>NC_081376.1:12782864-13098510 GCF_030684315.1 Stegostoma tigrinum
AACAGTCAGTGCGCACAGACACACGCACCCCTAGTCATTGCACACAGACACAAACATACACACAAATACACACATTCAAAACATACAAACACAGATATACCAACAGACATAAACACATGCAGACACAAGTGTAAACAAAACATGCAGGGAATCAAACAAACATGCAAACACAATCATATACTGGCGAACACACACATAACCCAAGCAAGTAAAAACACAAACATACATGCACAAAGGCAAACACAAACATATGCAGAACCACAGACACCTATGCACAAACACACACAAATATACAAGCACATAAATGTATAAACACAGACACACAAATATAAACCCAACTGGAGCTGAATGAAGAAAATTAACTATTGGGAAAATGGAATTTTTGTATCACAGAAAATGGCCCTTCAACCCACCCTGTTTAAAAACCTATTTAATCTGATGCCATCTTCCAGCACTTGGCCCATAGTCTTGTGAATATTTTCTTATCAGCCCACCCAGAAATGTTATGACACAATTCTAGTACAAATAGGACTGGATCCCAAGCCTCCTAGCTCGGAGGTAGGGACACTACCACTGCATCACGAGATGAAATGGGGTGTTTCAAATGTTCATCTAAATACTTCTTGAATGTCTTTTGTATTCCTGCCTTTTCCACCTTTTTGACAGTGAATTATAGGTACCTACCATCTTCCAGGTGAAAATTATGTTCCTCAAATCCCCGCAACCAACTGCTCCGTACCTTAAAATTGTGCCCATAAACTAAGAGGAAAGGTTTCTCTGTTTCATGTCAATGCCCCTCAGAACTTTGTACAGTTTAATCAGCCTTCTCTCAGCCTTCTGTGCTCTCAGGAAATCAATCTCGGCCTATCCAGTCTGTGTGTGTAGCTGAATTGCTCCCGCCCAGGCAACATTCTGGTAAATCTCCTCTGCACCCTCTATAATGCAATCATATCCTTCCTACAGCCTGACAACCAGAACTGCACACAATACTCCAGCTGTGGCCTCACCAATGTTACATGCTACTCCATTATAACCTCCTTGCTGTTGCACCACTTCAATGCCTTGACAAATGAAGGCAAGTATCCCTTATGGCTACTTAACATTTTATCCAGCTGTCCTCCTACATAATTTGGCACATATGCAGCACATTTCAAACTCCAGATATCTCAAAGCATTTTACAACCAGTTAATTATAGTAAAGAAGCTGAGTGGGAAGCTGACTGAGGTGTACAAATTTATAAGGTGCATAAATTGGAAGAAACTTTTCCCCTTAGTAGAGGGGTCAATAACTAGGAAACACAGTTTTCAAAAGAAAATGAGATTTAAAGGGATTTGCGGAAAAACAATCTGCAGCTCACTACCTAAAAGGTTGGTAAAGATGGGAATACTGAAGACTTTTTAAAAATTCGTACATGCAATATATGATCAACATTTATTGCCCATCTCTCATTGCTCCTTTTCCTCGGTGTTTGCATGGACCCCTTTTTTTGTCCCACATTTCCATTGAGTATTACAACGGGCAATTTGGGAACCACTCTAAGCCTTTCTTCATTAAGCTTTCCCTTTACCTTAAGCTATTATTTGTGACTGAGTTGGATGTACGTGGAATAGTGTAGGTTTGGTGGGCTTCAGATTGGTATGACAGATCAGCACAACATAGAGGGCCGAAGGGCCTGTACTGTGCTGTAATGTTCTATGTTCTATTTCGGACAGTAGTTCAGAGCCAACCCTGTCACTGCGGATTTGGAGTCGCATATAAGTCAGATCATATATAAGGTCAGCAGATATCCTTAGTAAACTTGATGGGCTTTACAACAGTACGTGGTTGGTATTATTTCTTTTAATTTCAGATTCTCATTGAATTCTAGATCTACCATGGTCAGATTCAAACTCCTATCACTAGAGCATTAGTCTGCCATCCCCGAGAAGTTTCAAAAGTACTTAGATGAGCACTTAATGCCATGGGATACAAAGTGCTGTAAAACAGGATTAGAATAGCAAGCTGCTTGAAGACCATTGCATACATGATGGGCTGAAGAACCTTTATCTATCTTGCAAAAACTTTACGATATAATGACTGCAAATTGTTTTTATGGGGAGATTAGATTACTAAGCAAATAATCCAGAGGTTCAGGTTAAGATCTGGGAACACTGATTCCGTTCTCACCATAACAGTTGGTGGAATTTACGTTTGCTGTGAAGTGATCACTACAAGTGCCAAAACAGCCACCACTGCATAAGCAAATGGGAGCGCTGATGACATCCATCAGTCACAATGAGATCAGAATGTGTCCACTGTTGTGCCGCTGACACCACTATGTTACCACCCTACACATTGAGAGTATGACTGGCACAGGCTCCATGTAGTGCTGCATTTCCACGGAAGCAGTACTTTCGACTCCTCAATCCATGAATAACGGTCACCTGTAGGAGGGTAGTCTGGGTGTGATGGCCTCAAATATTTAGTGATACCCTCCAGCTTGAAAAAGAAACTAGCAGTCCTGTGTTAATCCCAAACGGGGCTGCTGCTCTCACTTTCAGATGACGTCAGCTTTATCTTTCTGCATGTATGCTCTTTACACAACCTGAAGATGGTTCATTTTTGGTTGACAAATCAATTCAATTACTAAATGTTCAATTGAAAGCAAGATTCCGTAATGGGACCATATTGTGCACTAATGTCCTTTGGGAAAGGGAATCTGTCATCGCTACCTCATCTGATCTACCTGTGATTCAGACCCACATCAATATGGTTGACTCTTAACTGCTGTCTGAAACAGCCTAACAAGCTACTCCTTTTAAGTGCATTTAGAGATTGGCAACAAGTGCTGGCTTGTGTCAGTGATGCTCACGTCGCATGAAACATTTTTTAAAAAAACAAAATACAGCAGTCAGTTTGCGCACAGAAAGCTCACACAGAACAATCTTATAATAGCTGGGTCACTTATAATGTTGAATGAGAGATGTAAATTGTCCAGGGTACAAAGGATAACTCCCCTGCACCACCTGAGAGAACAGATGATTCCTCAATTTAGCAACTCATCTGAAAGCCAGTATCTCCAATAGTTTAGCAGTTCCTTGTTACCATAACAGAGTGTCAACCTAGACTTTTGTGTTCATGTCTCTGGAATGGATCTTGAATCCACAAACTTTGTACTCAGATTTTTCTGATTTTCTACAATATTTTTTGATATAACAAATAATTATTTCTGCGCTTGGCAACCAGAAGGTGTAAATTTTAAATATTTGGCCAAAGAATCAGTAGATGAGAAAAAAGACTGTTTATATAGCATCTTCCATGACTTCTGGATGTCACAAAACACTTTTCGGGTAAAGTCACTGTTTTAAGGAAATCCAGCAATTAGCTCACAACAACATGATAAATGTCTGGATAATCTGATTTTTAAGTGTTGACTGTGGGATGAGTATTCACAGGGGCAAATGTAACTTTTAACAATATTGCTAGCTCTGTAATCTGCTAAGAAAAAGCTACAGAACAACAAGACAATCAGAAGTTAATTTCAATGATATTAGTCAAGAATTGAAAAAAAACTCAAAGTTTACTTTACATTTGGTAATATTTTATGACGTTCCTTTTTTCATTTTTGTTCTATTCTTTTATGCAGGCATTGATTTATCTGTGTTACTTTCTCATTAGGCTGTCAACTCTTCATTAATTCACCTGCGATAGGGTTAGGACAATTCTTCAAGAATGAGTCCATCCAGTAGCATTCGACTGCTCGACTGGGGAAGCTCTTCAGCCAAAGTCCACATGCACATTGCTTCAGAAAAAGTCACTGCTTAACATAGCAGCAACAGGATTACCACCCAGCACTGACAAAGGAGTTGTGACATATATTCAATGAATGAAACTATCTAACTACCAGCATTGTTGGGAGCATCTTCACCTCGAGGTCAGCTGTGGTTCATTAAGATGCCAACGCTTCTCATGGGCAACTAGTAATGGGAAATAAATGCTGGCCTTGCTAGCAATTCCACATGCCATGAATGAATCAAAATAGTCAACTCTGTGGAACTCAGTTATCCCTTTTGCTCCTTCTTTTCACCAGAAGCCAATCATGCTATTGAGCAGCTGTACCAAATTACTACATATTATGCAAAGTTACATTTTTACTTCTGATGAGATTCAGGTACTTAAGTAAATACAAATAGAACAGGCTATTTTTGCATGGAGCTCTTTTTCTCATCTATTTTCCCACTTATTTCTTGGAAATGATGATACGTGCAATGTCAATACTATATCCAAATAGCCATACTTCTTCCAGTTTTAATTATCAGGCATAGATATTGAGGCTAATTATTTTCCTGGCCCTTGAGGGTGTGCTGAGAGAAATTATAACATCCCATTGTGGTGTTCCTTAGTACTGATTGACTTTGAACCTGGAATGTTTGGTTATGTTTGGCTCAATCCATTCAAGTTCAGCTTTCTATAGAATTAAGTAATATTGTTAAAAGTCTGTTTGTTTTGTTACTTGACATCCCAAAACACTTTGCTTCCAGTTAAGTACCTTTTAATGGTGTTGATTCAGGGATAAACATTGCCTAGGTCCCGAGGGAGAATTGCCGAGCTCTGTTAGCTCTACTTGAGTGGGTGGTTGAGAATTTGGATAATGTCTCAACCTGAAGACAGCTGCACTGACGATGTGGCATTCCTTCAATACAAGCATCAACATAATCCATCTGTTGAAGTCTCTGATTTGAATTTACATCTTGATGTGAGAGGTTACCAACTAAGCTTGTCTCACACAGTTGAAATGAGATCTCCACATACAAGATTAATCATAAATTAAAATGGAAGCAGAGACCTAATTCAAACACAATCTATGTTCAGATCCTCAAGTATACCCAAGCTGGGTGATGGGTGAATTCTTAACTTCTATAAGTGTTTTATAGTAACATTTTAAAACTAAAATGTTAAAACTTTTGAACTATTCAAAATATTATGATAGTTTCACAGTTTGTGAATTTGTTTGCTGAAACGATAGAGTCATACAGCATGGAAACAGACTTTTCTGTCCAACCAGTCCATGCTGAACATATTCCCAAACTAAACTAGTTCCACCTGCCTGTTGCTGGCCCATATCCCTCCAAACTTTTCCTATTCATATACTTATCCAAATGTCTTTTATACGTTTTACACGCATTCACCACTTCCTCAAGAAGCTCATTCCACACGCAAACCACCCTCTGTGTAAAGCATTTGCTTCTCATGTCTTTCTTAAAATCTCTCTCCACTCACCTTACAAATGTGCTCCCTGGTCTTGAAATGCCCCATCCTAGGAATAGACAGCTACTATTAACCCTATCTAAACCCCTCATTATTTTCTAAGCTTCTATCAGGTTCCCCCTCAACCTCCTATGCCTCACTGAAAAATGTCCGAGACAATCCAGACTTTCTTTACAACTCAAACCTTCCATATCCAACAACATCCTGGTAAACGACTTCGGAACCCTCTCCAGGAGGATAATATCCTTCCTATAACTGGGTGACCAGAACCGGACACAGTATTCCAGAAGAGGCCTCACCAATGTCCTGTACAACCTGAACATGACTTCCCAAATCTTATGCTGAAAGGACTGAGCAATGAAGGCAAGCATGCCAAACGCCTTTTTAACCACCTGTCTATCTGTGACACAAACTTCAAAGCAATATGTACCTGCACCCCTAGTGTTCCTCTGTTCTACAACACGACCAAAGGCCCGACCATTAATTGTATAGGCCCTACCCCTTGTTTGTTTTACCAAAATGCAATACCTCACATCTATCCAGATTGAGCGCCATCTACCATTTTTCAGCCCATTGTCCCATTTGTTCAAGATCCCTCTGTAATCTTAGAATACCCTCTTCACTGTCAACAATGCCACCAATTTTGGTGTCTTCCACAAATTTACTAACCATGTTTTCTATATTCTCATCCAAATAATTTATATAAATAACAAACAAAAAAGGACCCAGAACCGATCCTTGTGGAACACCGTGGGTCACAGATCTCCAGTCCAAAAAGCAACTCTCCACTATTAGTCTCTGTCTTGTGCCATTCAGCTAATTATGTATCCAGTTGGCAAGCTCACCCTGAATGCCACATGATCTAACTTACCCATTAGTCTACCATGCAAAACCTTGTCAAAGGCTTTACTAAAATCCAAATAAACAACTGCCATCATCAATCTTGGTAACTTCCTTGATAAACTTAATCAAGTTTCTGAGACATGATTTTCCTCACACAAAACCATGCTGACTATCCCTAATCCCTAATCAATTTTTGCCTCTCTAAATGTCCATAAATCCTATATTTTATAATAACCTCCAACAATTTGCCCGTAAACGAAGTCAGACTCACAGGTCTATAGCTCCCTGGTTTCTCCTTACAACCTGTCTTAAACAAAGGTACAACATGAGCCACAAAAACAAAATTGCTGGAAAAGCTCAGCAGGTCTGACAGCATCTGTGAAGGAAAAAACAGAGTTAAGGTCTCGAGTGCGGTGACCCTTCCTCAGAACCAATAGTGGGTGGGAAACATCAATTTATATACAGGAAATGGGGAGGTGGGGGGAGGGGGTATGGAGTAAATGATAGGATAAAGCCCAAAGAGAGAGAAAGACAGTTGGATAGACAAAGGAGTTGCTAATGATCAGGCTGGCAGAGTGAATAGTTGTTAATGGGAACTGTTAGTGACTAACAACAGTGGATGTGTAAATGCAGGTTGTGTGGTAGGGGGCTGGGACATGGGAGAGTTTTGGCCCTAAAATTATTGACCTCAATGTTGAGTCCGGAGGGCTGTAAGATCCCCAAGCAGAAAATGAGGTGTTTTTCTTTCAGCTTGCACTGAGCTTCACTGAAACACTGCAGCAAGCTAGAGACAGATGTTGCCCAGGAAGCAGGGTGATGCATTAAAGTGGCAGACAACAGGTAGTTCAGGATACAACATTAGCCACCCTCCAGTCATCAGGTACCTTGCCTGTAGTTACAGATGATGCAAATATTTCTGCCAGGCTTCTCAATTTCCTCCCTTACTTCCCACAACATTCTGGGATTCGTTACGTCAGATCCTGGAGATTTATCCACATTTATATTCTCTAAGAACTCCCGAACCTCCTCTTCTGTAATGTGAACTAATTTTAAAATATCAAAGTCTATTTTTCTGCATTCTCTAGACTCCATTTCTTTCTCCACAGTGAAAACTGACACAAAATAATCATTTAGTATCTCTCCCATTTGCTGGGTTTCAACACAAAGATGACCTCCTTGATCGTTGAGAGGCCCTACCCTCTCTCCAGTTACCCTCTTGCTCTTAATATATTTGTAGAATCTCTTTGGGTTATCCTCAACCTTATCTGCCAATGCTATTCTCATATCCCCTCTTTGCCTTTCTGACCTCTCTCTTAAGAATGCCCCAACACTTTTGGTATTAGGAGGTTTAATTGAACAAAGTTGTCTGTATCAAAAATAAAATTTTCTTTTATTCTTATCTAGAACCTCAATATCTTCATCTATTGTTCCTTAATCTTACCAGTGCTATCCTTCACTCTAATAGGAACAAGATGCCTCTGAACTCTTGTCATCACACTCTTGAATGCCTCCTACTTATCCACCATCCTTTTACCTGCAAACAGCCTGGTCCAATCAACTTTTGAAAGTTCTTGTCTCATACCATTAAAATTTGCCTTACTGCAATTAAAAACTTTAATTTTTATGGAACCGTCCTCACAGATAACAGTTTAATGGCATTTTAAACTATCACTACAATTGATTTAAACTGTAACAATAAACAAGGCTGTGTTCTAATTCAGTACCGTATTAATGATATGTTCAGTGTCTTGAGCAGAAACCTCTTACCCATAGCTCAAATATCAAAGATAGCATTACAAATGTTTACATGATACTCCAACCTCAGGTTTCTTGATGTTGATCATTGACACATTGTCAATTCTCAGCATTAAAGTGCTCAGGAAGGAAACAACGCCATTTATTTGCTGTTTGCTTTCCTACAACACTTACAATGTGATACAAGAACGGAAGATGCTGGAAAAACTTAGCAGATCTGGCAGCATGTGTGGAAAGAGAAACAGAGTTCAAATTTCATGTCGGTAATATGAGTCTTCTTTGCAATTTACAGTACGATTTCATTGTATTTTTCACCTGTTGTGTTCTCTGGCTCCTTGACTGTCTTAAAAGATGTATTCAAGGATGCTGTTCTTTTTATATCATTGACATTACTACAGATTGGTTGATGGCCTCATACAAACTCAGAGTTTACAGTCTCACTGATGAGCAATGGCCACTACTGTGATATACCTAATGGTGAAAGCCAGTAACTGCTGAATCATACCTATCAACAAATTAGCACCCCAAACAAGAAAGGTAAGAAAGAGAATTGCTTGGGAAAATAATACTCTATTTAGTCTTTTTATAAAATGAAAGATTAATCGAAAACAAAGCAGAGCTGTTCCTCTACAGACAGAAATAGAAAGAATGAAATCATAAGTTGACTTGCAAAGAGTGGAATAGTTTTAGGATTCTCTAGGTGGCTGTGAGATTAATTGCATTATCTAAATTTCAAAGTTCTAGGCAAAATGGCCACAGTTCTGGATAGGGATAGATCATGGAGCAAAGAGATTTAGGATTCTAAATTCATAGATCATGAAAAGCTAAAGGAGGAGGACAAAGGGCAATCAACTTGGATAATGAGATGTTGACTGTTATGTAAAGCAGGCTAGAGAATAAAAGGGAGAAGTTATACTTCAGTTCAGTAAGCCTTGGTGAGACCCTATCTAGAATACCATTTTCAGTTTAGGTACAATGCTTTGGTAGGATATATTGGTCTAAAAGGCAATATAGCACAATGAACCCTAGATGTGCTCCAAATGATGCAAGCAAAAACACGTTTCGTTGAAACTATTTGTCTTGTGCCCATCAGGAAAATTCACGAGAATACTAATGGAAGACCACCAGTTACACGACATAAGTGGAGAACACCCCCTCCCCCATCTTCTACATATAAACAGACATTTTCCTAGTTACCATCAGCTCTGAGGAAGTGTCATCAGATGCAAAACATTAACTCTGATTTCTCTCCATAGATACTGCCAGACTTGCTAAGCTTTTCGAGAAATATTTGTTTTGTTTCCGATTTACAGCAACCACAATTCTTGTGGGTTTTAGGACATCTTTGGTGGCAGCATCCTAATGTTGGCAGATACTACTTGTGATTCTGCTGCATCATAGAGGCATGAAACATCTAGCTTCACATGTTGCTGAAACATTTGTCATACCTTACCCTCTCAGGGTAATCTGAGACACACTCAATACTTTTCAGCACCAAGAGTAACCACCGGACATCCTTTCACAATTTCATGCGATATACAGTGAGAAATGATCTGATCCGAGGCATCATTATCAAACAAGTGGCTTTGATGTACCCTATTTCAGTATCAGCTTGCAAGGTGAAAAGTGGCTTGGGTCCTATTTATGAGGTTGCCAATTAACCCAACATTATTATGTATGGCACTCTAGAAATCTCAACATGTGTACTGACCTATGAAGATAAGTGTGCAGTCAACAATAGTAGAGAACACCCCATCGCACCCCCCCCCCCAACCCCGTCAATTTCTCTAAGAGGACATTGAGGCAAGGAAGTACATTTGACTGTTCCATTTCAAATGTGAATTTGAGCACAGGATGGATCTCATTAAGGCATGTAAGATCATTCTTATGTGCAACTAAAGATTCAAATGTATCATTCACATAGCTCAGACCGAAATGTGCAAACTTTGATTTGATCCATTTATGCTGCTATATTGATTTATGAAATGACCACACCATAAACAATAGTGACTTTAGCACTGTAAACTCCTTGAAGTGAAAACAAATTTTCAATACATTAATGATGCCACGACATATGTAGTAAGTATCTCTCACCATGTACTGTCTGAAAATGAGGAGTTTGTCCTTGTACAAAATTTCAATACTCTTATACCTTCACCCCACATCAAACAGGAAGGGCTAGTTGTTCAGTTCGAACTCCTCTACTCGCAGCTATGCAACTACCAACCAGCATCCAAATAAAATGCTGCCATCAAACCAAGAGGACATTCTGCTTATCACACAAATGAATAATATGGTATATGAATTTCTGAATTGTATGAGAGCAGGTATATAAATGATATGTTCCAAAGACCAAAAGAACATGCCAAACAACATTTCCCTTTGTCTGTTCATAAAAAAAGCAATATTGACCATACTCAACAGCCTGATCTTTCGAAACTTGCAACACAATATCACACATTAGATCCGAATCTGCAATTGGACAACATTTGCTGGATAATCCCGAGTAAGTGAAGATTTACAATTACAAACAATTTGGGATTGTCAGCCAAGTTCTCAGTGTGGCACATGTGTGTGTACTGGAAGCTACAAATATTAACACACAGGACATTGTTCATTGAAAACAAAAAGAATATGTACACATATTGTGCCTGCTTCAGCTGAACAAATTAAATGACATCCATTCACTGGTTCATTTCTCCGCATTATGCTCAACTGACTCAACCTGCCTGGTTTAAAATTTAAACCATGCCTGGCAGTTAACTGACAATCAACTTTAATGGGTGCATTCTCCAAGGCAAAGCCTCACCAATTAGAATCCATTTTCCAAGCATTCTACACTCTCCCCTAATGCAGTAAAAATGTGGTTTTCCCCTTTAATTAGTATTCTTGAAAATTATTCTGATGAGTGTCAAGTGAAAAAACTTGAGCAAAATCTATCTTTTTCATCAGTCCTCAGGTTCCCTACAATGAACTGACCTCTCTGTCACCCACAAACTTTGGCACTTTCTCTGCAATCCAACCTGTAACCCATGATACTTCACTTCAAAATGTTAATCATGAACATTTATCCACTGGTGTGTCTTATGATCAGTAGTTGAAGATTACAATTTAGCGGGTGGGGGTCAATTAGCTCATGATTGCCTATTGACTATATGAAATAGCTCTTCCTTACAACCATGCAAATTTTTCAATTCACTTCTGAAAGTTACGATTGATTCTGCTTCCATGAGACTTTCAGATAGTCCATTCTAGATCTTAATTCACGAATGTCTTCTCACTTCCCCTTCATTCATTTGCTGGTTATCCTAATTCATGTCTTTTGCACCAATGTTTGGTGTAAACAATGATGTCATACCACAGCATGTACAACTATGTTTTCTTTCATTCATTCACAAGATGAAGCTGTTGTTACTTAGGCCAGCTTTATTGCCAGACAATAAAATGTGAGGCTGGATGAACACAGCAGGCCAAGCAGCATCTCAGGAGCACAAAAGCTGACGTTTCGGGCCTGGACCCTTCATCAGAGAGGGGGATGGGGAGAGGGAACTGGAATAAATAGGGAGAGAGGGGGAGGCGGACCGAAGATGGAGAGTAAAGAAGATAGGTGGAGAGAGTATAGGTGGGGAGGTAGGGAGGGGATAGGTCAGTCCAGGGAAGACGGACAGGTCAAGGAGGTGGGATGAGGTTAGTAGGTAGCTGGGGGTGCGGCTTGGGGTGGGAGGAAGGGATGGGTGAGAGGAAGAACCGGTTAGGGAGGCAGAGACAGGTTGGACTGGTTTTGGGATGCAGTGGGTGGGGGGGAAGAGCTGGGCTGTTTGTGTGGTGCAGTGGGGGGAGGGGATGAACTGGGCTGGTTTAGGGATGCAGTGGGGGAAGCGGAGATTTTGAAACTGGTGAAGTCCACATTGATACCATATGGCTGCAAGAACAGCAACTCATATTCCGCCTGGGAACCCTGCAGCCCAATGGTATCAATGTGGACTTCACCAGTTTCAAAATCTCCGCTTCCCCCACTGCATCCCTAAACCAGCCCAGTTCATCCCCTTCCCCCACTGCACCACACAACCAGCCCAGCTCTTCCCCCCCACCCACTGCATCCCAAAACCAGTCCAACCTGTCTCTGCCTCCCTAACCGGTTCTTCCTCTCACCCATCCCTTCCTCCCACCCCAAGCCGCACCTCCATCTCCTACCTACTAACCTCATCCCACCTCCTTGACTTGTTCGTCTTCCCTGGACTGACCTATCCCCGCCCTACCTCCCCACCTATACTCTCTCCACCTATCGTCTTTTCTCTCCATCTTCGGTCCGCCTCCCCCTCTCTCCCTATTTATTCCAGAACCCTCACCCCATCCCTCACTCTGATGAATGGTCTAGGCCGAAACGTCAGCTTTTGTGCTCCTGAGATGCTGCTGGGCCTGCTGTGTTCATCCAGCCTCACATTTTATTATCTTGGAATTCTCCAGCATCTGCAGTTCCCATTATCTCCAGCTTTATTGCCCATCCCTAATTGCCCAGAGAGTGGTTAAGAGTCAACCACTTTGCTGTGGGTCTGGAGTCACAAATAGGTCAGACAGGTTACGATGGCAGTTTCCTTACCTAAAGGACATTTGTGAACCTGGTGGGTTTTTTCCTGACAATCCACAACAGATCATCATTAGACTCTTAATTTTAGTTTTTTTAAAAGTTGAATTCAAATCTACAATAGCAAGATTTAAACCCAGATCATCACCTGGTTTGCTAGGTTAACAGTCCAGTGATAATACCACTAGGCCATCATCTAGCATGTAAAGCTTCAAGGTCCAGTCTTGGTAAATGAATTCAGATATCTAGTAAAAGGCTGAGTCCTCCTAGGCACGTTTGATTTGTGGTTAATTGCCCCTCTGGAGCTTAGTTGCTGCTTATGAAACTCTGGCTCATTCCCAAAGTCAAATAAACCAACAGGATGGAATCAGCTTTCTTTCTTTCCCTTTTGCTGAGGACTGGCGTGCCAACATAACCAAGCATGATGTCTGTTGTGTGACATCTGCAAAGCATTTGACCACTCTCAAAACATACACAGACAAACATACATAGCTCATATAGAGTTCAAAAATAATTACAATAGGATGCATGAAAATAAACTACTGTGTAACAGCAAGGCTGTTACTTATTATCAAGCCTGACATTACTTGATGTGTTTCTTTATCCTGCGTTGCATCCATTAATAAACTCTATTAAAGGAAACTGCAGTAATTAGAAATATATTCACTGTAAAATTGCCTTTTTGTTGCACTACTTTCTGTGCACTAAAACTGACATTTTTAAGAAAGAAATCAATGCACTTGGAGGTGGTTGTCATGGTTACACTTCACACTTTCTAGAATGTTCCCTCTTTTCTGAATTATGTGGCCATCCATTATACTGCAGGTTTAGGGCCCCAGATTGTGTTGAAACAGAATCTGGAAACTTACATGAGAACAATGTTTATGGGTAATACATTTTAAGGCTGGCTTTAACTCTAAGACTTGGAATATTTGTTGTATTATTTAGCCGTAGGATTTCTCCTGTGGTAATTTAACATGCGTGTTGTTTTGTTGATGTTTAGTGCGGTCAATTCATTGTTTGTTTTAGGTGCATATTTATCTCTTAAGAATTTGTGAGAGGTTTCGTGTCTGACTGATTATCAAAATGTATGCAGAAGTTGTGTGCTACCTTCCAATCAGGAATGCTGATGCACTGAATTATTAGGTCAACATTTTATTCTTTCATAGGATGTGAGTGGCTCTGGCAATGCCAGCATTTGTTGCTGTATTCCCAGTAAGAATGTGATGGAAAACTGACTTCCTGCACTTTGTAGTCCATCTGTTTTAGTTACACTCCCAGTGCTTTACAAAGAGAATTCCAAAATTTTGACCGAATAAAAGTGAAGGAACTTTGCTTTGGGAATATGGTTCCAAGTCAGGATGGTGTTCACTTGAAGGAGAGGTTACAGATTAAGTTGTTTCAATGGATCCACTTTCCTTGTCCTTCTAAGTAGAGGTCACAGGTTTGTGTCAAAGAATGTACTGCACTTTATAGATGGTACACACTGCTGCCACTCTGCCCTGGCCCAAGTAGCATGGCAGATAGAGTGCTGATCAAACAGGCAGCTTGTTCTAGATGATGCCAAAGTTCTTGAGTTTTGTTACAGCTGCACCCTCTGGTCAAGTGAAAGTAGTCCATCTTAACCCTAACTTGTGACTTGAGAATGCGCATTATAGAGTCGGAAGGGGAGTGGATCACCAGGAGAATTTACAGACTCTGACCTGCTCTTCTCGGCACAGTATTTTTATGGCTCATCCATTTTTAAACATTGGCTATATATCTGGACCTCAGTCAGAGTAAATAAGGAGAAACTGTTTCCACTGACAGGACATTTGGTAACAAAAGGACACAGCTTTGAGATAATTTGAAAAAAAAGCGGAGATGAATAGAAATTTCTTTAATCAGCAAGTTGTTACAATTTGGAATGCACTGTCTGGAAAAGTGATAGAAGCAGAATCAATACTAATTTTCAAAGCACATTTTCTTTAGAATGAAAGAAAATTGCAGAGCTGTCCAGAAGGAGGAGGGGGACTGGGACTTGGCTGTTTCGAAAAGCTGGAACAGCACAACAAACCATAACATTCTGATCCTGAATTCAATTGCGAACTGGAGTCAGCACTTTGCCTGTTTGGGAGAAACTCTGCCTCCTTTGGGCAAACACCTGAGCTTTTTTCATCTACATTCTTGTTGGTACCACAGCCTGTTGAAACTATGCAGGTGTTTGCAAAACCTTGCCTTGCGGACATCAGCCATCATATTTCCCTGTAAATGTGAATGGTGCTCTGTTGGTATTAGCAGGTGGGGAAACCAATGGTCTGTACACCTGGAGCATACCCTGCTCTTTGAGCACTCCCGTTAAATCATTTATGTCCTCCCAAACAAGCAGATCACTTTACAAAACAGACATTTATTATATGCTCCAAGTACAAAAGACAATGCTGAGGATGGACCTGACAGAGGTCTTTTAAAATTATGAAAGTGTTTGATTGGTTGAATGTAGATGCGCATTTATATCTAAAGGGACAAGGGCAGCAGATCCATGGGAACAGCTGCAAGTGTCCGTCCAAGTCACTCGCCATCCTGACTTATAAAGACATAGAGTCATACAGCTCAGAAACAGACCCTTTGATATTAGTCATCTATGCCAAATAGGTATCCTAAACTGAACTAGTCTCAATTGCCTGTGTTTGGCCTATATCCCTCTAAACCTTTCTTTTTCATGTATCTATCCAAATGTCTTTTAAAAGTTGTAATTATACCTGCCTATATCACTTCCTCTGGCAGCTCATTCCGTACAAGCACCTCCCTCTGTGTGAAAATGTTGCCCCTCAGGTCCCTCTCACCTTAACTCTATGCCCCCTAGTTTTGGACTCCCCTTCCCTGGGGAAAAGAGCTTGGCTACTTCCTTTACAGATGCCCCTCATGATTTTAAAAACCTCTGTAAGGTCACCGCTCATCCTCCGACACTCCCAGGGAAAAGGTCCCAGCCTATTCAGCCTCTACCCATAACTAAAACCCACCAGTCCCAGCAAAATCCTTGTAAATCCTTTCTAGTTTAACAACATCCTTCGTATAACAGTGTGACCAGAATTGTACATTGTATTCCAAAAGTGGCTTCACCAATGTCTTTTATAGGATGCACCATAATGTCCCAATTCCCATACTCAGGGCTCTGACCAATGAAGGCAATCATGCCAAACGTCTTCTTCACCATCCTGTCTACCCATGATGCCACTTTCATGGAACTATGCACCTGTACCCCTTTGTCTGTTTCTTCAGAAATACTCTCCAGTGCCCTACTATCAACTGCATAAGTCCTCTCCTGTTTTGCCTTACCAAAATGCAACACCTTGCATTCATCTATATTAAACCTCATTTATGACTTCTCGGCCCATTGGCCCACCTGATCAAGATCTCGTTATACTTTTAGATAACTTTATTCATAGTCCACTCGACACCAATTTTGGTGTCATCTGCAAATGTACTAACCATAACTCTTATTTTTTTCATTGAAATTGTTGATATAAACAAGGAACAGTGGAGCCAGAACTGATCCTTGTGGTACACCGTTATCTACAGGCCTCCAGTCTAAATAACAACTCTCTAGCGCCACCCTCTGTCTTCTGCCATCAAGCCAATTTTGTATCCAGTTGGCTCTCTCTCCCTGCTGTCTAACTTCACTAACCAGTCTACCATGTGGGACTTGTCAAAGGCTAAATGCCAAGTAAGTAACATCTACCACTCTGCCTTCATCGAATTTCTTGGTAAGCTTTTCAAAAAACTCAATCAAATTTGTCAGACACGATTTCCCACGCACAAAGCCATGCTGACTATCCCTCATCAGTCCTTGCCTTTCTCTTGTAAATCCTGTGTCTTGAATCCCCTCCAACAACTAACCCATTGTGACATCAGGCTCACAGGTCTAGAGTTCCCTGGCTTTTCCTTGCACTCTTTCTTAAATAATGGCGCCACCATCCAGTCTTCCAGCATCTCACCTGTGACTGTCAATAATACAAATATCTCAGTAAAGGGCCCTGCAATTTCTTCCCTAGCTTCCAACAATATTCTGGGTTAGACCTGATCAGGTCCTATGAATTTATGTATTTTCATGCGTTTTAAGCTCTCCAGTGCCTCCTCTTCTGTAATGTGGACTTTTTTCAACATCACTATTTATTCCCCTAATTTTTGTAGTCTCCATATCTTTCTCCACAGTAAATACTGAGGCAAATATTTGTTTTGTACGTCACCCATCTCCTGTGGTTCACACATAGACAGCCTCATTGATCTTTAAGGAGCCCTATTCTGTCTCTAGTTACTCTTTTTTCCCTTAAAGTACTTGTAAAACCTCTTAAGATTCTCCTTTAACTTTATTTGCTGAAGCTATCTCATGCCCATTTTTTGCCTTCCTAATTCATCTCTTAAGTGTACTCTGCTCCCCTTATACTCCTCCAGAGATTTATTTGATTCAACTGTCTACACCTGACATATGCTTCCTTCTTCTTCTTGACCAGAGCCTCAAAATCCCTAGTCATCCAGTGCTCTCTACACCTACCAGCTTTGCCCTTCACATGACAGGAACATGTCACTAAACTTGTGTTATCTTATTTTTGAAAGGCTCCCACATGCCAGATGTCCCTTACCTGCAAACAGCCTCCCCCAATCAACATTTGATTGTTCTTTTCTAATACCATCAAAATCGGCCTTATTCCAATTTGGAACTTTTACTTTCAGATTAGGCCTATCCTTTTTCTTAACTATTTTGAAACTAATAGAATTATGATCACTGGTCCCAAAGTGCTTCACCACTGACACCTCAATCACTTGCCTTGCCTAATTTCCCAAAAGGTGGTTGAGTTTTGCTTCTTCTTCAGTAGGTGCATTTGCATATTGAATTAAAAAAATTTCTTCAGTGCACTTATAAATTTGTCCACATTGAAGCCCTTAATACTATGGCAGTCCCAGTCTATGTTTGGAAAGTTAAAATCCTCTACCGTTACAACCCTATTATTCTTACAGATATCTGAGATTTGAGATTTCCTTACATTTTTGGTCCTAAATTTCCCGCTGATTACTGGGGGCCTATAGTACAATCCAATCAAGGTGATCATCCCCTTCTTATTTCTCAGTTCCATGCAGATAATTTCATTGATGATCCCTCAGGGATATCCTCTCTAAGTACAGCCATAACGTTGCCCCTAATCAAATAAAAAAAAGCCACTCCCCCTGCTCTCTTCCCTCCCTTTCCATTCATCCTATAACATCTATACTCCTCACTGATTTAAAATCCTGGAACTCCATTGCCCCATGGCATGGTCAGGTACCTAAACCAAATGAACTGCAGTAATTCAAAAAGGCAATTTACCAATCACCTTCTTGAGTGCAAATTAGGGTTGGGCACTTATCAGCTCCTACAGGTAAAACATTCTTCATTTATTCATGATTGAAACATTTTGCATGTGAGATTGATGTAATAAATACTGCAAAAGGCCATGAAATCATCATGTTATTATTTACAATTTGTTATTAAAGGATTTACGTTGGGTCTTGCAATCAAACTTCATCATATTTAAATATGGAAAAGGCTGTGAATTATAGCGGTGTTTGTGCCAGCACAACTGCACAGGGCACACTCACAGCCCATGCTTGTTCTGCGACTGAGAAATGGCTTCATACTCTTACGTTTACATTTATTTATGCGTAACAAACCTGGTGCCACACTGCTTACCCAAAGGACCCCTCAGAAAAAGCCCTTGTCACCCCACTCCCTGAGAAGAACGGTGAGCCATCTGGCATGGGGGAACAATGACGGGAATGACAAGTGCCAAGGGGGCTGGTGCTGCGTGGGTTACCAAGGGTGGCAGTGAGGTAAGTGGGCCAGTGGGGGAAGCTGATGATGGGAAGTGAGAGGCAACAACAGGTGCACAACAGCAACATTAGTGGCATCAACCTTCAATTTTAGAGTGGCGCAGACACACAATGATGATGTAGGCAGCACTGACTTCCTGTCCCAGTGGGTTGGCAAGAGGTGCAGTGACAAATCATTGGTAATGTAATGGCTCATGTTGGATGATGATTTTTTTTTAAGAAACATGTATTATGCTTCTATTAAAGCTGATAAAACAACTCAGCTTCAATGTAAACTGGTTATGACTGCAGCACTGAAAGGGTATTTCCTGCTGCAACTGGAGCCAAAGCTCATCTGAATAAAATATATGCTTCTTCATTGAGCTTTCTTGATGTTTCACAGATGGATGCATCATATGATTCATAGGTGAGTTGCACAAGCTAGGGAAGCTCCAGATTCATTACAGTTTGTCATGAACTGGCAGAACACCAATTGGGATGGCCTCAGCATCACTGTGCTGGGAGAGGAATAATTCACCAATTACTATCATTCCTAATTGCCATCCAATGAATTCTGGTGGGAAACTGATATTTGAGGATGTGGTGATTGGAATGAGGTTGTCCAGGTGGATTTTGTTAAGTATGAGTTCCCTGACTGGAGGTGCTAATCTGGGCCAATCAGGCAGCCCTGGCCAACAAGTATAAGCAGGAGTCTCAGATAGTCTCCTCACGCTGGGAACTGGGTCTGTGCTAGGTGGTCAGAATCCATGTAAATAAAAGGGGAACTTGGTGATGGTATATTAGCCTCTGTGCAGTTATTTCAGAGAATGTAGAAAGAATTCAGTGTCAGCTGATGCCTTCCAAAGTCAAATAGCTTGCCAGCATCCATTCTACATGGTTATACATGAAACATGATCTCAGAGAATGGGTAATACACAGAAGTGATGACAGAAAGAATGTTGACATCAGTAATCTTGAGCCCAGCAAATATCAGTGACCTCAGAAAGAAAAATAATTGCCCAGGTGAAATCTTATTTTTGCTGAATACAAATTTACCGATTTCAGGCAAGAACTCCCAAACTAAATACAGGTCTCGCTTATTTAAAAGAATATTGCTCAGCTCAGACCCACAATAAAGTCTGACACACTACTGTTGTAGCTGCATTCCAGACTGTGCACTGGCTGCTGGTCACATGCTCTACATCCTTGTTACTTCCTTATTAGCATACGCCCTCTTAAGTGATATCACAACTTCCTTTGGATGGGTAACAAATGATTAACATGCTTATTTTATTTTGGGGTGTTTTGCAGATAGAGGACATTATTGCCCATCACTGTCTACCTTGGTTGTGGTGAATCTGATCTTTGAACTTCAGTAGTGTATCAGGTGAAAGTGCACCCAAGAGAATGGTGCTAGGGAGAGAATTACGGGACTTTGAAAGGACAACAGCAATATATGTAGACTTAAATTAAATGATTCTAATGTGGGGTTGGATTAGGGAAGTGAAGTTGTTGGAGGGTTGAATGTGATGGCTGAGATTTCATCACATACCTCTCACTGCCATTCCCCCATGATTGGTTATTGACTTGTTCATCCTCATTCTTCCCTCCCATTGTCCTGTGCCAATGAAAAAAATAGATGCCTCTTCACTGGATTGGATGCTTTCTGCCAGCAGCGATATTTTTGTTACAAATAAAACAAGTCTTTGAAAATGATGGGGAAGGAAATTGCCACTCATGATTTAACTCCAGGGTTGCTCAGTTCCCAGAGATAGCAGGTCAATCCTGGAGAGTTGGCAACTCTAAGATGTCCTTATGAGGGACTTGTACTTGTCCTTCTCAGTGGGAGGTGGGGAAAGTACTGTTAACGAGAGGTTGCCACATAGGCTTATGGGCTCACTGGGCAGTTTTTATTGGAGACCACATGGCTTGCTCGCCCACCAGTTGGACTGTGAATAACTGCCCCATATCACCGCCGTTAGGGAAAAACACTTGCATTAAGTGCCACTCAGCCACTTGGCACGCCAGCAGTGGGCTTTCCCAGGGATCAAGGACAACCAAGAACGGCTGGCCTCAGACATTGGCAGCCCTACTAAAGAGCAGCTCCATCCGGGAGGTAGTGGCTGCTGTCTGTACCACACCCACCTAAGGCTGGGGTCATTCTGATCTCAGAAGAGTGGTGGGGTCGATGGGTGAGGAAAGAGGATGGCAGGGCAGTGGGGTCTTGGCAGATATTGTGTTGAGCACAAGGGCAGTGGGTGGGTCTTACAGCTCCCCTGAAGTTGTGTCCCAGAATCAGGCACTGAGCGCTTGTAAGTGAGACAGATTTCCGAGAATATAGGCCTACTTATACTCTCTTCATGCTGAGCTTCTGGGTTAAATATGATGGGGATGCATGGTGGCTTAGTTGTTAGCACGGCTGCATCACAGCACCAGGGCCCGAGGTTCAATCCCACCCTTGGGCAACTGTGTGGAGTTTGCACATTCTCCCTGTGTCTGTGTGGGTTTCCTCTGGGTGCTCCAGTTTCCTCCCACAGTCCAAAGATGTGCAGGCTAGGTGGATTGATCATGGGAAATTGCCCGTAGTGTTCATAGATGTGTGGATTAAATGGGTTATAGGGGAATGGATCTGGATGGGATAGTCTGAGGTTCAGTGTCGACTTGTTGTCCCGAAGGGCCTGTTCCCACACTGTAGGGATTCTATTAACTGTGATCTATGATCTAAAGTGGTGTTAATTTCCCACATCATTGGTTGGTATGTCTAAGACCAGGGTGATGAGCTCCCCACCCACCTCATTAAAAACTCAAACTGCCACATAATTCGGCCCACAGGGCACCATGCTTCCACCCATGCAGCTAATGCTGGATTGTGGTCTACTGGTGCAGCCACGGGAAGGAGAGGGTTAAAGCACCATGCGATAACCCCATCACCACGTGGTGCAACATGTGGCTGCGATTTTAATGATGGGATAAAGTCGTGGAGTTGGAAAGGGAATTGTTGGATCGTTTGGTGAGAGAAGGAGCGAGTGAAAGTGGAAAGTGGAAGGAAGTTCCAGGTTTAAGTGTGGCTGACCTGACGTCAGGCAGCACAGCTCCAGGGGTCTGTGTTTATAAACACTCCAAGAACGAGAGAGACTCAAAATGTGGAGTGGAGCAACCCTGCAAGAGATGGAATGGATTGTCCAGTCCTTTCCGAGAATGGCAAGGTGGAGGCAAGGTGTTCAAGGGGTTTAAGTCACACCTGCCAATTTCTTCATTTCACTCTTCTACATGTGCACAAACCCCTGTGCAGAGGCACATTGACAATTATGTATTAGTCGCTCAAATAAAGCAATATAGGTATGGGTTTCATATGTTTCTGTTGGGTACACAGGTATTTTGGGCCCAGTGAAAGCATGGTGTCACCGTGGCAGAGGTCGAGGGAGTTGAGCCATATTCTGGGAAAAATAAAATGATGTGCTTCCTACACTGGATTGATTGTTCTTGATTGGTGCAGACTTGATGGGCTGAAAGGTCTGTGCTATAGACCTCTACAAACATAAACAGCAACAGCCTTGCCACTCTGAGAGTGGGAAAGGGCATCAGAAGCGAGATACAGCTCACAGGAGGCTGTACCTAGCACACTGGGTCTGCAGACTGAGGATTAACCTCCTCAACACTGCTGGAACAGCCAAGAGGCTAAGGGTATCAGATATTTATAGCTGGACCTGATCGCCATATTTTACAGTATCTGGAAATGTGAAGGATCTCAGAATAGATGGCCCCAGGGTTCAACATCTTCATTCAACTGAGCAGAGGTTAGAGTGGCCTGAGCTCTCCAAAATGGATTCACTGCTCATTCGTGAAATATGTGTATCTGAACTGATGAACAGCAGTGACTAATCTCCTCCGAGGAGTCACCATTCATAGTGACCTACTCCATCTCCTGTGAAGGCCCCATGGTATCATATGAAAAAACACTGCACGTGAGAATATTCAAAGTTGATATTGTGCATTGGATAATATTTCAGTGGCTGTTGATATCAAGAATTGAAGCACATCAGATAAATCGCCTTGCATTCTTCAATCTTTTCTGCTCAGCAAAAACTCAATCAAATTAGGTAAAACTGATGCGTGCTTAACAAATCCCAGCTGGGTTTTCTTAATTCATCTACTCTTGTCCAATTTTGATCTGGATTATAATTTCTGAAAAGTCTTTCAACCATACTTCTGCACTGGCATTGGCAACTCCTGATCCGACCAAACATCCCAGAGCCAGTGGGTGAAATTGCCCATGGATATGCTTCCATCAGTGCAGTCACTGATCTGCTCCCTTCAAATACCTCACCTTGCCTTCCACACCTGTCCCCAAACTTGCTCCATGCAAACTCCACTCTGCCTCAACTTTGTCTTACCAAAGTATGTCTGTCTTTAATTCTGGCCTTCCTTCTATAGTCTCCTCTCCATTCCTAATATATTAACAGGATGTATGTATCGTAGTAATTACAATAGAACAAGGCCTTGTTTTCCCATGTCCATTCCTGTGTTCACATGGCTTTCTGTTCAGATTAAAGATCTATCACTTATATTTCTCCCCATTTTCACCTTTCTTTATCCTTCCCAAATCCTTTATGCCTATCAAAATGCCTCTTTTAATTTCTTTCCTGGGGAGCTTTCTCTGGTCCCTGATCAATGCCCACCCTTCAATCAACATCACTAAAACTGAGATTATCTCCTCACTACTGTTTGTGGGAGACTACTATGTGAAGATTGGCTCCAGTGATTTCTACATTAGAGCAGCAGCTCCTTTTCCAAAATGTTAAAGTTGGTTAGCATTGATGACTAGAATGTGGTGCAGATTCAACTCAACTTAAATAACGCCACAGAAGCCTGTATCCCGTCACCAAGTCACCCTTTATTTACACGTGCATAGTACTTGACACTGGTCTGGCTTCCTCAGAGCCAGCTCCCAGAATGAACAATTTCCCCACTGCACCCCAAAACCAGCCCAGTTCGTCCCCTCCCCCCACTGCATCACACAACCAGCCCAGCCTGTCTCTGCCTCCCTAACCTGTTCTTCCTCTCACCCATCCCTTCCTCCCACCCCAAGCCGCACCTCCATCTCCTACCTACTAACCTCATCCCGCCTCCTTGACCTGTCCGTCTTCCCTGGACTGACCTATCCCCTCCCTACCCCCCCCCCCCCAACTATACGCTCCTCTCCACCTATCTTCTTTTCTCTCCATCTTCGGTCCGCCTCCCCCTCTCTCCCTATTTATTCCAGAACCCTCACCCCATCCCCCTCTCTGATGAAGGGTCTAGGCCCGAAACGTCAGCTTTTGTGCTCCTGAGATGCTGCTTGGCCTGCTGTGTTCATCCGGCTCCACACTTTGTTATCTTAGAATCTCTGACACTTCTGTTTATATCTGTGTGCCAGCGCTCCCTGATTGGACCAGGTTAACAGTCCCTATCAGGAAACTCATATTAATTTGGCAGAGCATGTCACAATCACTACTTCCTGCTCCCTCTTATGTCTGGGAATGTAGGCCTGATCCTCTTCTTTTAGTCTCTCATGGGGTGTTTTTGCACCAGGCCCTGTTCCTCTGGCTCAGCTTCGGATACAGGCAGCGTGTGCCAGATCATAGATAAAAAAGTGTGACGCTGGATGAACGCAGCAGGCCAAGCAGCATCTTGGGAGCACAAAAGCTGACGTTTCAGGCCTAGACTCTTCATCAGAGCTCTGACCCGAAACGTCAGCTTTTGTGCTCCTAAGATGCTGCTTGGCCTGCTGTGTTCATCCAGCTTCACACTTTGTTATCTTGGATTCTCCAGCATCTGCAGTTCCCATTTTCTCTGTGCCAGACCATAGTCTGCTTCTTGTACCCGGAGCGTCTAGAAAAAATTAATTCCTCTTTTCAGGTGGTGAAGGTGTCAAGGCTGTGACATCTGCCATGTCTATGGCAGACTCTGTGGTTTCTTTAATGCTAGATGGAGGGGAGAGCCCATAGGCTCTGATAGCCTTTTTGGCTGTCTAAGGGCCAAATCTGTTTTGCTTCTGACCATTTTTGGGGTTTTCAGCTTTCATGTGGTCCATGTGCTTGTTCAAGACCACTTTACCCACGCGAACTCTGTCCTTCACGGGACCTGACCTGGTGTCGACATGCCTCTCACCTGTGGAGGGCCATATCCACCGTTTTGGCACCTCTGAAATAAACTGCCTCTCTCGATTAGCTGAGTCATGTCCAGTATTGGTGTTTCTGATGCCATTTCACTCTCACAACCCCACCAAGTCTGGGAAGGTGAGATGTAACCTGGTGCACAGTCTTCTCCCCATTAGTAGCCCTGCTGGAACTATCCTTGTAGTTGCCTGAGGGGTTGTCCTATAATCAGATAGGAATCGAGACAATTTGGTATCGAGTGAAGTTATGGGCTGTTTCTTTAAGCCAGCCTTCAAATTTGGACTGCTCTTTCTGCCAGACCATTGGATGATGGATGGTGTGGAGCTGCCCTTTCATGCCGAATGCCATTCAAATTTATTCCTTGTTGGTAAATGATGGCCCATTGTCTGTGATCAACACTTCCAGGAGTCCATGTATTGTAAAAGATACCTGCAGCTTTTCTATCATTGTGCCTGTGTTTGACAAATGATCTCTGTGCACGTCCAACCACTTTGGGTGGGCATCCTCAATGACTAAGAACGTTGAGCCTGTGGATATAATTTCTGACCAACTTCATTTTGGACTCCCCTGGATGACCCTGGTGGCATTCAGCCACAGTCTGGCGGTAACCTTTACTCAAGACAATCCCACTGTTGTTCCCCATAATAAAGTGCCAACCTCAACAGGTTCAGAAAGGTTTCTCTCCTGGTTGTGATGGCCCTTTTGTTTCCCCCATCATCACCAGCTTTTTAGTTTTGCCAGGACAAGATCTCTTTGCATCTGCAATGGGATCTTGTCAGCGGTGACTGGAAGGGTGTCCAGTAAGTTTAAAACCAGAACGGAGTCTCTCATGGGAAGCACCACTGGTGGTATATCTGCCAGTGGGACGTGGCTTAAGGCATGTAATTGTACACACTTAGAATGACAGCCCACTGCTGAATTCGATCTGAAGCTATGGATGACATAGCCTTGTTCTCTTTAAGTAGCCCTAGCAGGGGTTATGGTCTGTACTATTACAAATTTACATCTGATATTGGTGGAACTTTGTCATACTGAAGATGACCACCAAACCTTGCTTCTCGATCTGGGTGTTTTTGTGCTCTGCATCAGCCAAAGCCTGGGAAGCATACATTATTGGGCATTCCTCTCCACTGGGCAATCAATGAGCCAACAATACGCTGATAACGTTCAGGGAGACATCACATATCAGCACCAGATCTCGCTGACCCTTTCCCAATAGTTGATGTAGGGATGCTGGGCTGGAGGCTATCTTACATTATGAACGTTTGTAATAATTCACCTATCCAAGGAAATATCTAAGCCCTGTTATGGACGTGAAAGCCAGGGCACCATTGATTACCCTCACTTTATCGTCCAACAGGTGTAGCCATTGACTCTGTAGCCAACATAAGTCACTTGGGCTGCCTTGAGCACACATTTTTCCCTTCTAAGGTGTACATCCACCTTGGAGAAACATCTAAGGACTATGTCCAAGCTCTGTAGGTTCTTTTTATTGGTCTTCCCTGTTATTAGCATTTCATTCAGGTAAATGGTGACCTGGAGTAGACCTTTTAAAACATTGTCCATCACCTGCTGAAAAATGGCACAAGTTGATGATTCCCCAAATAGCAATCTCATATATTGGTACGAACCCTTATGGGTATTAATTGTAGCATACTTCTGGGAATTCTCATCTAACTGCAATTGCGGGTGTGCATAGCTCATGTCCAGCTTCATGAAGGACAGTCCCTCCCACCAGCTTTGCACATAAGTCCTGTCTGCGATGGATTGGATATATATCCAGCTGTGATAAATGGTTTACCATTTGTTTAAAATCCTTACGAAGACGAAGTGACCCATCAAGCTTCAAAGTTAGTATGACAAGTGCTGCCCATTCACAAACTGGCCTGGTTTCATAATTTCTTAGCTTTGCAGTCAGTTGATTTCTGCCTCTACTTTTGCACATATGGCAAATGGCACTGGGTGGACCTGGAAAATCATGGAATTGCTTCCTGGTCAATGTGCATGGTGGCCTTGGCTCCTTTTATGGTCCCTAGATGAAAGTAATCTTCAGGTTGTGAGGCCTTGGAGTTTTATTTTACTAAAGTTGGAACAATAGAATCAGCCTGAATGGGTTGAGTCAAGCTCCCACAGAACCAAGATTTTTAGTTTTTCAGTTTCTGGGTCTTGAAGCTGGGTTTGAAAGTTGCAGTACATCTCTCCTTGCTACTTTCTCTCTCACACATAGTTTTCTCTTGATGTTTTTCCTCCTGAACTGGAGAATTGCCTGTGAGGCAATCTATTTTACTGAACTTTGCTTTACTAAAGTGTGTTTATGGGATATTACTATATTGAAACAGTTAAGTAGTAGTTAAGATATCTATTATTTTGTTAAGCATTTTGATAGAATTGCAGTTAAGCCAATTCTTTGATTTTATTTTTATTTTGACTGTACTGCAAAAATTAGTGTGTTTTGCTTAATATTGAGTAGTTTGGCCAATCAACTGCATCTGGAAAGCCATACCTTACACAACTTTAAAATAAGAAAATTTTAGGGTATAGCCTATCTCCTGAATATATTTTGAGGGGTTTTAGTCTGGTCCATAATGAATAATAACTGATCCAGCTGCTTCTCATATGAAACCAGAACTAAAGTTGTACCCTTAAACTGTAAAGGTTCCCCAGTATAAGTTCTCAGTCTAGCCAAGGTCATACGCACACTTAAAGGTTGGAGTCTAGGGTGAATATTGTGAAGGACTGTGTCTGCAATCACTGATACAGTGGACCCCAGTATCAACTTCCATTTAAACCAGCTAACTATTTAACCAGACATTTATTTGAATTGGCTCAGCTTTAGATATTGCTAAACAATTTAACTAGTCCCCCCAAGTCAAATGTTGGTGGGCTTTCCAAAATGTGCACTCTCCTGGATACTAGCCTCTGAATTCTCTCACTCAGTTCAGGTATAGTAGAATTCTTTTGAGTCTACGTACCGGCAGCAACTACAATGGCGTGCCTGTCCAGATCCTGAAGAAAATGTTAACTGTATGGCTGAGGCATGGTTTTGTTTTGGGGTTTCACTGCGTGCTGACCTAGAGTCCTTCTGTTCAGGGTATGTCCTGAGTGAGGCTATGCAATTGTTTTCACTCAAGTGAAGTTCCCCAAGCTCAGTCGGCCTGGTGAGGGTCTACTTCCATCAGAATACCCTACAATTCATATGCACCACTTGCTGCATTTTCCAATGAAAAAGCCATTTATAGTGACTGTTTGGAGTCGTGGAATTTCAGCTAGTATGCACTTTTGCATGGTTACACCATTAACTCCTCATACTAAACAGTCTCTCAGCATCTCATTAAGGGTTAAACCCAAGTTACATGCTTCTGCCAGTCATTTTAACCTTGTCAAAAATTCCTACATGGATTCCCCTGGTTCTCGAACTGATGAGTAAAACTGATAGCATCTCAGAATTAAAGGAGGCTTGGGATTGTAATATTTCTTAACTATATCTGTCAACTCGTGAAAGATTTTAGTATCTGGTGCTTGAGGAGATATTAGGCTCCTAATAACTGTAAAAGTTGCAGATCCACAAGCTGTCAGCAGAATTACTCATTGCTTTTCATCTGCCCCAATATCATTTGCCTAGAAATTATAACAAGTTCCTTCCACATACTGGGCACAGTCTTCGATGGCAGGATTGAATGAGTCAAGCCTCCCAAGTAACAGTATGATGCCAGAAATGCTGACCTCAACTCAAAAACAACATTGTGAGCAAATTTTTTGAGGAGCATACTTTTTTTTCTTATCGCCACTAAAACAAACTCCATAGAAGCCAGTATCCCATCACTAAGTCACCCTTTATTTGTACGTGGAGAGTCCACTACACTAATTCATCTCCCTTAGAGTTAGCTCCTGCGAACAGAACCTGTAACACTTCTGTTCTTATCTGTCAGCCAGGGCTTCCTGGACCAGATTAACAGCCCCAATCAGCTAACTCATATTCTATAAGGACCAGCTGGCTGACCTTTTCATAATCACTAAACCAACTGTATGGTTTCAATCCTTGAGCCAGTTGTGGTCGACCTCCTTAAAGCACTGCATACTTGTCGAATGGTTACTTCAAGTTGTACATAATCAATTGTGTTTCTCTAATGGAGAGTGATAACCATGGCTTCTTAATCTATTTGCCCCTTTCCAAAAAGTGCAAGAATTTTCTTGCTTTTCTTTTCCTACCACTTTCACATCAGAACTGCTGCTGTTGTTAGCCTGCCATTCCTACTTCATTCCTTGTCTCCATTAATAAAGTGGATGGATGGGCTCATTCCCAACCACAAGTATCTTCTGGAAACTCAGGTCCACTTCCAGTATTCTCTCCAACGCATTTCCCTTCATGCTGATAACTAGAACAGTGCAAATAATGACCTGAGGATATTCAGGGCCAAAATATTCAAGAGATTAGCTTCAGGATACTGTTTCAGGATAACCTAGAGAACAATACACTTTGGGGTCAATCATATGGCACCAGTCATCTGTACTTATATTACAGCATAGGCATGACATAATCTAAGGTTTGGAGTAGATCTGTAGCTCGGGTTGTGGGTGCCAACCTCATGACATAATCAAAAGATTCAGCTCATCATATAGCCTAATTCTCTTTCCTGTTATCAAATTCCTCCATGCTTTTGCCTCACCTTCCCTCTCTAACCACTTCCAGCTCCAATACCCTCACATTCCTCACATTCTGATCACTTGAACCCCTCCCATCATTCATCGCTCCACATTCAGTCTTCAGCTTTCTTCGGAATTCCTTCCAAAAACCTTCTCAACTCTTGAATTTTTTCTCCTCTTTTAAAATATATCCTTTTTTAAACCAAGTTCTTCTTCAGTTATCTTATCCCTTTTTATGGTTTGGTGTCAAATTTGTCATGCTAATAGTCTTTGTCGCAATTTACTGTGTTAAAGGCATGAAATGAACATAAGTTATTGTGAGAGAGAAACTGAAATTGTTCATAATTATTACTTGAACTCAGATCAATTGTATTTTCAAGTCTTATAGCTTGACATATTGTAGACGTGTTTTAAACTTCTTATGTACTTTTGAAACGACATGTTGTAGCTGATTTGTGTTTTGAATGCTAAAGAAAACCTGCTTGAAGAATTGGCAGCAATTGTAAGAAAATAGATTAGCTTCATATTTAAAATATCTTCACTGAATCATGATGATAACATTGACCAGACTCAAATATTGCCTTATGCCACATGAATACAACATATTCTTGATATTGTGAAACAGATGCATTTCATGACCTTCAAAATATTATTAATCCCACAGATTGCACCAACCCATTATTGACATCAGAGGGCGCACAATATTAGATGTGGCATTGAATATATAACTGACCTGTGTGTTAACCTCTAAAAACCGATTTTTAAAATGTGTTTATACATTTTTATGGGGTTGGCATAAATTCAATTATCATTCCCCCGAGGATGTGCTTTCAACTTTGCCATTTACTTCATTCCATTTTAATTTTATGAGGTGAGAAATGAAAGCCCTCAGCCCATCTGTCCCCGTGCCCTGTCGAGTTAATGTGCGGAAGAACTGACTCTACCAATCCATAACAAAGTCCAGCTGTGCTATCCCTAATCTGGCCAAATGGAAAATGGAGTAGCAGGTGTTTGCTGCATATTTCATTTTTTTTTAAAGAATTGTATGTTTATGTTGTATGTTTCAAGGGTATCGGAGCATGCTTCTAGACTAATAATCCAGAAGTATGGGACAAATGATCCAGAGATCATTCAGATCCCATCATTAAAGCTGGAGAGACTTTATATTCAAGCAATTAAATAAAAATCTAGAATAAAAAGCTATTCTCACTGTGATACTACTGGCCTACCATATTTTTTTAAAAATTAATTTCCTTTTGGAAATAAACCTGGGCATCAGACCCAGTATGGATTACACATGACTCCAGACCCACAGTGATGTGGTTAATACTTAATTGAACTTTGAGATTGGCCAAGTAAATCACCCAGTAGTACTTGATAAGGCAGCTCACCACCACCTTCTCAAAGAATATTATGGATTGACAGTAAATGTAAGGGACACCCAGATCCTCAATTTTTTTTTTAAAATGAAACAATTGATTGTAAACATTGTGTTAGCTATTTAGGAGATAATAGGTTGCACTTCATTGTTAGTGACTTTTTAAAGTTCTCAACAGGATTCATTTGTCATAATCAGTTTATCAACGAGTGTTGCTAAGCATTTTTCTGGTGACCTGTCTGAACTACCTTTTATCTAGTAGCTAGGCTGGCTTTTTCTGCAATAAAATGGTTTTAATTTACAAATTATGCACTTTCTCATGTTCAATTCTTGATCTTAGTTAATTGCAAGTGGAGTTAATGACAGATCACCACAATGAACCTCATTATATCTCAAGCACAAAGGAGAATAGGAAAACCATCTTTTTGGCTTGACCTACGAATCATTAGCCAACACTCCAACAGAACATTTTGATGTTGACTCAGAAGATGGCTGTAATGTGCCCGATTCCATCCTATTTCCTTCACCATCCATTTCAATCCATGAAGAACATCCACTTTGAAGAAAAAAGCCCTTCATCGACTATTAAAATGGTATTTTGGGAACAGTCATCGTAAAGAGAGTACAATGTGGGTGCAATAGTGATAGAGGAAACGAAGTAATGAGCAGAATCAAATCATTTCAGAAACATAAATCAAAAAGCAGTTATAGTTTTCCTGACCCATTCTTTTTAAATACATTTGCAATTTTGCTGTATGTGTTGTGTATTATTTTGTGTTATTATTAAAATCCTTATTAAAAAAACCTTTTTTTAATAGCCTTTTTTATTTACACGTATAAACATTTATTAGCAATTATCGTGCTTTTTCTGAATATTTTATAGTGACTATGTCTTTTTTTAAACTATCAATATTTCTTTTGTTTTGAAGGCCCCTACTATCATAATAAATGCAATCTTGTACATCTTGAAGGTGAAATTCAACCAAATAGAGGAAAGTAGAAAAAAAATAGTTTGAGATTGTACTGGTGTAGAGCTGGACGAACGCAGCAGGCTAAGCAGCATCAGAGGAGCAGGAAGACTTAACGCTTCAGGCCTTGACCCTTCTTCAGAAACTGCTGTACACCTTGTTATCTCAGATTCTCCAGCATCTGCAGTTGCTACTGTCTCCAAGATTGTATTGGATTTCTCTAGAGACTGTTACTCATCATGTTCTGTAGGAATTGGTATTGAAATCAATCGATGGAATCTGATAGGGTTGTAAACAATATGAGCAATGGTAAAGTTTGTCGCTGAATTGGATGAGATGCCCATCAAGGACCACCTCAAAACTGGAAGCAACTTGTGCCATCTTTTCACATGGGGCTGGAATAGGATGGGAGAGACACCAGAGGGGTGGGGTAGGTAGTTAATAAAGTGAGTTTGATAAAATATGGTCAGAAAACCCCACTAGTCCTTGTGGGGGAATTCCCTCCAAAAAGCTCGATGCGATCAGACTTAGCCGAAAAAAGTAAGATTTAGCTGTGCTAAATGCAGGACTAGGGTAGATGCTCTTTGGTGGGTCTGTGTGGACTCAATGGGCTAAATGGCTTGCTTCCACACTGTAGGCATTCTATGATTTGGTTTACTGTCTTCATTATTTTTATTAATGGATCTAAGAGTGAAAGCTGGTGGCATGATCTGCAAATGTGTAGATAATTTTAAGATCCATGTATGTTAGGGCTGTAGACAATGGCGAGTGGCTTCAGACAGGTCTTAATATTTTGACAAGCTGGGTTCATGATTGGCAAATAATGCTTAACTTTTAAAAATGCAACATTGTACCTGTGGACAGGGTTAATCCTGAACATGTGAATATCGTTTAGAGAAAATAATTAAAGCAGGTGTTCAAAGAGGACAGCTGACAGGATACTGCATACAGCACAAGAGAAATTCAACAATACTTGAAGTGATAAGGATGTTGGAGTCCAGTCAGAGGACAATTTGATTAAAACATCAGAAATGCTGCTTTGTCCTCCCACAAGACTTTTGTCAGATGTCACTTGGAATACAATGTCCAGATTTGGTCTCCCTACATAGAGTGTGGAAAAGGGTTCCTCTAGTCAGGTGGCATGGTGGCTCAGTGGTTAGCACTGCAGCCTCACAGCACCAGGGTCCTGGCTTTGATTCTACCCTCGGGCGACTGTCTGTGTGGAGTTTGCACATTCTCCCCGTGTCTGCGTGGGTTTCCTCTGGATGCTCCAGTTTCCTAAATCAGTCCAAAAATGTGCAGGCTAGGTGGATTGGCCATGCTAAATTGCCTGTAGTGTTCAGGCGTGTGTGGATTAGGTGGGTTATGAGGGAATGGGTCTGAGCGGGATGCTCTGAGGTCAGTGTCGAATTGTTGGGCCAAGGGGCCTGTTTTCAGAGTGTAGCGATTCTATGATCTATGATTAATTCCCAATCCACGGCACCTTGGTTACAAAGATGGGCTGAGAGTTGTAATTAGAGATGTAGGAAAAGTATGAATTTAGCAGTGAAAAGCCAGAGCTTTTGACTGATAGTTTGTTCCAATTAAATGGATTGTGTAGGGATCATAATTTTATGTTGTACAAGGTCAGCTTCAGGTTTGTATATCAGAAAGTAGCACTTTTCCCGTACCACGAAGAATATCTGGAAGAGGCTGCCATCTCACATGATGAACACTGTTTGTTTGAATTCCTTCAGAAGGAAATTTAAACTTGATTCTCATATAGAATTCAGAGCCAGATTGATCTTCTAGATTTGATTTGAATGCCTTGATGGGCCAGAGAGGAATTTGTTTATAAAGGATCATGTTGGGGTGTACAGAGGGCAAAGGTTGGCATGGAGGATATGAGACACCATATGGGTTGATGGGAGGGGTGGAGTGGCTTTACTTAACATGGATATGATACATGGACTTTGTAGGGCCATTGAGAGACTCATGCTGGAGGGCCTCTTTCAGTTTTATTGATTTTGTTTTCATTTCTTTGATAAAGTGCCATGCACTGAGGTCGATATTTCATCCAGCCAGTTTTCATACTCGAAAGGTTCCAATCTCTTTCAAGGATGGCCCATGACTCCCATTTTCAACTGTGAGTGAAAATTCAGACCATACACTTCATTGTACATTTGTCTCTTCCGATAGCCCTCAGTATTTCCTCACTACCATTCTAATATATTAGTCTCACTTAGCATGTCTGTAATAATCTGTTTTGTTTCTGATCTGATTCCAATTCCAACCCCACTAACCAACCTTTTTATCCCAATTGTTTAAATGGTTCTTAATAGCTCCCCCAATACTCTTTGAAATAGTGAGTCCTTTTTCCAGTCCATTTTTTTTTACTGTTAATTGTCTCAGATTCTTTAAGAAAATTTCATGATTATTTTAAAGTGAGGGACTTATTTTCATGCTCAGCTTTAGTGGTGACGCCCTCTCCTTCGGGAAGTGGTGATATTTTAGCTGAAAGGTTAATCCTCTGTGGTGGAGCTTAGAACAGACAAGATTATGAGATTTTGTACAGATGTTCAGAATTGGGGTGGGAATTGACAATGCAAGTGACAAACTATTTCCAAAGGCAACAGTGTCAGTCACCAGAGGACAATGATTTCCTGCATTGGGGAAATAGAAACAGGGAAGATGATATTTTTAATGCAGTCAATTGTCATAATTTTGAATACGATATCTGAAAGAGTAGTGAAACAGATTCAGTTGAAACTGTTAAAGGGAATTGAATGAATACTTAAAAAGACAGTCATTGCAGTGGCACAAACAAGGAGTAAGGGAGTAGGTCTAATACCTTCAGAGACTGGATGAAGACCAAATGACCACTTTGCATGACCTTGGCAACATAAAAACTATTAACAGGAGCCATTTGGCTCTGCTTTCTCTATATATCCTTTGGCACCTTTAAAACATCTATCTATCTCTTTCTTGGATTTGTTTAGTGATTTGGCCTCCATGGTAGAGAATCCCACATGTTCACTACCCTTTTAATGAAGAAGTCAATCCTCATATGAGTCCTAAAATGGTCTACCCTGTGTGTTGAGCCTATGTCCCCCAGTTCTAGACTCTGCAATGAGAGAAAACATCCTTTGTGCATCAAATCTGTCCAGGCTGTTAGAAATTTACACACTTCAATCAGATCACTTTGCATCCTTCTAAACTCTAGCGCATGCAGGCCCAGTCAAACCAAACAGTCCTTATAGGATAATAAAATGTGAGGCTGGATGAACACAGCAGGCCAAGCAGCATCTCAGGAGCACAAAAGCTGACGTTTCGGGCCTGGACCCTTCATCAGAGGGTCTGATGAAGGGTCCAGGCCCGAAACGTCAGCTTTTGTGCTCCTGAGATGCTGCTTGGCCTGCTGTGTTCATCCAGCCTCACATTTTATTATCTTGGAATCTCCAGCATCTGCAGTTCCCATTATCTCTCAGTCCTTATAGGATAGTTTTGTCTTTGGCTAGATTACTTAGTCTCCTCACAGATGTATCTTTGGGGACTTTTGTGTGATTTCTCCTCATACCAAAAACTGCCACCTGGTCATAGTTACCAGTGCTCTCTTTGTGGCTGTTTCGTTGTAGTTCTAATCTCTTCCCATAGGGTGGCAGTCTAACCCTAGTTAAATCCAGCGTTTACAGGGAGAGACAGAGGCTCTAAATACTTTTCTTACCCAACACTTGCTACCTGCATGGATGAGGAATAAAGCTGGAAGAATTCAATTTAAATTCCCTGGGGTTTTAGGCAATGCAAGGATGATAGTGATGGGGGAGCAAGTTGCAGAACAGCAGAATACAACATTTGCAATTGGAGCCTAATTAAGGAATCCACTATAGGTAACAAAGTGTGGAGCTGCATGAACACAGCAGGTCCAGCAGCATCTCAGGAACACAAAAGCTGAGGTTTCGGGCCTAGACCCTTCATCAGAGAGGGGGATGGGGTAAGGGTTCTGGAATAAATAGGGAGAGAGGGGGAGGCGGACCAAAGATGGAGAGAAAAGAAGACAGGTGGAGAAGAGAGTATAGGTGGGGAGGTAGGGAGGGGATAGGTCAGTCCAGGGAAGACAGGCAGGTCAAGGAGGTGGGATGAGGTGGTAGGTAGGAAATTGAGGTGCGGCTTGAGGTGGGAGGAAGGGATGGGTGAGAGGAAGAACAGGTTAGGGAGGCAGAGACAGGCTGGGCTGGTTTTGGGATGCAGTGGGGGGAGGGGAAGAGCTGGGCTGGTTGTGTGGTGCATTGGGGGAAGGGGACGAGCTGGGCTGGTTGTGTGATGCAGTGGGGGTAGGGGACGAACTGGGCTGGTTTTGGGGTGCGGTGGGGAAGGGGAGATTTTGAAGCTTGTGAAGTCCACATTGATACCATTGGGCTGCAGGGTTCCCAAGCGGAATATGAGTTGCTGTTCTTGCAACCTTCAGGTGGCATCATTGTGGCACTGCAGGAGGCCCATGATGGACGTGTCGTCTGAGGAATGGGAGGGGGAGTGGAAATGGTTCGCGACTGGGAGGTTGCAGTTGTTTGTTGCGAACCGAGTGGAGGTGTTTTGCAAAGCGGTCCCCAAGCCTCCGCTTGGTTTCCCCAATGGATAGGAAGCCACACCGGGTACAATGGATACCGTATACTACATTTGGCAGATGTGCAGGTGAACATCTGCTTGATATGGAAAATCATCTTGGGGCCTGGGATAGGGATGAGGGAGGAGGTGTGGGGGCAAGTGCAGCATTTCCTGCGGTTGCAGGGGAAGGTGCCGGGTGTGGTGGGGTTGGAGGGCAGTGTGGAGCGGACAAGGGGGTCACAGAGAGAGTGGTCTCTCCGGAAGGCAGACAAGGGTGGGGATGGAATAATGGCTTGGGTGGTGGGGTCGGATTGTAGATGGCGGAAGTGTCGGAGGATGATGCGTTGTATCCGAAGGTTGGTGGGGTGGTGTGTGAGAACGAGGGGAATCCTCTTTGGGCGGTTGTGGCGGGGGCGGGGTGTGAGGGATGTGTTGCGGGAAATGTGGGAGACGCAGTCAAGGGCGTTCTCGACCACTGTGGGGGGAAAGTTGCGGCCCTTGAAGAACTTGGACATCTGGGATGTGCCAGAGTGGCATGCCTCATCCTGGGAGCAGATGCGGCGGAGGTGGAGGAATTGGGAATAGGGGATGGAATTTTTGCAGGAATGTGGGTGGGAGGAGGTATATTCTAGGTAGCTGTGGGAGTCGGTGGGCTTGAAATGGACATCAGTTTCTAGCTGGTTACCTGAGATGGAGACTGAGAGGTCCAGGAAGGTGAGGGATGTGCTGGAGATGGCCCAGGTGAACTTGAGATTGTGGTGGAAGGTGTTGGTGAAGAGGATGAACGGTTTGAGCTCCTCTGAGGAGCAAGAGGTGGCGCCGATATAGTCATCAATGTACCGGAGAAAAAGGTGGGGTTTGGGGCCTGTGTAGGTACGGAAGAGGGACTATTCCACGTAACCTACAAAGAGGCAGGCATAGCTGGGGCCCATGCGGGTGCCCATGGCCACCCCCTTAGTCTGTAGGAATTGGGAGGAATCAAAAGAGAATTTGTTGAGGATGAGGACGAGTTTGGCTAGGCGGATGAGGGTGTCTGTGGAGGGGGAATTGGTCGGGCCTGCGGGACAGGAAGAAGCGGAGGGCCTTGAGGCCATCTGCATGAGGAATGCAGTTGTATAGGGACTGGACGTCCAGTCCTGCAACCGCAGGAACTGCTACACTTGACCCCACACCTCCTCTCTCGCCCCTATCTCAGGCTCCAAGATGATTTTCCACATCAAGCAGATGTTCACCTGCACATCTGCCAATGTGGTATACTGCATCCGCTGTACCTGGTGTGGCTTCCTCTACATTGGGGAAACCAAGCGGAGGCTTGGGGACTGCTTTGCAGAACACCTCCGCTCGGTTCGCAACAAACAACTGCACCTCCCAGTCGCGAATCATTTCCACTCCCCCTCCCATTCCTCAGACGACATGTCCATCATGGGCCTCCTGCAGTGCCACAATGATGCCACCCGAAGGCTGCAAGAACAGCAACTCATATTCCACTTGGGAACCCTGCAGCCCAATGGTATCAATGTGGACTTCACAAGCTTCAAAATCCCCCCTTCCCCCACTGCATCCCAAAACCAGCCCAGTTCTTCCCCTCCCCCCACTGTATCACTAAGCCAGCCCAGCTCGACCCCTCCCCCCACTTCATCCCAAAACCAGCCCAGCCTGTCTCCGCTTCCCTAACCTGTTCTTCCTCTCACCCATCCCTTCCTCCCACCTCAAGCCGCACCTCCATTTCCTACCTACCACCTCATCCCGCCTCCTTGACCTGTCTGTCTTCCCTGGACTGACCTATCCCCTCCCTACCTCCTCACCTATACTCTACTCTCCACCTATCTTCTTTTCTCTCCATCTTCGGTTCGCCTCCCCCTCTCTCCCGATTTATTCCAGAACCCTCACCCCATCCCCCTCTCTGATGAAGGGTCTAGGCCTGAAACATCAGCTTTTGTGATCCTGAGATGCTGCTTGGCCTGTTGTGTTCATCCAGCTCCACCCTTTGTTATCTTGGATTTTCCAGCATCTGCAGTTCCCCTTATCACTAATCCACCACAGGTTCTGGAATTCACTTTCTGCTTTCAGGGTCCTAACTTAAGACACATCTTAACATCTACCTTATTGACTTGTCTGAATATCTCCTTATGAGGGTTGGTGCCAAATTTTATTTGCAAATGCTACTTTAAGGTATATTGGAATGTTTTATTAAATGCAAAGTTTTACATAAATACAATTTGTTTGTGACTATTTATTGAGGGTATCCTCTGCTGTTATGATTGAGAGTCCTGTAGGAATGGAGATTGTGGTACCAGTGTAAGAGATATCTTAATTCGACTGGAAAGGACCCTGTAAGAAGGTTGCTAAAGTATGAGAGATAATGGGAACTGCAGATGCTGGAGAATTCCAAGATAATAAAATGTGAGGCTGGATGAACACAGCAGGCCAAGCAGCATCTCAGGAGCACAAAAGCTGACGTTTCGGGCCTAGACCCTTCATCATTAGCTCTGATGAAGGGTCTAGGCCCGAAACGTCAGCTTTTGTGCTCCTGAGATGCTGCTTGGCCTGCTGTGTTCATCCAGCCTCACATTTTATTATCTTGCTAAAGTATGATCCATGTTTGCATCAACAGCAAAGGAAAAAATAACATTGGTAGTTAGATTGAAAAAGGGAAGAGTAAATCCCAAAAAATTTAAATAAGTGGGGCGCTGAATTAAAAAAGAATGTGATGTTCTGATGATTAGGTCACAGTTCATGTTTTGCACACAGTTCTGGGCATCCCAGTTTCAGATGTATATTTAAACATGGAAGGGATACAGTACTGACTCTCTAACACACATATAAATGCCAAAATGGCAGCTCTGTGATCTTTAAATTCTTTGCGGTACAGCCTCCTCATGGGATCATTGTTCATATTCTACCACTGAAGGGCAGCTTCAAAATCCTCTTTCTCAGCAAAATTGCCTGAATTCGTACTCATTCATGAAGCACTGAAAGTCAGCAGACAGGTGCAGCAGGTAATCCGTAGTCTAATGGGGCAGTGGCCCATTTTTTAAGGGGTTTGGAACATAAGAGTAGGGAAGCCTTACTGCAACTGTACAAGATGCTGGTGAGACCGTATCTGGGGTACTCTAAGCAGTTTTGATCCCTTACTTAAGGAAATCTATCATTTACTTGTTGGTGGCTCAAAGAAGGTTCCCCAAGAGGATCCCTGGTATGGAGGAATTGTCTTCTGATTCTCTGGGGTTGAGAAGAATGAGAGATGATCTCATAGAAACATATTGGATTCATAAGGGACTTAACAGGGTAAATGCTGACAGGAAGTTTCCCCTCACGCGAGAGTCCAGGACCAGAGGGCTTAATCTCAGAATAAAGGGGCAGCAATTTAAGACTGAGATGTAGAGAAATTTCTTCTCTCAGAAGGATGAATGTCTTTAGAACTCCTTTTCACAGAGAGCTGTGATGGCAGAGTCCTTCTGTATTTTTAAGGCTGAGATAGATTCATGATCAGTTGGGGAATCAAGGGTTACGGGGAAAGAGTAGGAAAGTGAACGTGAGGAGTATCAGATCAGCCATAATCCCATTGAATGGCAAGGCAGGCTCAAGGAGCTGAACTGCCTACTCCAGATCCTATTTCTTATGATCTTAACAGGGATGTGATGCAACTAAGGAAGTACTGGGTACCAGGTATTATCCTTGTAATCAATATAGGGAAAAGATATCTTCTGATGGAGGAATCAACAATATGAGGGCGCAATCATAATGTCTGACAGTGACAGACTGCTTTTCTAATTCTGATGATGAGACTGGATTATCAATTCTGAAACCATTCTGTATAAAGGAGAAAGAGGTAGTGGGTCCCTACAGTTTGGAGTGGTGGGGTGTTCACCCCTGATGTTTTGCAGTCTTTGGTGGTAACAATCTTTGTTGTCCCCTTGAACCTCTAGCCTTCTGCCAAGAAGATGATGGCTTGTTCTCATGGACTCTCTGTCTCTCTTCCCACCGACACTTGTTAACAATTTATCATTTTGAGGGTTGGAAATCTGTGTTGTGTCAATCTTAGGATGGATATATTGGCCTCGGAAGGAGTTCAGCATAGTTTGTAAGAATGATACCTGGACTTCAGGCCTTATGTTATGAGGAGAGATTATACAAATTAGAACTGTTTTCTCTGGACGTTAGGAGGTTAATGGGTGATCTGATCAAAGTGTTCAAAATATGAACAGGAAAAGACAGGCTAGATAAAGATAACTATTTCTACTGGTTGGGGATTCTAGAACAAGGGGCATAGTCCAAGAATTAGGGCCAGACTGTTCAGAGGAGATGTTAGGAAGCACTTCTAAACACAAAGGTTGGTAGATGTTTGGATCAGGAGTTGATGCTGGATTAGTTATTAACTTTAAATCTGAGATAATTAAATGTTTGTTAAGAAAATAACTTAAGGGATATGGGTCAAAGGCAGGTATATGGAGTTAGGTCACAGATCAGTAGAACAGGCTTGAGGGGCTGAATGGTCTACATCTGTTCCTAATCACTTATGATTGACCATGGGCAGGTAGTCATTATGCCGGAATGACCTTTATCCGTGGGTTACTTCACCATTCTAACACCAAAAACATATTTTCCTAAACAATGCATTGATAATAGAATATATGTGGCACCAGATATGTCACTACATTGATGCTAGTTCATTATTGCAACTTGACCTCAGTGATTCTTGTGCTCTTTCCTTTTGTTTTCAAACAATAAACATTTGGAAAGCTAGCTACTGCTATAGCAACAGGTGAGTGTAATCTCATGCTACACAATAGACACTCAGAAATTCAATTTTAAAGGGAATCAATTTCCAATATCAGAAAGCACTTTAAACACAAAGGATAATGGAAATGCATATTTTCCAAAATAGGCTGGAGAGGTTGAGTCAATTTAAATTTTCCAGATAGATATTAACACATTTTTATTAGGTGTGATTTTCAAGAGATATGAAACAAAGATAAGTAAATAGAAGTGAGTTACAGAACATTCATCATCAAATGGCTGAACAGGTTTAAGGGTCTGAGGGGCCTGTTTTTATATCCATCTCTCCTCTTTCCCTGCTAACCACTGTGGAATTGGTTTGGGTCATAGTTGGATGGTTTCCATTCATTGTCACTAAATCCACCTCACACTTAGAGAGGCCTGTCTCAAACTTAAAGGAAGCTAGACATTTTTACTAGTACATGTTGTTCTTATTCCCCTGTAAAAGAGGAAGTGCCGTACTTAATTTCTCCTGGAACTTCCTTCTCTTTAAGCTATTATGTGCATATTGAATTATAACTTGTCCTGTTCACAAGACATGAAGAGAGGTCATAACATTGTGTTAAAAGTTATATTTGGTTGTTTAAGTTTTAAAATTGATTTGGCTAGGCTAAAACATGGCCACTAACTGATCATATGATGAAGTTGATAACAATTTCAAAAAAGTTCCAATCATCCATTACCAGGACAAAGTCCATACATCTTCCATTGTGCAGATACTGCTGTCAGAGCAATACAAAAGAATAGGATACATTGTGCCTGAAGTGGCATTAATGGCTCATGATTTATCTCACATATAACAAACAAGTTTTTCACCAGGGACATAGGAGCTTAACCTCCTACATTTGTGGAGGTGTTAATATTTCCATTTATCTCCTGGTCAGAGAGATAGAATCAACTGTTAATTTGAAACTGACTCTTTCCCTCAGGCCTGACCAAAGTCCCTGGCATCTGAAAGGATTAACAATAATCTCTGCACGCCATTACATCAATCTAGTAAAAAGCTACCTTGCTATTAATACCGCTACAGAAAAGATTCTTTACAGAAAACAACATTGTGCTAAACCTGCCTCAAATCCAATCCCTTCTCAAAGCCTAGTCCTCTTGAAGATTCCTGTCATTGCTGGAAAAGTGGCCTGTTCTACCTGAACTTACTTGCACTGCACCTTCATGAGTGCCAGTGGTGTAAGGAGTGAGAATTTTTGAGGACATAGCACCAATAAAGCGGGGAGCTTTGTTTGGATTGTATCAAGCTTCTTAAGCGTTCTCACAACTGTGTTCATCCAAGCAAGTGGAAAATATTTTATCACACCACTAACTTATACCCCGTGGAGATGGACATGCTTTGGGGAGACAAAAGATGAGTTATTCACCACAGAATTACCAGCTTCTGACCTTTTGCTTTAGCTGGTGCAGTTAACTTTTTGGTCAGTGATAATTCTGAGAAAGTTGATAAGATGGACATCAATAATGCCATTGATCCCAAGTATATATTTTCTCGTTGGAAAATGTTATTGTTCTGGATGTGAGTTCGCTCGCTGAGCTGGAAGGTTAGTTTTCAGACGTTTCGCCACCATTCTAGGTAACATCATCGGTCAGCCTCCGATGAAGCGCTGGTGTTATGTCCCGCTTTCTATTTATCTGGTTAGGTTTCCTTGGGTTGGTGATGTCATTTCCTGCGTTGTTGATGTCATTTCCTGTTCTGTTTCTCAGGGGATGGTAGATTGGCTCCAAATCAATGTGCTTGTTGATGGAGTTCCGGTTGGAATGCCATGCTTCCAGGAATTCTCGTGCGTGTCTCTGTTTGGCTTGTCCTATTGATTGGGACAACACATCCATCCTAGGACAAGCCAAACAGAGACACACACGAGAATTCCTAGAGGCATGGCATTCCAACTGGAACTCCATCAACAAACACATTGATTTGGAGCCAATCTACCATCCCCTGAGAAAAAGAACAGGAAATGACATCACCAATGCAGGAAATGACATCACCAACCCAAGGAAACCTAACCAGATAAATAGAAAGTGGGACATAACACCAGCGCTTCGTCGGAGGCTCACTGATGATGTTACCTAGAATGGTGACGAAACGTCTGGAAACGAACCTTCCAGCTCAGCGAGCAAACTCACATCCAGAACCTCAACCTGAGCTACAAATCTTCTCAAAACTCGCTAAATGTTATATCTTGCACTTGTGTGGCAACTTACCTGATATTAACTACTTCTGTGCTATTGGAAAACAGGAAATTTATTGTAAGCTTACGTACAACTTTGGATTGGTCACAATGGAAGGACAGCAGATAGTACCAGTCTCCATTTATGCTGAAAAAAAGGTTTTGCAGGTTCTGGAGAAATTGTAACAAGGATGTAATAGAATGGAAACCGAAAGAACTGTGGATGCTGTAAATCAGGAACAGAAGCAAAGTAGCTGGAAAAGTTCAGCAGATCTGGTAGAATTTGTGAAGGAAAAGACAGAGTTAACGTTTCAGGTCTGGTGACCCTTACTCAGACCTGAAATAGCCAAATTCCTGCTCTGACGAAGGTCCCTGGACCTGAAACATGAACGATGTAATAGGATGGCACCAGAACTGAGAAGTAAGAAAAGGTTGAAAAGGTGCGATTCTTTTCCTAAAAATCAAATGACCTGATGAAGGTCTTTAAGATTACGAAACGGTTTGATAGGATATAAGTAGAGGCTGTTTTCACCCACACAGGCGACAGGGTCATATATATGTACACTCATACAGTCAAGGAGCTGTACAGCATGGAAACAGGCCCTTTGGTCCAACTCATCCCTGCCTTCCAGATATCTTAAGTTAATCTAGTTCCATTTGCCAGCATTTGGCCCATATCCCTCTGAATCCTTCCTATTCATATACCCATCCACATGCCTCTTAAATGTTGCCTCACCATTTCCTCTGGCATAACAAAGTGTAGAGCTGGATGAGCACAGCAGGCCAAGCAGCATCAGAGGAGCAGGAAGGCTGACGTTTCGGGCCTAGACCCTTCTTCAGAAATGAAGAAGGCAGCTCATGCAGCTCATTCCATACATGTATCTTACATATATGCACCATCTTCTGCACGAAAGAGTTGCCCCTTAGGTCTCTTTCAAATCTTTCCTCTTTCACTTTAAACCTATGCCCTCTAGTTTTGGATTCTCTACCCTGTGGAAAAGGCTTTGTCTATTCACCCCATCTATCCCCTCATGATTTTATAAACATCTATAAGGTTACCTCTCAGTCTCTGATCTCCAAGGAAAATAGCCGCAGCTTATTCAGTGTCTATATAACTCAAACCGTCCAAACCTGGCAACATCCTTGAAAACAGGAACAAAAACAAAATTGGTGGAGAAGCTCAGCAGGTCTGGAAGCATCTGTGAAGGAAAAAGCAGAGCTAACGTATCAGGTCCGAGGAAGGGTCACCGGACCCGAAACATTAACTCTGTATTTTTCCTCCATAGATGTTGCCAGACCTGCTGAGCTTCTCCAGCAACTTTGTTTTTGTTCCTGATTTACAGCATCCGCAATTCTTTTGGATTTTATTTAACATCCTTGTAAATCTTTTCTGAACTCTTTCAAGTTTCACAACATCTTTCCCATAGCAGGGAGATCAGAATTGAATACAATATTCCAAAAGTGGCCTAATCAATGTCCTGTACAGCTGTGACAAGACCTTCCAACTCCTATAATCTATGCACTGACCAATGAAGGCAAGCGTACCAAACGCCTTCTTCATTATCCTGTCTGCATGCGACTCTACCTTCAAGCAACTATGACCCCTCACTTCAAGGTCTCTTTGTTTGGAAACACTCCACAAACCTTACTATTAAGTATATAAATCTGGCCCTGGTTTGCCTTTCCAAAATGCAGTATCTCACTTTTATCTAACTTAAACTCCATTTGCCTCTCCTTGGCCCTCTGGCCCATTTGATTAATGTCCCAATGTACTCTAAGATAATCTTCTTGGCTGTCCACCACACCTCCAATTTACCAACCTTAACCCCAATGTTCACATCAAAATCATTTCTATAAATATCAAAAATGTTTATCACTAATACATTCAACAGAGTTTGAGAGAAATGTCTTTAAAAAGAGAGTGGTTAAAATGTGAACCTTTCCGCCTTGAAGAGTAGCTGAGGCAACTAGTGTAGGTGTATTTAAGGATGTTCAGAAGTGCTTTGTAGTGGGAGTACTTCTGAATAGTGATTACACTTCAAACATGCTTGATTAACAATAATGTACTTGTGAGGTCTTGAGGATTTAATAGGCGCTATATAGACTTGTTACAATACAGAAGAAGGTCATTCAGCCATCATGTCTATCCCATCTTTCTTGAAATGGTTGAAGAGTATGTATGCTGACTTAATAAAGAAATTTGGAGCATGGGTTCCATCACTCAGCACCATTAAAAATTGCCACTGGAGCTATTTACACATGCATGCAGTTAGCAGCAAGGCCCTGCTCATGCATGGGAGTAATAATAATATTCCAGCTGGGATCCAATCACTAATTCAGAAAGGTTCAGAAACTCTTCCCTGCTTTTGGATCACATTCCTATTTCTGGTTTCTAACTCAGTGTGGGTTTTGAACTTTGAAGTCAGCAGGTTGAATATAGTTGGCCAACAAAATGCTCACGGATGGGGTAGAACTAGATTGATCATGGGACAATTCAATTTGTACACTTCAACAAATCTGTCAATGTTTGGATTAAGAAGCATCATAAATTTTGGACTGGAATTAGAATCCAGTCAGTTCACAGAGAAGGCTCCCTGGCTGGTTCCATGGCATTCTAATGAAACACTGTTATTTTTACACAAGCAGCCAACTAAAATACATTAAACTGTTTGCATAGATTTGATCATTTTGACTCATATTGGATTTTCTAACTGTTCAGTTCACCTCTCTAATTTCAGGATGATTGGTCTTCTGAATGCTTTTAAGTTTCAAATGTTTGATGTCTTGTTGAATGTCTTTCAATAAAATAATAAACGCTGCAGAAAAGTGGTATTTAATACTTACACACATTTGAAATTCAGTAAAAGTTGCTAGTTTATCATTCTTATACATTAGCCATCATCTTGTTTTAAAACAAGCGGAAGTCTAAGGCATAATGAGAAGGCTGTCAATGTTGGCTGTCAAGGTTAATATGGGAGTAGAACTAAAGGCCAACTCCAGCACTGTCAGCAGTTTCAATGGAGATGTGACCACAATGATTTATTATATACTTCAATATTCTAACATCTTAATATGAATAGACTATTAAATTATTAATAAATACCTGTCAAATTTAGTGTTGCTGAGAGGGACAAAGACATCAGTCAGACTATTTTATGTGTTTGAAAGCATGCAGCTGGAGGAGATCTCCTGAATATGTATCTGAAGGTCAATAACAGTAATACTTATTAATTTTAAACACTGGCACTTGTTAGAATAGCAAAGGAGGGGTTGGGGACAGGAATATTATGCAATTCTTTTAAAAAATTGCTACAAAGAATAGTTTTAACTGAAGAACATGAATTAACAAAAGCAAATTACACAGTGTTAGAAAGGGAATGTTACCATGGAAGGGGGTGTTCATTTAAGAAGACAGTGATAAACTCATCATTTTATATACGCATGCCATGGTTTCTGAGACTGATGCAGTGACTCATTTATCCTAATTCCAGGTTTACGACAAAAGAACAAAGAACAAACAAAATTACAGCACAGGAACAGGCCCTTCGGCCCTCCAAGCCTGCGCCGATCGAGATCCTCTATTACTGAATAGTTTGCCCTTGAATTTGATCTTCCAAAATGCATCACCTCGCATTTGCCCGGATTGAACTCCATCTGCCATTTATCTGCCCAACTCTATCTATATTCTGCTGTTGAACCATTGAATTAGTTCTCATAGATGGATCTGGAAGTGGCCCAAAGACTCCCTCTCTCTGTTCATCAGAGAAGTTAGGAATTTAGTGATGTGGTTCATTACAAAACTAACAATTGACATATCCATAGCAAACAAAACATTCTAAAGTGCTCCACATGTGCGTAAGCAGATAAAAATAATTAGCACTGAAGAGATAAATTCTTACTTTTAGGTCTGTCCCTTCAAAATGAGCTCCTGACGGACTCAGTAGCTGACCACTACTGACTGAACTGCTGAGTCATAAAGGGTAAAAACTACCAGGCAAGGTTCGAAACAAATAGTGAAAGGACTAACCAGAAGGGAAAAATACCATCCTGTCCCCAGCAATCTATTGTTGCACATGATAGTACTGGTATATATCCACAATCCAAATTGCAGTAGTAATTTAACACAGCCTGCATGGCTACTAATTGTTGTCTCTTTTGTCTCATCTGTCTGTTCTTCAAAACAGCTCCACAGCTGACAATCTGACTCTTCTTCTCTGTCAGTGTTATAGCTGAACCAGAACATTTCAATAAGATAATCACTGCATTCCTTCACGTGTGGGTTAGGTCGACATGTCTGTGAAAGTATGAGCTAGATTGTTCTACTTGTACTGCACAGGTATTTATTATGCAATATAGATGAAAGTTACCTTACTCATCACAGCAATATTTCTTCGTCTTACATCATTGAATCTTCTGTTAAAGAAATAAACCACCCATCCACTTGTTGTTAAAAGAAAACACCATAACATTTTACTGCTGCTTATGAGACATTAGTCAAAAGAGAAAACATAGAATAAAAGGCCTAATTTTAAATGGTCCATGAGCAGAATGACTTGGCTGTATATATGCATAAAGTGAGAAAGTGGGTAATGAAGCATACAGACTTAAGCTAGGGTCATAGTGTACAAGTGGAATGAATAACCTCACACTTGTGTAGAACACAGATTCAGACCCATCTGGCCTATAGTATCCAGTTCTTAGCAGTACCCTTTGTGAAAAAATTTAAAGGTGTAGGAATGAATAAAATAGTTCCAAGGATGAGGAATCACAATTATGTAGGCAGACTGGAAAAATTGGGATTGTTTTATTTGGAAAACAGGTAGTTGAGAAGAGATCTGATAGAGGTATTCAAAATTATAAGAGGTCTGGACAGAATAGAATGACAAAATAACTGTCCCCATTTGTGGAAGGATTAAGAACCAGAGCCCTCAGATTTGAGGTAATTAGCTAAAGAAGCAATGGTGATTTAACGAGAAACTTTTCAAGCAGCAAGTGGTTGGGATCTGGAATTTGCAGCCTGTGGGAGGCTGCAAGGTCAAATGAGGCATTCAAGAAGGAATTGAATTCATTACCTGAAATAGAAGAACATGTAAGGTTATGGGGTGAAGGTAGCTGAGTGGCACTAGGTGAATTGCAATAACAATTTTGCGACTCTGTGAGTCTAAAGAGAGGGTTTTGTCTTCATGATGACTGAGCTTCCACTCACTCCCACTAGTACTTTTTTCCTTCTGTTTCTTCTCGCACCACTTGTTGCGAACCTTGTCTGGTGGCTTTGTCGTTTGTGACTCAGTCACAATCAGTAGTGATCAGCGACTGAGACAAGTTCGGTAAGTGACCCAACCAGATAACATTCAGTGGCATATTATTAACAAATCAGGTAAGGCTGTCATGTTTCTTTCTCCCTTTAGGCATTAGTGAATGAGTTTCTTTTAGAATTTGCAGTGAGAAAGAAACCATGTACTTAATCGCATATTCTGTGATCTTAAGACATTCCAAAGTGCTTTGCCAATTAAGTATTTTTGAAAAACAATTAAACCTCCAATAAACAGCAATATTGTAACCAAATAATCTGTTTCCCTGGTGCTGATAGAGCATTGGCCATTTGTCCAGAACACTGTGATAACTCCCAGCTTTTCTTCAAGATATTGGCATCAGATGATTGGCACAGTGGGCAGACAGTTCTTTGGTCTAACGTTTCCATAGCTTCAGACTCACCACTGCTGATATTTTCATTTTCCAGATTTATTTAAATAACCACAATCAAAGTTACAAACTGCCATAGCTGTAATGATACATGACCTCACTCAGATTGCTAGCCTCGGTCTGTGGTAGCTACGTAACCTTACCACTTCTTTACAACAAGGACAGAGTGAAATGATTATGGAAGGATCAGTTTCTGGTTTTACTCTCATTGTATTTTGTAATGTTATGAAACCAATCTAGCAAGAAATCCATAAAAGGGTTTTTATTTTCAACATCCTGAATAGTTGTGCAATCTTACCCAGATAATAACTATGATGCAATATCATGTGAGTTGAAGTTTGCTTACTCACTGCAAACAATATCTCTTAATCTTATGACACAATAGCTCCTGGCACGAACACCTGTGTAACTCATATTCATTGAACACATGTTTAGCTGCTCAAAGGATCTCTACTTGTGAAGGTATTGTGAAAATGACCATAGCTCCAGAGGGCAATAAGGCTGCTCTTTCATTAGAGTACCATTACATCACTAACACTATTTATATGGTCAGGCATTCATTCTCTACCAACACCATAGGTGTCCCTACACCAGATGAATGCAATAGTTCAAAAAGGCCTGGCTGACCACTACCTTATCAAAGATAATTAGGGATGAATAACAAATGTTAGCCTTGCCATTGACCCTCCATGTCTTATGAAAGTGAATTTTCTAAAAGCAACTCTGGTGAGGGTCTTTTGACTGGCTTCTGCTATAACAAAGATGTGTAAATACTTGTGTTTCTTTCTGCAATCTGACCTCTTAAGGAGCTGTTATAAAAGGAGCCAGTGGGTGACAAGGAAAGTACTAGAATCTAGCCGGCATGCTGAAGCAGCTCTGAATGCCCACACAGCTCAGCTATAGCTGGGTACATGCAGATGTTGGGAATTGGAAAGCATAAATTCAGAAAGATGGTTCATGTTGGTTTGTCATATCCACAAAAGAGTGGCATCATGGGGACAGAGCAAATGTTACCTGGAATTTGAAGGCCATCTCGCGAGCAGGAAGCGCAAGAGAAAGAGGAGGTAGGGAGAAAGTATCTAAGATGCTGTCACTCCAGGCAGGCTACCTGGCAGTCTCTACCTCCTGTTGGAAATTTCATTTTGCTATCATTATTCCACTGTTTCCCATCTCATCATCCATCTGGGCGCCCCAACATGGCATCCCCTTAACCATGGTTCCTGATGAATTACTCTTCTACAACAACATTATCTAAAAACATTGCCACTTATACAAAGAGAAATGAACTTGATTCAGTAGGTCAATAAAGATATTTCCCCTAGGTGTCAGACTTAGAACTAGGGAATACAATCTGAGAATAACGGGCAGGCCATTTGGGACTGAGATGAAGTGGGATTTCTTCATTCAGAGGGTGATGAATCGTTAAAATTCTCTAAATCTTTAAGTATGTTCAAGACAGGAATTACCTGATTTCTACATATCAAAAACATCAAGTGACATGAGGATAGTGCAAGAAAATGACTATTGAAGCGGAAGATCAGCTTTAATCTCACCAAATGGCAGAAAGGGCTTGAAGGGCTGAATGGCCTACTCCTGCTACTGTGTGAATGGATCTGTAAACATCGCTTTGGTTTTGGCCGCTTCTTTCATGTTGAACAGGATCTGTTTAATGTTCTATGCCAGTTGGGAACAAAAACCCTTCATGGTCATTAATAGCGACAGGCTGTGTTGTAGGCCTGCAAATGCACTGAGCACTTAGGTGTATATATTCACAAGTGTATCTCTAACGTGCCATCCCAACAGAATCGTTATCTGACTCCCTGTAGCAGATCTAGCTGAGATCAGGTCCTTGAACTTTGGTGTTTCTTTATCTCTTCCTCATGAGCCTGCTGAAGCTGGGTACATGCAGGTCTTGGGAATCTGCAAGGATAAATTCAGAAGGAAGAGATAGGCTAAAGGAGGGAGTGCAGGGTGATTAGCCAGGTAACAATAACTGCAGTTTGAACATCATGTCAGATAGCAGTGTGAGGGTGAGTTGAGATTTGAGAACAGGTGTAAAGCACTGGCATATTAACATTCTGAATGTTTTTGGTGGAGTCAGAGGCTTTTGGCTACTCACCTCTGACATACCTCAATATAGAATTACAGAATGATTACACATAAAGTTAGGCAATGTGGCCCACTATATATGCCAGAGTTGAAGGTATGCCTCCTTACACCAGTTTATTTGTGGAGAACCTTGTTGTGCAAAACTGAAAGGAGAGTGCTAGTCTTTGGATTGTACTGTGCTGGAATGAGGTGCCTGCTGTAGTTGAATAGCTAGAGGTGTTTGGAGGCAGCGAGCTATGGCCGTGAGGTTGAATGCACTGGATTGTGAGATGAAGCAATACGGAGGGTTCAGTGTGAGCCTAGAAAGTCAGGCAGTGCTGATGAGTCAGTGAGTAATGGTGATGTACTGTTGTGAGCTGCAAGAGAGGTTAACACTTTGGTGCCTACAACATTTTAGGTGAAGATGCACTCACTTACATTGCACCCACATGAGATTATTGGACTTCTTCAATCAATGGCCAGACTCTGGAATTTCATCCAGGAGCACATAGTCCCATTCCTTTAGGAGGGTGTTCCTTCAGGGAGCTGGAACTTCAGGCATTGTGTTTCCAATGTAGAAAGGTTCCACCCCAGTTCCTGTTACCCTCCATTGTCGAAGACTTCTAGCCATGCCACATGTGAGCTATGGAACCCTGTTCTAATCTTCTATTTCCCTTCTTTCCAATTGCAACACAGAGAATCAGCACAGCCTCGTTTTGCGCAGTGCAACCTCTGTTTAACAGGTGAAAGCAACTTTTAAGAACTACATGGTAGCTGGAACACATGTCAGCTGTATACCCTGTGTATCAGCAATACTGTATGCTGAAGTTATTCAATTGAGGATGCAGCACAAAGTAAACAAATTACCTGCCTTTATCGAGAATGAGATTATATCATAATTCGTGACCCCAGCTCCTGAAAGGAGGCTTAAAACATTTTTAGGCTTACTAGTAGACACTTTCTGAGCTTTGAGAAGTCATAGCTTTGGCTATTCTGCGTGCAATCGCTTTACATTTGGTGAATTAGTGTGGGTGGAGAGGATGAGTTTGGGTAGTTCGTCCATTAAAGAATGAGTCTGATCTCCAAATCATCCATCATCATCTATGTGAATTTCATCATAACCTGGTTTCAGAAGAATCCAAAGCATTACTTACAATCCAAGCACAAAATTGTTGAAAACAAAATCTCAAAGCAAATTGATGAATACACTATAGATAACAAAGTGTGGGGCTGGATGAACACAGCAGGCCAAGCAGCATCTTAGGAGGACAAAAGCTGACGTTTCGGGCCTAGACCCTTCATCAGAGAGGGGGATGGGGAGAGGATTCTGAAATAAATAGGGAGAGAGGGGGAGGGGGAAGCGGACTGAAGATGGCTAGAGGAGAAGATAGGTGGAGAGGAGAGTATGGGTGGGGAGGTAGGGAGGGGATAGGTCAGTCCGGGGAGGACGGACAGGTCAAGGGGGTGGGATAAGGTTAGTAGGTAGAAAATGGAGGTGCAGCTTGAGGTGGCAGGAGCAGATAGGTGAGATGGGTACACTGTTATTTCTCAATTGTGCAGTATGGTACAGTTAATGATCCATTTAGCTGCTTCTTCCTACAGTAAATATTTTCCCTGTCAACAGCATTTTTGGGTTAAATAATAAAGAGAAAATGGACTTTGTGGAACAAGGCAGATGTCTACAGTTCCTCTTTGAGCTGTGTTTTAAGTTCTTCAGTTAGGAGAAGAGTCAGTGTTTGAGAATCATCTAGGGGGATAAGCGCATCCAAGCTAATATTTTAACCCACATCCTGGGGGCGCTCTGATGATTAATCACTGGAGCAACAGAGTAGCATAAAATAACTCATTACCCAGTTTGGGCAATACATCTATTTTTGACATATTGCTCGAGAAAACTTTGGCTAATATTACATGATGTACAAGTTAGTCTGTAGTGTTTTGTGGTTGGCTTATAAATAGAGTTTGCTGAGGCTCTTTTTCTTTCCTGTCCATCCCTACTATTTATGAGATCAAACAGATCTATAGGCAAACTGCTAAACCTCTTTTTTGACTTGACACTAGAAGATACAGCAGGGCAAAGTAAAGTAACTGCACTACTTCCTTCCTGTTTTCCCCCAAACTCTGACTCATTTATCATTCCTTCCAACTAGCAATCATCTAAAATTTAAACTTGATGTACGCAAAATCAGATGAGATTTCTTGGAATGGTGTGTTGGTGTGCAATGTTGTGTATTTTTGCTTTGAAACAGTAAACCAAAGTTTTCCCATGATTCTGCAGCACTAGTAAGATGAAATGGGATGATAATTTGAAGTATGTGAGAAATGCAAGAAAGCAGTTTAGAAACCCCAAAGTACTTGCTGTCTTGCTAACATTTCTATCTGTTGCGTGTAAATCACCACTAGCTATCTTTAATGCAGCTACTTATTCAGAAATCTCAATACTGAGTTCAAAACTTCAGAGCACAAACACTACCTTACATCTTGATTACACTCACCCCCACTCTTTCACAAGTGTCTGGATGGCATGGGCTTGCCTTCAGCACAGCTACTCTATTTTCAAGGTTCACCCCTATGATAAACACCTATTTTTCACCCACAACTGTCCTTTACTACATAAGCATTCTCGTTGTCTGTTGCTCTGGGAGCCCTCATCTTCTGTTCTGCTCACTTATGCTCCCCCTTTGTCAACAGCAAAAAACAACACACAAATTTTCCAGCCCTTTTCAAATCCAAAGAAGCATCATTGGATTTGAAACATTAGCTCTGTTTCTGTCTCCACAGATACTGCCAGACCTGCTGACTTTCTCCAGCACTTTCTGTTGTTGTTCCTGAAGTTCTATGGAAATTTCAACTTATAATTCCAAAATGTGTTTTTTAGAAGAGGAGATGATACAGCTAAAAATGGCTATGAATGTAAATTAAGGCACTGTTGAGAGGGAGAGAGAGATACATGGAATATAACAACTAAAGGTGCAAATGGAATGTCAAATAATGACCAATCAAAGGAGGAAGAGGTAAGACAAAGCAGGCTGTCACTACAAAGATAAGAAGAGGCTGATGCCTCCTGCTCAACATCAAGTCACTCACTGCATATTACATCCTAAATGGCAGACACAGATTTTTGTTCTTCCTTTTGAACATCATACAGGGACAAGTGTTAAAAAGCCAGTTTCAAATCTACAGGAATGTGTAGTTTTTACGTGTGCCAGCAGGCTAACATACCCAAACATTTGTTCCAGGTGAAGCAGCACTTCACTTGCACTTCCCAGAATCTAATCTACTGTATTCACTGCCCACAATGTGGTTTCGTCTACACTGGGGAAACAAAGTGTAGACTGACTGACCGCTTCGCAGAACATCTATGTTCTGCTTGCAAAAAAGACCCTGAGCTACCTGTTGCCTGCCACTTTAATGCACCCCTGTTCCCTAGCCGACATCTCTGTCTCTGGCTTGCTGCAGCATTCCAGCAAAGATCAATGTAAACTAGAAGAATAGCACCTTATTTTTCCACTTGGGGACCCTGCCGCCCTCCGGACTCAATGTCGAATTCAATAATTTTAGGGCCGAAACTCTCCCATGTTCTAGCCCCTACCCCACACAACAGGCTTTGTTATCACATGGCCTGCCATTATGCACAATCTATTGTTAGTCCCGAACAGTCCCCATTAACAGCTATTCACCCAGCCAGATCATTATCAACTCCTTTGTCTAGCAAAATGCTCTTCTCTCTCTTTCTTTGAGTTCTATCCTATAATTTACTCCCTACCCCATCCTCCTCCCTATTTTCTGATTATAAGCCAACTTTTTCCCAGCCACCATCACTTCTGAGTCACTGGACCCAAAACATTAATTCTAAATTTTTTATTTACAGATGCTGCCAGACCTGCTGAGCTTTTCCAGCAACTTTGTTTTTGTTCCTGTTTTACAGCATCAAACCTAAGTGTTTTAGCCTGGGTTTCAGGGTTAGCTGTTGTGAATCTCCCTTGAGGGACTCTCACTCTTGAGTGCTAGAAGTCAGCTAATTGATAATGACAGATAGAGGGAAATAGGACAAACAGAGGGACTTTCTCTTTCACCCTAAATTCAGTCACAGTTGAAAGGAATCAGACCAACAGAATCTCAACCAATCTCCAAAACTAATGCTCTGATGAAGGGTCTAGGCCCGAAACGCCAGCTTTTGTGCTCCTGAGATGCTGCTGGGCTTGCTGTGTTCATCCAGCCTCACATTTTATTATCCAAAACTAATTAACTGTTCAACTATCAACATCATTTCTACTCGCAACCTCCACTGCAAACAATTCAGAGAATGGTCTGCTTTTCACAATTTTTATCATTATGGGCTCAGCACTTATTTCTGATAAGCGTGCATTTGTGTTGCACCATTTATTCTTCTCACATTTGTCAGTGAATGAATTCACTATTTGTTAACTCATGAAAGTCTAGTTAAATTGTTTACTTTTAAAATATGAGTTCATTTGGGACAGATTGTAAGGGAAGAGAACTGATTTTAAATTAACCTTGTAGTAACCAACTGGGGGCATGGGTGAATTTGAAGGGGAGCCAGTTCCTCCTTAACAATTTGGGGTATGCAGACTGAAACTATAATAAATCGGGGAACCTTGTACCCGGTCAGGGGAACACTACTTCTTAAAATTATTGGTGCAGCACAGTGGCTCAGAGGTTAGCACTGGTGCTTCACATCGCCAGAGACCCAGGTTTGATTCCACCCTCAGGCGGAGTTTGCACATTCTCCCACTGTCTGTGTGGGTTTACTCTGGGTGCTCTCGTTTCCTCCCAAACTCCAAAGATGTGTAGGCTAGGTGGATTGACCATACTAAATTGCCTATTGTGTCCTGGGATGTGTGGATCAGGTATGTTAGCCATGTGAAATGTGGGGTAAGAGGGATAGGGTAGAGGGTGGGTCTTTTTTTATTTATTCATTTTGGGGAGAGTGGGCTTCGCTGGCTGGTCAGCATTTCTTGACCATCCCTGGCTGCTCTTGAGAAGGTGGTGGTGAGCTGCCTTCTTGAACTCCTGCAGTCCACCTGCTGTGGGTTGACACACAATGGCATTAGGGAGGAAATTCTAGGATTTTGATCCAGTGACTGTGAAGAAACAGCAATATATTTTTGAAATAAACCATTTATTGATATGTGGTTAGTGGCTTGGAGGAGAATTTGAAGGTAATGTTGTTCCTATATGTCTGCTGCCCTTGTCCTTCTAGGTGGAAGTTGTCATGGTTTTGGAAGGCGCTGTCTGAGGATCTTTGGTGAATTTCTGCAGCACATTTTGTAAATAGCACACACTATTGCTACTGTGTGTTGGTGGTGGAGGCAGTGGATGTTTGTGGATGCAGTGCCAATGAAGTGGGCTGCTTTATCCTGGATGATGTCAAGGTTCTTGTTTGCACTCATCCAGACAAGTGGGAAGTATTCCATCACACTCCTGATGTGTAGATAGTGGACAGACTTTGGGGAGTCAGGAGGTGAGTTACTTGCCACAGTATTCCTAGCCTCTAAAATGCTCTTGTAGGCACTGCATTAATATGTTGAGTCTAGTTGAGTTCTGATCAAAGATAACTCCCAGGATGTTGATAGTGGGGGATTCAGTGATGGTAACACCATTGAATGTCAAGGGTTGATGGTTAGATTGTCTCTTATTGGTGGTGGTCATGGCTTGACCAGTGCATCTTTTGCACTGATGTGTTGGGGTCTTCCATCATTGAGGATGGGGATAATTGTGGCGGCTCCTCCTCCAGTGAGTTGTTTAATTTTCCACGAACATTCATGACTGGATGTGGCAAATCTTGGTTGTGGGACTGCTTAGCTCTGTCCATCACTTGCTACATGTGTTTTTTAGCAGGCAAGTCGTCCTGTTTTGTTGCTTTGCCAGATTGACACCTCATCTTTAGGTATGCCTGGTGCTGCTCCTTGTATGCCCTCCTGCACCCTCCATTGAACCTGGCTCGATAGTGATGCTTAAGTGGGGGTTATGCCTGGCCATGAAGTTACAGATTGTGCTAGAGTGCTAATGGCCCACAGTACCTCATGGATGTCCAGTCTTGAGTTGTATGGTCCCATTTAGCACAGTGATAGTGCCACACAACATGATGGAGGTTATTGTCAATGTCAATGTCTCTTCAAGGGCTGTGTGGTGGTTGATCTTACTGATGCTGTCTTGGGCAGGTGCATCTGCAGATGTCAGATTGGTAAGGATAAGATCAAGTATAGTTTGCCCTCTTGTTGGTTCCCTCACCACCTGCTTCCTGCCCAGTCTAGCAGCTATTTCCTTTAGGATCTGACCAGCTCAATCAGCAGTACTGTTGCTGAGCCACCTTGTTGGTGGACATTGAAACCCCCAACCAGAGTACATTTTATGCCCTTGCCATCCCCAGTGCTTCCTCTAAGTGTTGTTCACCATGGAGGAGTACTGATTCATCAGCTGAGAGAGGGCAGTAAGTCGTAATCAGCAGGAGGTTTCATTGCCCATGTTTAACCTAAAGTCACAAGACTTCATGGGGTCCGGAGACAATGTTGTCAACTCCTAGAGCAACTTCCTCCCAACTTTATACCATTGTGCCACCCCCTCTGCTGGGTCTATCCTACTGGTAACATATCCAGGATCATTGATGGTGGTGTCTGGGACATTGTCTGTAAGGTATGATTCTGTGAGTATGACTATGTCAGGATGTTACTTAACTAGTCTGTGAGACAGCTCTCCCAGTTTTGGCACTAACCCCCAGATGTTAGGGAGGAGGACTTTGCAGGTTCGACAGGGCTTTGTTGCTTTTTCTAGTGCTGAGGCTGAAGACAGGTGATCTATCACTTTAATTTCTTTGAAACGTTGTAGTGATTGGTACAACTGAATGGTGTGCTAGGTTATTTCAAAGGACAATTGAGAGTCAACCACATTGATGGGTGGTATACTCTTTGGAGGATTGGTGTGGACTTGTAGGGATTCTGTGATTCTAAATACCTGCAATAGATACCAATTGTTAGGAGACTTAAAATGTATATGATTTCAATTGCAGCAACATTGCCTAAAATGGTAACTGTGCTAAAGTCTGCAAGGTGTGATTATATTACATAACATACTTAGGTCTAGTGTGGCATATAATAATGATAAGGAACAAAGAAATTTTACTGAAGCATTACTCAATTCTCAGAACAGATATTTTCGGTCAGCATCAAAGAGTTAACTTACATTGCAGGTAAAGGTCTTGAGCTGAATGTGCTTCTAATGCAAAAGTCACAGAGAGGAGGTGACATCTGGTTCTGCCGTATCGCCGTTCCTTTCTTTAAAAATGGCAAAACGAAATCATCAGAATTCCTTCCAGCTCTGCCTCTGTTTACCCTCATGCAGCACATGCCCGCTTGATTCAAGTGTTTCTCATGCCAGTATGGAAACCTGCAAATGTGGGCTGAACAAATTAGTTTTAAAAACACAGCAATGGCAAACTGAAGAGATGTTTTCAAAATCAGAAGGTGTACGGCATTCCCTTAAGAGATCAGAAGTCTCATGAACGAAGTAGCGAAGTGGTGATTCTCAACAGGTTAACTAAATTTTCAAAAGTTAAAAAAAAGCCATTTTCCTAATCAACCTGTTTAGAGATGTTCAAACACCCGTCTCATGGAGATGAAATTTTAACTCGGGGCTCCTGACTCAGAGGTAGTGACATTTCCACTGCATTACAATCGCCCTCTGGGACCCTTGTAAAACCATGCGAAGGCAGGATTCTGTAATGATTGACATGTCAGATGACTGGAGTCTCGGGCTGGGGAAGTTGAAGACAGGAGGTCTTGTGATGACAACTAAATACTAAACATCTACTGTAGATCCACCAAATGGCTATGCATTCCAATGGGCAGATCATGGAGGAAGGTAATATTTTTCTCAATAAAAAAACTGAAAGAATAGCTGCTAATGGGGACTGTTAGTGGCTAACACTGGGTTGTGGATAATAGCAGTTCATGTGATAAGGCCTGGTGTGGGAGTATGGGTTAAGGATATGGGAAAACGTCCTAGAGCGCCTCAGGCCTAAAATTGTTGCACTCAGTATTGATTTCAGAGGGCCATGGAGATCACATGCTGAAAATGAGGTGCTGTTCTTCTAGCTTGTGCTGAGCTTCACTGGAACACTGCAGCAAGGCTGAGACAGAGATATTGGCCAGGGAACAGGGTGGTGTGTTGAAGTGGCAGACAACAGATAGCTCAGGGTCTTCCTGTGAAGTGGTCACCCAGTCTATGCTTCATTTCTTCAGTGTAGAGGAGACCATGTTGTGAGCAGCAAATGCATTAGACTAGATTGAATGATTCAGGAAAAGTGCTGCTTCACCTGTAAGGTGTGTCTGGCCCCTTGGATACTGAGGAGGGAGGAAGTAAATGTGTAAGTGTTACAACTTCTGTGGTTGCAGTTAAAGGTATTATGGGGCTGTTGGGAGTAGAGGAGGAGTGGACCAGAGTGTGCCTGGAGGGAATGGTCCTTGTGGAAGGTTTACAAGGGAGAAGAGGGGAGTATGTTTCTGGTGGTGGCATCCCACTAGAGGTGGTGGAAATGGCAGTTAATGATCCTTTAGATGTGGATACTGGTGGGATGGTCCATCAGGACAAGGGGGACTATTGCTGTTGTGGAAGTGAAGAGAGGGGGAGCAGGCTTGTGCAGGAGATAGATCAGACCTGGCTGAGGGCCCTGTCAACTATAGTGCTGGAGCATCCTTGGTTGAGAAAGAACGTGGACATTTCGGAGATTGCCTTGTTGAAGTTGGTTGCAAATTTTTTCTCCTTTAGCTCAATATCTGGTTTACCATAAGCTGGATCATAGAGTGAGGGTCCTTTTAGTTTTGCCAGGTTTTAGAGTTTGCTCACTCTCAGTCTGCAACACTGTGTTCTTGCCCATACCCTCTGGGCTTCAGACAGTTGAAAAACAGATGTATTTGTTTATTTGGATTTTGGTAAAGCCTTCAATAAGGTTCCACATGGTAGACTAATTAGTAAAGTTAGGTCACATGGGATTCTGCATGAGTTTGCCAATTAGATACATAATTGGCTTAACAGCTGGAGGCAGAGGGTAATGGTGGAAGGTTGCTTTTCGGATAGGAGGCCTGTGACCAGCAGTGTTCCCCAGGGATCAGTTCTGGGTCCCATTTTGTTTGTCATTTATATAAATGATTTGGATGAGTATATAGAAGTCATGGTTACTAAATTTGCAGATGACACCAAAATTGGTGGCGCTGCAGACAGTGAAGAAGGTTTTCTAAGATTACAAAGGGATCTTGATCAAATAGGTCAATGGGCTGAAAAATGGCAGGTGGGGTTCAAAGTGGATAAATGTGAGGTATTGCATTTTGGTAAAACAAACAAGGGTAGGGCCTATGCAATTAATGTTAGGGCCATTGGCAGTTTTGGAGAACAGAGGGATCTAGTGGTACAGGTACATAATTCTTTGAAGTTTGCTTCACATATAGACAGAGTGGTTAAAAAGCCATTTGGCACGCTTGCCTTCATTGCTCAGTCCTTTGAGTATCGGAGTTCGGAAGTCATGTTGAGGTTGTACAGGGCATTGGTGAGGCCCCTTCTGGAATGCTGTGTCCATTTCTAGTCATCCAGTTATTCGAGGGATATTATCAAGCTGGAGAGGGTTCAGAAGAGATTAACCAGGATGTTGCCAGGTATGGAAGGTTTGAGTTATATTGGGACCTTTTTCCACTGGGCCGTAGGAGGTTGAGAGGCAACCTGATAGAAGTTTATAAAATAATGAGAGGTATAGATAGGGTTAATTGTTGTTGTCTTTTCCGTAAGATGGTAGATTTCAAGATCGGGGGCACAGTTTTAAGGTGAGAGGACAGTGATTTAAAAAAGGCATAAGAGGCAATTTTTTATACAGAGGGTGGTTCGCATGTGAAATGAACTTCCACAGGAAGCGGTGGATGCAGGTACAATTACAATGTACGAAAAATATTTGGATAATTACATGAATAGGAAAAGTTTGGAGGGATATGGACCAAATATAGGCAATGATTAATTGTGAAAACTGGATGTCATGGACAAGAGATAGTAGGAACTGCAGATGCTGGAGAATCTGAGATAACAAGTTGTAGAGCTGGATGAACACAGCAGGCCAGGCAGCATTGCAGGACCAGGAAGGCCGACGTTTCGGGCCTAGACCCTTCTTTTGAAATGGGGGAGGGGAAGGGGGTTCTGAAATAAATAGGAAGAGAGGGGGAGGCAGATAGAAGATGGATAGAGGAGAAGATAGGTGGAGAGGAGACAGACCGGTCAAGGAAGTGGGGATGAAGCCAGTAAAGGTGAGTGTAGGTGGGGAGGTCGGGAGATGATAGGTCAGTCCAGGGAGGAAAAGTTGGGCCAAAGGGCCTGTTTCCATGCTGCGAACCTCTATGACTCTATAACTCTCTGTCAAAAAATGTGTTCCTCAGCCTCGGTTTTAGGGTAGTAACAAAACTTTCTTTGTCTCTTCCCTCAAAGAATTGAACCTGTTTTGAGTATCTAGGGATCGACTTCTGTTCTCGGTTATTTGATTCCAATTTCTTCCCTTAGCTGCTAGGGGGTCTCTTGCTGCTTTCACTGTGTTTTTAAAGACTTGTTTCTCTTTTACCAGCTGTAAAAAGTATTTATTGAGAATAACAGTGTTCTGGCGATTTCACTGGAGGGATTTATCTGTTCAAAGTGTTTTTTTGACAGCAGCTGTGCTGCTCTGTGGTTTTTGGCTAGATGCTGGCTGATCTTAAAGCAGTATGGATGATTAATTGAAAACAATGATTTTTGTATTCTCCTTTTCTCCAGGTCTGTTTCTTGATCTTCACTGCCACCACAATTCTCTAGGCAGTGTATCCCATTGCCGCTATCATGTGAATCTATATCACACTGGCTTTGGGTTTGGAGACAGACTGGTTGAGGAGAAGGCAAAGTCAAGAACTGTCTTCAGTTTTAAACTTTGACATAACATTATTAATTATACACGACTAGGAAAAAATACCGCATTATATGGTAATTGTGAATCTATTAGGCTGGAGCTCATATCCCTGAACAATGGTGAGTTAGGTGGGAAAATACCTCAATGGTAAATGAGATTCCTGATGTCAAGCAAATGTCCAGTTTTTAAATGTGAGATGATATTCTTGCTAGTGAGAGGCAAAAGGTCCATTTGGATGCATTTGCATTTCTTTATGGGATACAGGGGAACTTAGCTGTCTGGATACAGAATTGGCTGGCCAACAGAAGACAGCGAGTGGTAGTAGAAGGAAAATATTCTGCCTGGAAGTCAGTGGTGAGTGGGGTTCCACAGGGCTCTGTCCTTGGGCCTCTACTGTTTGTAATTTTTATTAATGACTTGGATGAGGGGATTGAAGGATGGGTCAGCAAGTTTGCAGACGACACGAAGGTTGGAGGTGTCGTTGACAGTATAGAGGGCTGTTGTAGGCTGCAGCGGGACATTGACAGGATGCAGAGATGGGCTGAGAGGTGGCAGATGGAGTTCAACCTGGATAAATGCGAGGTGATGCATTTTGGAAGGTCGAATTTGAAAGCTGAGTACAGGATTAAGGATAGGATTCTTGGCAGTGTGGAGGAACAGAGGGATCTTGGTGTGCAGATACATAGATCCCTTAAAATGGCCACCCAAGTGGATAGGGTTGTTAAGAAAGGGTTGTTATGGTGTTTTGGCTTTCATTAACAGGGGGATTGAGTTTAAGAGTCGTGAGATCTTGTTGCAGCTCTATAAAACTTTGGTTAGACCGCACTTGGAATACTGCGTCCAGTTCTGGTCGCCCTATTATAGGAAAGATGTGGATGCTTTGGAGAGGGTTCAGAGGAGGTTTACCAGGATGCTGCCTGGACTGGAGGGCTTATCTTATGAAGCGAGGTTGACTGAGCTCGGACTTTTTTCATTGGAGAAAAGGAGGAGGAGAGGGGACCTAATTGAGGTATACAAGATAACGAGAGGCACAGATAGAGTTGATAGCCAGACACTATTTCCCAGGGCAGAAATGGCTAACATGAGGGGTCATAGTTTTAAGCTGGTTGGAGGAAAGTATAGAGGGGATGTCAGAGGTGGGTTCTTTACACAGAGAGTTGTGAGAGCATGGAATGCGTTGCCAGCAGCAGTTGTGGAAGCAAGGTCATTGGGGACATTTAAGAGACTGCTGGACATGCACATGATCACAGAAATTTGAGGGTGCATACATGAGGATCAATGGTCGGCACAACATCGTGGGCTGAAGGGCATGTTCTGTGCTGTACTGTTTTATGTTCTATGTTCTATTACCTCTTCTCACCTTAGTAAATTCAATTTGTTAATTTCCTAGAGGGCAGAGAGAAACTGGACAATTACAATTCCCAACAAGAAAGTTAAAGCAGTTACCTGGCAACTGTAACATGTTGCTTGCTCCTCCGGCCTCCATCTTGGTCAGCAATCCCCAATGTCTCTGCACATGCTCCACGGGTCATGACTGCCTGGATTCCCTCCCTTGGAGATCCTCATCACGCATGCCCAGCCTCACCATACCAACATAGCAATACTCTGACCCACTTACAATACAATCCTCCATGTCAACGTTGCACTTTGGAACTCATCAAGATTGTTCATTGTAATGCTGCTGCCAGCCCAGAGGGACAGACGCCCATCTCATGCATCAGGGTAGATTGCATTTTAGAGCTCTCAGCTTCCTTTCTTAGTGCTTACTCACATTGCATCTACTCGATGTTCGCAGCATCTCTGCCTTGCCTTGCCTTTTTGTGCTTTGACATCTCACTCAGAACTTACAGAATCTCAGTACTTCTATCTTACCTTGCCTTTTAGCAGACTCAATGCCAGGCAGCATGTCATGTTTTCCAGCAATGCACAACCCTGCGTACATTAACATTCATCTGCAGTATGTATCAGCAGCTTATATGACAAACACATTGCATGTACCTCAGCCAGGTGGCATTGTCTCAGAGTCTAAGGAGCGTAGTCAAGTCAAGAGGGACTGTTGTCATTCAGGAGGACCCACCACAGCCAGTCAAGGACAGCATCTGGGCTCAGACTCAGGGGTTGGATTTGATCTGTTCACCTGGGATGGTGAGGGGCTCCATATCTTTACAGTCCAGGCAGTGAGTCATGGTCAACCCTGCATGTCCCTGCAACCAGTCTTTAAGTTAACAGCAGGTCATTTAAGAGCTGCGCAGAGATCAATCAGATGTCTGGTCACTCATCAAGGCTTTCTTTCCAAGTTATTCTTGGGGGTTGAAGCACAAGTCAATCCTGAACAATGAAATTATGTCATGTTGGCTGTTAGGGAAATAGTGGCACCTCCTTAGTCAGGGCTCTTTCATGGTATAAGAGTAAGTGTGGGTAGCCTGTGTAGCTTCATTCTTGTAGCTGCTGTTACAGTCACAGTCAGCCAGACAGCTCATGATATAAATTGGCAATAAGTTTATGAATGAGATTCTTTTTGCAACCTACGTGCTGTCTATATGCCCCCAGAAGCTTTTCTTTGTCAGTTTCCTCCCACAATGTGCATTGTGGAGGACTTTTTGTGGCTGGCAATGACTGACCAGGAGCTGGGCTTTAAGCATGGTGCCAGCAGTGCAAATCCCAGAACGTGCCAGCAATGGTGAATACTTCTGCTGCTGGCAAGCAGGTGACAACACAATAGTGGCACTATAGAAGCACTGTACATACAGAATGAGGTGAGCAGAAGAGAACTGTGTGAGATAACTGATTAGAGTTCAAAGAGAGAAACCCTCCGTGAGGCTTCCGAAAATTGACACTTAGCTGATTTTTGGTAAAATGCAGCCCATTGTTATATTAACCTATCTTCATTGTGTGCTCACGTCTATATCCTGTCAAGCCTCTCTCTAAAGTTCTGTGTGTAGTGCCACAGTGTTGCTTTTTCTCAGCGTATTTTAAACATTATTAGTGTTACTTTTCTAACTCTGAGATATTTATACTTAGTGATGTGTCGCTCCGTTACATAATTGCAAGGTTGCTCCAAAGTCCAGACACCATTAACAACAGTTGACAAATCAACAAATGAAAGCCTTGACTTTCAGACCTGATGTTTTTGTAGAAGCAGGGGACCTAGTGTTGGCAATTAACAATGGATTTTTGCACAAAAGTCTTGTGGGGAAACAGTACAGGATTCTGGGAAATCTGTACAGTAGCTCTCTTATAAAACCAGCAACATACGTTTAGGATGCTTAGAATTTAAGCAAGTTTTGTTACATATTGCTAAATAGATCTTCCGGTGCTAATGAACATGTCAGGGGAATCATAAGGACTGCACTGTTTCTTTAGGATTGATTTGTCCAAAGTTTGAGATCATCCCTGTTTGCTTCATGTAATGTGTTTAATGGCTATTACTTTTAAGGTGAAAGCAAGTTACAGCAGAGATCTTATGGCTATGACAATTCACAACTGCATAATGTAGAAATATTTCTTGCCAATCATTTCCCTTTTAATCCCTCCTGAAGGGAAGTTGGTGCCAGGCTGACAAACCAGCCATAATACACTGTAGGCAGGCTGAAAAGTCAGGCTTCTACCCTCTGGAGCTATTAACATATCTGCTCCAATAGTTCTGGCAACACCAGATCTTAGCAGTCGGTGCTGAAAGCAGGAAGGAGGCATTTACTAACCTTAGGGAGGAAAGAATGGGGGTTGAAGGTGTTCAATTTTGGAGTGTAGTTCAAAAAGTGGGGGTACTGTTTTATTGCAGGGGTGTGGGATGGGAGAGGAGGTTGTATGCCTTTGATGGGCATAGGGACCTACCAAAGATAGCAAGCCCCTTCCTTCCAGCCAATGCTAACTATATTATGTGTGGTAGCAGTTTCACTGTATTCTGATTGTGATCTGTGATGAATAACCCCAGCTTCACTGACTAACTGAAGTTTGTCAATCTTGCCATTCCGTTAAGTCTCTTCTGCACTTTCTCAGAGATCTTGATAATCCTCCTGAAATCAGGTGCCCTGAAACCAACCTAATACTCTAGCTGAGGGCTAACCCGTGAAGTGTAAAGTTTTAGCAACCTTTCCTGGCCTTTGTAATTCATTCCTATCTTCAAGAAAATGAATTCATATTAACATTTCCATTCTCAATTTGTCCTACCATCTTCAAAGATTTCTATGGTTGCAATCCAGGTCCCTTTGTCCCTGAACTCCCTTTAAGATGTTATTATTTAGTTCAAACTTTAAGGTTTTGGAGTAAATCTATAGCTCTGGTTGTGGGTGTTGAGGTTAGTTGGATCGCTGAACTGGTTTGTTGTTTTGCAAAACAACAAAACAGCTCTGTGAGCCAGCCAACCTCAAGTTCCATCTTTCTCCTCAGTCTTTCTTCCAAGATGTATCATTTTACAATTCTCTGTGTCACATTTCATCTACAATTTACTTAACCAGTTCATTAGTTTGTGTCCATTCCTGGAATTTGGGACTGTTTTCGTCAGTGTTTACTGTGTTTCTGAGCTTCTTTATATCTGAGAATTCTCAAAGGATGCAAATATGTCCAAATCTAGTTCAATTTGTATCAGTACTGTATTCCCACTACTGCTACCTAGGAAGAATACCTACACCCTTGACTCCAATTTGAAACTGCCCAACACTGATCTGTCTTCTGTCCCTTAGCCAATTATCCACACCACTGTTTTAATACGGTGAATTTGCAAACTAGTCTATCAAATACCTTTTGAATGCCATAACACACATCAACTGCACTACATCATTAACCTTTTCCATTACTTCATTACCGGACTAAATCAAGATCATCAAATATAATTTGCATTTAACAAATTGGTGCTGACTTTCATTTAAAATTTTATACTTATATTATTATCCTCAATGGTGGTTATTACATTTCCAAATTTCATATTATCTTTGAACTTTGAAATTATGTTTTGTATTTCCAAGTCCATGTTATCGATATATACCTCATGAATGTACTGAGCCTAATACGGAGTTTGATGAAACATCCTATCTACTTCACATAATTGTGTAAAACAATTATTCATCAGTACAATCTGCTTCCTGGCCAGTTTTGTACTGCTCCTATCCTTTCAATTCCATGAGTTTGTGTTTTGTTCACAAGTGTATTAAGTGTAATTTTGCTTTGGCAAAATCAGATTCTAGGCGTTGGGCAGAACTCTGATGCTTCATGTCTTCAGTTGTCATTGGGTGGAGAGTCGTTTATTTCCATGCATTTGCATTTCATTTATACTCCAACTTGGCATATCAGTGTGGGATTTCTAATCTTCCTATCTGCAGTCAAGAAACTTAATGGAGCAAAATCTTGACCAGTCAAACAGAATGGGTACTTGGTGATTTGTCCAGTCAGCACTCATTGAAGCTTGTGGAATGCTTGTGCCAGCCATTTAGCTTCTCTTTACATGGAACCACTTCTTCCATACAATGTGCCTTATAGTCAACGGCCACGGCTTTCTTGGACGCTTTATCCACGCAATGTAGCACCAGCAAGGCATTATCGGGCTTGGTCTTGGCCCAACTCAGGCACAATTTGAAAGCTTCAAGTATATAATTTGGAGCTAAGGGAGAGCAAGAACTTCAATTTGTGGAGGTTATTTTGTGCTGAGGGACAGCCAGGGTCTTAAGTATTATCAGAGTTTTTAGTACTGAGGTAAAGACAGATAACCTCTGTGTCTTAGCTTCCTTGTTAGCACAGATGGTTTTTAGCACTGAGTTAGAGGCTGGCATTCTCTGTGTTTTAGCTGGACTTTTACCATAGGCAGCTAATGGCAGTAGGTAGTGCTGAAGAGTGAATGGATCAGTCAGACAGGGGATGGTCATGTCACTGTACGGTATGGTGATGTATCAAAGTCAGCTGCAGCATGTACTCAGATTACATTGAAAAGACACTACAAATGTTTGAAGAAAATGGCAATGTGTAATCATCAAAAGGAACAAGTGTTTAGTTAGGTAAGGACGGACTGCAATCAGTTAGGGATACTGCTACAGTCAGTTGGAAGTTTGGTTCATGTGGGCACTTCAAATCTTTTAACCTATGTCACAGTTAATCCCTATGGCTTCTGAACTATTCCTTAGTCTAGTTCTATTTGCTGCTTCCAGACCTCTGCACACCTGGTTTTATCTCTTTAATCCCCAAACCCATATAATCAACTGAATGTTACTTTGCAGTTTCTTCTTTCAAAGGGGTATTATTTCCAGAAACATTCTGTAATATAGAAAGGATTACTGTATTTTCTATTGCTCTAGATGGACATGACTCATTGTCAGTAAATAAAATTTGACACCCCACCCATTTCATTGAATTGATCTATATGGTCTACTCCATCTTCTAGATTATCTGCCACTACGCCAAAGAAATATGTTCTCCTATGAACCACAGCACCAACTCAAAACTAAGTAATTCATTTTAGTAATGTTCCCTAACATACTGCTAACAATTATAAAATAAATAATCTCTGAATTGATTCATATACTCTTGCACATTTAATTTCTTTTCAGACTCACAATTGATACCAATCGCTAAATATTAAATAAAAATCACAAATTAATTCATTGCCAATCTAAATCCATCGATGAACAATTAAAATCATTGAATCCCTACAGTGCAGATAGATGCAATTTGGCTCATCAAGTCTGCATTGACGCTCTGAAGACAATCCCACACATACCCTGTAACTCCACATTGTCCATGGCTAATCCACCTACCCTACACATCCCTGGACACTACGTGGAGATTTAACATGACCAATCCACCTAACTTGCACATCTTTGGACTGTGGGAGGAAACTGGAGCCCCTGGAGGAAATGCATGAACTCACAGGGAAAACATACAAACTCCACAAAGATAGTCATCCAATGTTTCCTAGCTATAGATTATATTTTCCATATTTAATTATTTTCCTCATTCCATTGTTTTTCATTAAATCTGTAAATGAAACAGTAAATTAAATTCTGTCCATACCAACCAATATGTGGATAATTTGTCCAGTCACAACACTTGCTGATTCACTCTCCAATAACGTAATAAATCTCCAATTTTTTCAGGCTATGGATTATTAAATGAAGTTTTTGCACTTTATTACTTATTTGCTCAACATCTTTAAAGTCTTTAAAAAAAGTATTAACATCAAAAGATGTTCAAGTAAGGGAACAAGATAAACTGGGCAATGAGCCAATATTTGGAAGGCATGGTGGACAGTCAAAAAGAGAGAGAAAAAGTACAGAGCTAGGGTGGTAATTCTGGGGAGTGGGATCTAGGCAGTTGAAGCACTAAAAATGACTGGAGCTGCTGAAGGACGGTGTCACAAGAAGGCAGAAGAAAAGAAATACAAAATATGAAAATGTGTAGTGTCTTGTGACAGTATTGTATGTTGTAAGTGAGTTGGAGGTTGGGTGGGAATTAAGGCTGGCAATCTATTTTCACAGCAAAGTTCATTAGCAGTTATCCCTTGTCTTGCTAAAAATAACATGGTCAACAAAAATCATTCCCATATGAAAATATATGACCAACCCGTAACTTTTACATTAAAATTCCTTTTGCCTGCCTTGAAACTAACCAGTCCAAATATCTGATTACTAACTCGTAAAAACTTTAAAAAACTATTTCTATTCTTGCTGTTTGACAAAAGTACGTAGAAATGTATGAATTAGGAGCAGCATTGAAAATATTCATCAATACTATCTATGCCACTTTTTTAGGGGAGCGGAATTCTTCAGACCAACGACGTTCTGAGAGAAAATATTTCTCCACACCTTTGTCTTAAATGGGGCACTTCTTATTCTCTTCAACTTTCCATGTCTCCCATTCTCAGCTTTCCTCCCAAACCCCTCTGGTAGCTGCTTCCCCTGTTTCCCGAGCCCCATGCTTGCTGTGGCCCTCACACAATCTCTCTTATTCACTACTCGCTTCTCCCTGAGTGAGGGCTGGGGTGAGAGATGATGAAAGGGAGGAACTGAGTGAGAGGAGCTGTGAGTGGGATGGTGGCAGGAAATGGTGATCAGGAGGACTGACGAGCAAGACTACTGTCAGGGAGTGAGGCCGTAAGTGGGAGCAGCGAGCAGAGTGTAGGAGGGGAAAAGCACACAGGAAAGTCACAGGACTTAGATGCAGGAGTAAGTCATTTGGCGTTTAAACCAGTTCTGCTAACCAATTCCATCCATTCACCTGCGTGGGCCCATGGAAACGTGGTGTAGTCTTTTTAAAAACCAGAACATGCTCAATAACTGTGCTAAAACAAAAATGCAAGCTGTGCTAATGATGTGCTGATGCCTAATGCATTACAAATGCTATTAGAACCTGTTTTAATGGGAGAATGTAATCAGTAAATTCTACTTAAATGATCACTATGACGCAGCAACATAAGATTTAGCCATGATTCTCATTCAAAAAATAAGATTTCCAACAGTGGAGGATAGTTACAAAAGACAAAATGTGTATGTAAAATCTATTCCAGTCATTCACAGCTATGCAGTCACCATGTATTTGAGAAGGAAATAATTTTCATTCCAGCCAGGATTAGCTGTAGTCATCAAGAATGTGAGGTGTGTGAGAGAGGGGATGGTGGGCAGGGGGGATGGATGGACAGAGGGATTGTTAGGATGAAGGTTGTTCCAGGGATGGGGAGTGAGGCCTGCAGGCGAATTAAGTACGACAATGCAAGGAATGCATAAAAGATTCTGTCCAGACTGCTGCTGATCCTCTGACACGTATATTATCAGGAGTGGTTAAACATCAGTATGTATTAAAACTCCAAACTGCAATTTCCTTTAGTTGGCTTCCTTTAGCTGTCTTATAATGGAGCTGTTTCAAAATCTCATTAATTTGGAATTAAATCTGAAAACAAAACATCATTAACATGTGCTTCAATTCTTCCCTTAACCCTTTAGCACTTTAAATAACTCGGACAATTGTACCCACAGTCATTTATATTTTGTGCACAAACCAATTGGGTGGCACAAATGAGCATACAATATTTGGCTTGTGATTTATTTGCATGGCTACACATGCCCTTGTTATGGCCGTCTCTACCCAAATACATCACTATCCTTAAAGCACTCAAGTTACAGAGCTTTACCCTAAGGATTGTCATGATGTGGAGGTGCCAGTGTTGGACTGGGGCAGACAATGTCAGAAATCACACAACACCAGGTTATAGTCCAACAGGTTCATTTGAAAACACAAGCTTTCGGAGCCTTACTCCTTCAAGTGTCACTGAGAGAGGTTGTATCAGACATAGAAGTTATAAGTAAAAGATCAAAGGTTCATGCCATTGATTAGAACGTACAAAAAAAAACCTAAGATGCCGTTGAATCTTTAATCAGTTCAAAGGTTTTAATTTATTAGTATGTATATGTAAATCCTGAATTCCTTTCAAGTCACAGTCCTTACAGAACTAAAGGTTTTATCAGTATAAAGAAGAGTGCCAACATTTTCATGCACAAATTGAAACAAGACTTCTTTGCTGCACACCCTCCAGCCAGCTATACACCAGATACATTGATGGCATTTTCTTCCTTTGGACTCATGGCGAGGAACCACGGAAACAGCTGCATAGTGATATCAACAAATTTCGTCCCACCATCAGACTTAACACGGACTTACCTTCAGAATCAGTCTCACTCTTGGACATATGGCTGTCCATCAGGGACGGACACCTTTGTACATCACTCTATCGCAAGCCCATGGATAGCCTCATGATGCTGCACATCTCTAGCTTTCACCTGAAACATATTAAAACAGCTATCCCTTATCGACAAGTCCTCTGCACACAGAATCTGTTTGGATGAGGAGGAACAAACGGACATCTGAAGGTGTTGAAGGATGCACTTATAGGAACAGGATACGATGCTCAACTTATCGATCACCAGTTCCAGTGTGCTACAGCAAAAAATCATGATGACCTCCTCAAAAGACAGACACGGATTCCAACCGATAGGGTGCCCTTCGTCGTCCAATACTTACTGGGAGTGGAGAAACTATGCCATGTTCTTTGCTGCCTTCAGCACATTAACAATGATGATGAGCAGCTAGCCAATATCTTCCTCATGCCTCCACTTTTCACTTTCAAACAACTGCCAAATCTTAAACAGACCACAACTGCACCTCCCAGTCACGAACCATTTGAACTCCCCCTCACATTCCTCAGATGACATGTCCATCCTGGGCCTCCTGCAGTACCACAACGATGCCACCCGAAGGTTACAGGAACAGTACCTCATATTCCGCTTGGGAACCCTGCAGCCCAATGGTATCAATGTGGACTTCACAAGCCTCAAAATCTCCTCTCTCAAACTGCATCCCAAAACCAGCCCAGCTCATCCCTGCATCCCTAACCTGTCCTTCCTCCCACCTATCCTCTCCTCCCATCCCAAGCCCCACCCCCATCTCCTACCTACTAACCTCATTCTGCCCCCTTGACCTGTCCATCCTCCCTGGACTGACCTATCTCCTCCCTACCTCCCAACCTACATTCACCTCTACTAGCTCCATCCCCACCTCTTTGACCTGTCTGTCTCCCCTCCAGCTATCTTCTCTATCCATCTTCTATCCGCCACCCCCCCTCCCTATTTATTTCAGAATCCCCTTCCTCTCCCCCATTTCAGAAGAAGGGTCTAGGCCCGAAACATCAGCCTTCCTGCTCCTCTGATGCTGCTTGGCCTGCTGTGTTCATCCAGCTCTACACCATAATACTAGACAACCATGTTATGGTAATCTCTGCAAGACATGTCAGATCTTCGACATGGGCACTACCATTGCACGTGGGAACACCACCCACCTCAAACACAGCAGATACTCGTGTGACTCGGTCAACATTGTCTATCCCATATGCTGCACGCAAGGATGCCCTGAGGCATGGTATATTGACAAAACCATGCAGACATTTGACAACGGATGAAAGTGCACCATGCAACAATTACCAGACAAGGATGTTCCCTCGCAGTGGGGGAACACTTCAGCAGTCAAGGGCATTCAGCCTTGGATAAACATCCTCTAAGCTGCACTTCAGGATACACAACAGAGCAGAGGCATATAGGCAGGTTCAGTGCCCATGAGGACAGCCTCCAGCGGAATCTTGGGTTCATGTCACACTACAGGTGGTTGTACAACACACACACACACACACACACACACACACACACACACACACACACACACACACACAGAGACAGACAGACAGACAGACACACAGACACACGCACAGACATACACGTGAATCTATGGGGTGAACTTATATTTGCAAATGCATCTTATTTTGTTCAAAAAGCACACAATTTATAGATAGTCAATATGGCGTTTTATAAATTCCTACTTTAGAAGTTGAATCAGTCTGACTCCAAACCAAAACACAGATTCTAAACAGGGCCTCATACCAAACATGCATTGTCTGACCCAAAATATCACCTCTGCTTTACACTGATAAAACCTTTACTTCTTCTCAGGACCGTGACTTGTAAGGAATCCGGGGTTTACATATATATATGAATCAATTAAATACTTCCAACTGATTGGAGATTTAACAGCATCTTAGGTTTGTTTAGAACATCCTTATCAATGGTCTGAACATTTGATCTTTTACTTATAAATTCTGTGTCTGATACTACCTCTCTAACACTCTGAAAGCTTGTGTTTTCAAATAAACCTGTTTGACTTTAACCTGGTATTGTGTAATTTCTAACCTCAGGATTGTGAAATTGCACTTTGCTCAGAAGCTCTCTTCAAATTATGACTGGTTTTCAAGACACAACGAGCATTTCATAACTTTTATATTGATGTGAGCTGCTTTGTATTTTTTTGTTTTGTTTAATGCATTTTTATGTCACCACTTTAATTCTGCCCTGTTGTAGATTCTTAAATATGTTCATGATGTCTATGATCAATGGTGGAATATATTGAAACTTCAATTTCTACAAAGAAGGAGTATTGATGTGTGTTCCCTATTGCTTATATTGATCAATTCTCATTTTATTTTCAGATGAATTCTAATTAGATTGGTGGGGAAATCAGTGTTTTTAGAGATCAGGAAAACAGACAAAGGAATGGGACCATGGTTAGGCCTAAACTCCTTTTGCAGTCTATACAGAAAGTTTAGGGGCACATCTTTCACGGAGTCAACAATATATATATAATATTGAGTGGTCCTGCCATTTAAACAGACAGCTCCACTTTCTTTGATAACAAAGTGTGCAGCTAGATGAACACAGCAGGCCAAGCAGCATCTTAGGAGCACAAAAGTTAACGTTTTGGGCCTGGACCCAAGGGTCAAGGCCCGAAATGTCAACTTTTGTGCTCCTAAGATGCTGCTTGGCCTGCTGTGTTCATCCAGCTCCACACTTTGTTATCTCAGATTCTCCAGCATCTGCCGTTCTTATTATCTCTGAGCTCCACTTTCCCTTTTTTTAAAATCTTGTTAATATTTGAATTCAAGTTTATGGTATGCACAAAAGCTGTATACCAGAGTTGTGGACATATTGGAACTGATTTCTTTTTAAATAGTAAAGGCAGGCATCTGGCATATGAATGCTATCCTCTGGCTATCCAAATTAAACAAGCATCTAGTATTAAAGAAGGTCACAATTTGTGGGAGTACCAGGTATCTGCAGTTGACAAGATGGAAATGAAACTCAGACATAATTACCAGATGTAAAAACAGTTCATTTTACCAAAGTATGTCCCATTTGCAATGACATTGCTGTTAAACGTTTAAGACCCATTCGAGGTCTTTACATAGCGTTTCTTGCAGGTGTCTCAGTCCAGTGTCTGGACTAACACTTCCAGTAACGGGGTGCAGCATTATGGAAGGTACTGTCTTTTGGGTGAAACATAAAGCTGGGGACTCTGAAATGAACATAAAAGACCCATTAGTATCATTCAAAAATGAGAAAACAAAACCTTCCTGATCAATATTTTTCCTTCAGCCAACATCACTAAAAAGATGGATATAATAGGAACTGCTGATGCTGGAGAATCTGAGATAACAAGGTGTGGAGCTGGATGAACACAACAGGCCAAACAACATCAGAGGAGCAGGTAAGCTGACATTTTGGTTCGAGACCCTTCTTCAGAAATGGGGGATGGGAAGGGGATGCTGAAATAAATAGGGAGGGGGGGGCAGATAGAAGATGGATAAAGGAGAAGAAGGTGGAGAGGAGACAGACAGGTCAAAGAGGCGGGGGTGGAGCTAGTAAAGGTGAATGTAGGTAGGGAGGGGATAGGTCAGTCCAGAGAGAATGGACAGGTCAAGGAGGCGGATTGAGGTTAGTGGGTAGGGGATAAGCGTGGGGCCTGAGGTGGGAGGTGGGGACAAGCTGGGCTGGTTTTGGGATGTGTTCGGGAGCGGGGAGATTTTGAAGCTTGTGAAGTCCACATTGATACCATTGGGCTGCAGGTTCCCGAGTGGAATATGAGATGCTGTTCCTGCAACCATCGGGTGGCATCATTGTGGCAATGCAGGAGGCCCAGGATGGACATGTTGTCCAACGAGTGGGACGGGGAGTTGAAATGATTCGCGACTGGGAGGCCTGGTTGTTCATTGTGAACCGAGCGTAGGTGTTCCACTAAGCGGTCCTCAAGCCTCCGATTGGTATCCCCGATGTAGATGAGTCCACAAGGGGAACAGTGGATACAGTATACCACACTGGCACATGTGCAAGTGAACATCTGTTTGATGTGGAACGTCATCTTAGGGCCTGGGATGGAGGTGAGGGTGGAGGTGTAGAGGCAGGTGTAGCACTTCCTGCAGTTGCAGGGGAAAGTGCCAGCGGTGATGGGGCTGGACGGGAGTATGGAGCAGACAAGGGAGTCACGGAGAGAGTGGCCCCTCTGGAAAGCAGATAAGGGTGGAGAGGGAAAATGTCTTTGGTGGTGGGGTCGGATTGCAGGTGGTAGAAGTGCTGGAGGATGATGCATTGGTTTCAGAGGTTGGTGCGGTGGTGCGTGAGGATGAGGGAGATTCTGTTTTGGTTGTTACTGCGGGGAGGGGGTGTGAGGGATGAGTTGCGGGAAATGCGAGAGACACGGTCGAGGTCGTTTTCGACCACTGTGGAGGGGAAGTTGTGGTCCTTGAAAAACGAGGACTTCTGGGATGTCTGGGAGTGAAACGCCTCATCTCGGGAGCAGATGCGGCAGAGGCAAAGGAATTGGGAATAGGGGATGGCCTTTTTGCAGGAAGGTGGGTGAGAGGAGGTGTAATCTAGGTAGCTGTGGGAGTCAGTAGGCTTGAAATGGATATTGGTTTCCAGGTGGATGCCAGAGATGGAGACAGAGAGGCCCAGGAAGGAGAGAGCGGTATCAGAGATGGTCCAGGTGAACCTAAGGTGGGTTGGAAGGTGTCAGTGAAATGGATAAACTGTTCGAGCTCCTCATGGGAGCACGAGGCAGTGCCGATACAGTCATCGATGTAACAGAGGACGAGGTGGGGGACAGGGCCATCTGCCAAACCATCCACAACCTCATCACCTCAGGTAGCCTCCCACCCACAGCCTCCAACTTCATCATTCCCCAAATCCACTCCACCCGCTTCTATATCCTTCCCAAAATCCACAAACCTGACTGCCCTGGTCAACCCATTGTCTCCACCTGCTCCTGCCCTACCAAACTCATCTCCACTTATCTTGACTTCATTTTCTTCCCCTTGGTCCAGGAACTCCCTACCTATGTCCGTGACTCCACCCACACCCTCTACTTCCTCCAAAACTTCTGATTCCCTGGTCCCCAACACCTCATCTTTACCATACATGTCCAGTCTCTATACAACTGCATTCCCCATACAGATGGCCTAAAGGCCCTCCCCTTCTTCCTGTCCCGCAGGCCTGACTAGTCCCGTTCCACTGACACCCTCATCTGCTTACCTGAACTCATCCTCACCCTCCACAAGGAGCTCGAACAGATCATCCAGTTCACTAACACCTTCCACCCCAACCTTAAGTTCACCGGGACCATCTCTGATACCTCTCTCTCCTTCCTGGACCTCTCTGTCTCCATCTCTGGCAACCACCTGGAAACCAATATCCATTTCAAGCCCACCGACTCCCACAGCTATCTAGAGTACACCTCCTCTCACCGACCTTCCTGCAAAAAGGCCATCTACCTATTCCCAATTCTTTCGCCTCCGCCGCATCTGCTCCCGAGATGAGGCATTCCACGCCCGGACATCCCTGACATCTTCATTTATGACAGACCGCAACTTCCCCTCCACAGTGGTCAAAAATGCCTTCAACCGTGTCTCTGGCATTTCCCGCATCTCATCCCTCACGTCCCGCAATAACAACCAAAACAGAACCCCCCTCGTCTTCGCGTACCACCCCACCAACATCCGAATCCAATGCATCATCTTCCGACACTTCTACCGCCTGCAATCTGACCACACTACCAAAGGCAGTTTCCCTCTCTGTGACTCCCTTGTCTGCTCCATACTCTCCACCAGCCCCACCACCCCCAGCACTTTTTCCCTGCAACTGCAGGAAGTGTTGCACTTGCCCCTACACCTCCCTCCTCATCCCCATCCCAGGCCCAAAGAAGACCTTCCACATCAAACGGATGTTCAACTGCACACCTGCTAATGTGGTATATTGTATCCACTGTTCCCATTGTGGCCTTGTCTATATCGGGGATACCAAGCGGAGGCTTGGGGACCGCTTTGTGGAACACCTCCGCTCGGTTCACAATAAACAACTGCACCTCCCAGTCGAGAACCATTTCAACACCCCCTCCCACTCTTTGGACAACATGTCCATCCTGGGCCTCCTGCAATGCCACAATGATGCCACACGAAGGCTGCAGAAACAGCATGCCATATTTCGCTTGGGAACCCAGAAGCCCAATGGTATCAATGTGGACTTCACAAGCTTCAAAATCTCCCCTCCCCCGACCGCATCCCAAAACCAGCCGAACTCGTCCCCATCTCCCTAACCATTCCTCACCTCAAGCACCACCCCCATCTCCTACCAACTAACCTCATCCCACCTCCTTGACCTGTCCGTACTCCCTGGGCCGAACTATCCCCTGCCTACCTCTACACCTACATTCACCTTTACTGCTCCAACCCCACCTCTTTGACTTGTCTGTCTCCTTTCCACCTATCTTTTCCTTTATCCATTTTCTATCTGCCTCAACCCTCTCTCCCTATTTATTTCATAATCCCCTTCCCGTACACCATTTCTGAAGAAGGGTCTCGACCTGAAACATCAACTTTCCTGCTCCTCTGATGCTGTTTGGCCTGCTGTGTTCATCAGCTCTACACCTTGTTATGCTGTTCGAATGTATTTTTTTTCTTTCCATTCATTATGAAGACAGTCAGGCAATCAGAAAAAAACATTGAATGAATTGCACAATTCACAAGGAAATACACTCATTTCCTGTTGAAATCAGTTGCTTTTCAGAAAACAAGCTGAGGGTGAAGTAGAGCAACATATTATAGAGTCACAGAATCATGCGGCATGGAAATAGACTTTTCGGTCCAACCAGTCCATGTTGATCATTATCCCAAACGAATCTATTCTCACCTGCCTGCTCCTGGCCCATATTCTTCCAAATCTGTCCTACTGAAGCACTTATCCAAATGTTTTTTAAACGTTGTAATTGTACCCACATCCACCACTACCTCAGGACATTCATTCCACATGCGAAACACCCCCTGAGTAAAAGATTTGCCCCTCATGTCTTTTTAAAATCTCACTCCTGTCACCTTAAAAATGTGCCCCTAGTCTTGAAATCCACCGCCCAAGGGTAAAGGCAACTACCACGAACTCTATCTATATCCCTCATCATTTTATAAACTTCAATACGATCACCTCTCAACTTCCTACGCCCCAGTGAAAAACAATTTCTGAACCTCTTCAGTCTCTCACAACCCTGATTGTCGGTGTCCATCTCTCCAATAGACCATAAGACATAAGGTGTGGGGGTAGCCCATTCAGATCATTGCATGCTTCACCAATCAACAAGATCATGGCTGATTTGAGAATCCTCAACTCCTCTTTCCTGCCTTTTCCCCATAACCCTTGATTCCTTGACTGATCAAAAATCTGTCTATCCCAGACTCAATAGCCCTCTCTGACAAAGAGTTCCACAAATTCACCAACCTCTGAGAGAAGAAATTTGTCCTTATCTTTGTCTTAAGTGTGTGACACTTTCTGCTGAGACTATGAACTCTGGTCCTATACTCTCCCATAAGGGGAAACAAACTTACCGTAGCTACCCTATCAAGTCCCCTAAGAATCTTGTGTGCTTCACTAAGTTCTCTTTTTATTCCTCTATGTTCCACTGAGTACAGACTCAATCTGCTCCTTCTCTCCTAACAAGACAATCTCTCAAGCCTGGTATTAGCTTAGAGAACCTTCCCTGGAATACCTCCAATACCAGAAAACCAAAATAAATAAGGGGCCCAAAACTGTTCATAGTATTCTAGTTGTGGTTTGAGTAGTGCCTTGTATGGTTCTAACTAAACCTCCCTATTTTTGTACTCCATTCCCTTTGAAATAGAGGCCAACATTCCATTTCCCTTCCCTATTACCAGGTGAACTTGGATACTAGCTTTTTGTGACGCAAGCAAGAGGACATCAAATCATGTGCCAAGTTTTTGCTCACTCACTTAACTTCTGCAGACTCAGTATTCGCCTTCCCAGATATTTACTGTCATTTGCGAACCTGGCTAATGTACATTCACTTCCCTCATTCAAGTCTTCAACATAAATTGCAAACAATTGTGGCCCCAGCACTGATCCCTATGGCCTTGCAATGGCTACAGTTTACCATCATGAAAATGTCCCCCTTATCTCAACTCTTTAACATCTATCAGTTAGCCAATCCTCCATCCATGCTAATATACTATCTCCAAAACCATGAGCACTTACGAAGTAGCCCCTAATGTGTGGAACCTTTTCAAAGGCCTACAGAAAATTCAAATATACATCCACTGCTTCCCGCTATCGATCCTGTTTGTTACCTCATCAAATAATTCCTGTAAATATGGCAGACATTTCTCCTTCATGAACTTATGCTGACTGTGCTTGAACATATGATCTACTTCTAAATTATCTGCCTGCACATTCTTTATCATAGACTCTAAAAGGTTCCAATAAGATATTTCAGCTGATTGGCCTGTAGTTACCTGTTTTATATTTGTCTTCTTACGTTTTTAAATTAAGTTTCAAAATCTTCGAAACAGTGTCCAACCTGCAGGATGGTGGGCACACAGGGACTGCAGGGTCGGTAAACGAATGTACACGTTTGTTTCTTTCTGTATGATTTGGGTTTTATTAATTGGGCATTTTAATGAACGTGGATGATTCAGATGTGCAATAAACTCGATTAAAAGAGGCACCTTGTTGGCACGCGATGTTTCGTCACCTCACTTTGCAAATAACAAAGTTATTTTGTGGGATGGAGTAACCCTGATTCCACCCACTGGCTCGCTGCTCCCTCCCCCTCCGTATAAACACTGTCAACACTAGCTCAGGCTGCCTAGAGCTGTTGCTTGCTGTTTCTCGTCGGGATGCCTGTCCTTTTCACAGAGAGGCTGGGGGCGATCCGCGCCGCTCTGTCCGACCAGACCTGGATCCTTCTCCTCACTTTCCTGCTGCTGCTGGCCTGGTAAGTGCGGGATCTCTCTATCGCCTTGTCCTCCTTCCAGCGATGGGACACAATAGTCACAGAGTTCAACTGCAGGTGCTATCGGAGACGAGGAAAGTTTTGCAGCATTTTGTCACCGGTTGGTGTTTGTGTTTGAACTCTGTATTTGTGTGTATGAGGTCGGGGAGAGACATAGGGAGCTCTCCTCAGCGTCTGACCCCACTCACCCTGCCCGAGGAATCGCTGATGATTCGTTTCCCCTCCGGCTGCCCCCAGCCCTGTACTCCAGGCTGGAGCTGGATGAAAGCTGCGGATTCAAGTTTAGGAGGAAGGTGACTTGATTGGGATTTTATTCTGCGGGAATATTAACATTCCCATGGATTTTAACCCCACGCGGAATTAAATCATTTGGCTATTTTTTCCAAGTTTCCACTTTAGAACAAAGGTGAATCTTGGCAGGTGAATGTGAAACTCTACATTTACTGCTGGTTTACACTAAGCTGCAGCAATAGGACAAGGTTGAAATCTCGAGTTGCTTCTGCTAAAATCCAAGATTATGTACATGAAGAGCAATAGTGAAGGTGAGATTGATCTCCTTCAAGTGGAGAAGATTTGATAGAAATTTTCAAAATCATAAACGGTCATCGTAGAATAAATAAGGAGATACTGTTTCCACTGAAAGGGGGATTGGTAACCAGATGGCCATATAAGGAAGAGAGAGATAATGGGAACTGCAGATGCTGGAGAATCCAAGATAATAAAATGTGAGGCTGGATGAACACAGCAGGCCAAGCAGCATCTCAGGAGCACAAAAGCTGACGTTTCGGGCCTAGACATTCATCAGAGCCATATAAGGAAACAGTTTTTTTTGGTAAAGTGGCAAGTTGCTATGATCAGGATTATATTGCCTGAAAGGATGGAACAAGCGCGAAGTGTACTTCCTGAAGCATGGGCTAATGCACTGTGTAGCTATGTCCAGAACTCACCCCTGAACCTTGTTTTAAAATGTTCAAAATTATTTCCATTTTTAAGTGTTGATGTTTTATATGGAAAATTGGTGTTTAAATGAGAAGTTATTTTGTGGGACTAATTAATGGGAGTTTGTTTGATTTAGCTCATAACCAGTTTATTTATTGTTCACTAAGATTTGTAATCAATTCGCTTTACAGGTACAGTGTTCTACCATATAGGCTATTTAGGCGACTTGGAGTTCCAGGCCCAATGCCGCTGCCATTCCTTGGAACATTTCTACATTATAGAAAGGTATGTTTGATTTTTGTTTTTCTTTCTCAAGTCAGAGTTCTGTCTGTTATTGAACAGTTCTGCTCTAGCACTGTTTCTTCTTTCATAAGCGATGATAGAAGCTTGTGATTGGATGAGGAGACCAAAACTCAAAACACATGAGAAAGGCAAGTGTATTTGCCATTTTTTTTAAAGCACAGTGAAAATGGGTGAGGGGAACAGAATGAGGAAATTAAAGAAAGGTTAATCCCTGTACTATATTACTTTACATTATGGTTCTCCTGTTGTCCTGAACTGAGAAATAGCAGGTACCTGATTGAAAGTGGGGAAGATGGTACTAAATTGTGATTGGATGAGCAGCTTTCCTCACTGATTGTGTTGCTCCAGCCCAACCAGTGACAGTTCCCTCTCACCCAATCTAGCAGCTCCTGCAGGGACAGAATCTATTGTATCAGAGGTAATGGGAACTGCAGATGCTGGAGAATCGAGATAACAAAGTGTGGAGCTGGATGAACACAGCAGACCAAGCAGCTTCTCTAACTGTGAGCCTAACCATCCCTCCACCCGCCTCCAACACAAGTCCTCTTCCTGGACACCACCCCAAGGCCTCCTACCCTCCCTCGACCTCTTCATCTCCACCTGCCGTTAAGACATCAATCACCTCAACCTCTCCACCCCTCTCACTCAGTCCAACCTCTCCCCGGCAGAACGTGCAGCTGTCTGCTCCAATCCCAACCTCATCATAAAACCCGCGGACAAGGGAGGCGCTGTTGTAGGATGGGGCACTGATCTCTACATTGCTGAGGCCAGGCGTCAGCTCTCCAACACCTCCTCCTACCGCTCCCTGGATCATGACCCCACCCATGAGCACCAAACCATCATCTCCCAAACCATCCACAACCTCATCATCTCAGGTGACCTCCCACCCAAAGCCTCCAACCTCATTGTTCCCCAACCCTGCACCGCCCACTTATATCTCCTTCCGAAAATCCACAAACCCGCCTGCCCCGGTTGACCCATTGTCTCAGCCTGCTCCTGCCCCACCGAACTCATCTCCACCTATCTGGACTCCATTTTCTTCCCCCTTGGTCCAGGAACTCCCCACCTACGTCCGTGACACCACCCATGCCCTCCACCTCCTCCAGAAATTCCAATTCCCCGGTCCACAACACCTCATTTTCACCATGGATGTCCAGTCCCTATATTCCTACATTCCCCATGCAGACGGCCTAAAGGCCCTCGCTTCTTCCTGTCCCGCAGGCCCGACCAGTCCCCCTCCACCGACACGCTCATCTGCTTAGCCAAACTCGCCCTCACCTTCAACAACTTCTCTTTTGTATCCTCCCACTTCCTACAGACAAAGGGGGTGGCCATGGGTACCCGCATGGGCCCAAGCTATGCCTGCTTCTTTGTCAGTTACGTGGAACAGTCCTTCTTCTGTACCTACACGGTCCGTGAACCCCACCTCTTCTTCCGTTACATTAATGACTGTATCGGTGCCACCTCGTGCTCCCATGAGGAGCTTGAACAGTTCATCCACTTCACCAACACCTTCCACCCCAACCTCAAGTTCACCTGAACTATCTCCAACACATCCCTCACCTTCCTGGACCTCTCTGTCTCCATCTCAGGCTACCACCTAGAAACCGATTACCATTTCAAGCCCACTGACTCCCACAGCTACCTAGAATACACCTCCTCCCACCCAACTTCCTGCATAAATTACATCCCCTATTCCCAAATCCTTCGCCTCCACCGCATCTGCTGCCAGGATGAGGCAATCCACTCCCGTACATCTCAGATGTCCTCGTTTTTCAAGGACCGCAACATCCCCCCCACAGTGGTCAAGAACACCCTCGACCGTGTCTCCCGCATTTCCCACAATTCATACCTCACACTCCATCCCCGCAATAACCGCCAAAAGAGAATCCCCCTCGTCCTCACATACCACCCCGCCAACCTCCGGATACAACGCATCATTCTCCGACTCTTCCGCCATCTGCAATCTGACTCCACCACCAAAGACATTTTCCCCTACCCACCCCTGTCAGCTTTCCGGAGGGACCACTCTCTCCGTGGCTGCCTTGTCTGCTCCACACTCCCATCCAACCCCACCACACCCGGCACCTTCCCCTGCAACTGCAGGAAGTGCTACACTTGCCCCCACACCTCCTCCCTCACCCCCAGCCCAGGCCCCAAGAAGACTTTCCACATCAAGCAGATGTTCACCTGCACATCTGCCAATGTGGTATACTGCATCCGCTGTACCCGTTGTGGCTTCCTCTACATTGGGGAAACCACGCGGAGGCTTGGAGACCACTTTGCAGAACACCCATGCTCGGTTCGCAGTAAACAACTGCACCTCCCAGTCACGAACCATTTCAACTCCCCATCCCATTCCTTAGACGACAGTCCATCCCAGGCCGCCTGCAGTGCCACAATGATGCCACCCGAAGGTTGCAGGAACAGCAACTCATATTCCGCTTGGGAACCCTGCAGCCCAATGGTATCAATGTGGATTTCACAAGCTTCAAAATCTCCTCTCCCCCCACTGCATCCCAAAACCAGCCCAGCTCGTCCCTGCCTCCCTAACCTGTTCTTCCTCTCACCTATCCCCTCCTCCCACCTCAAGCTGCACCCCCATTTCCTACCTACTAACCTCATCCCGCCCCCTTGATCTGCCCATCCTCCCCAGACTGACCTATCCCCTCCCTACCTCCCCACCTACACTCACCTCGACTGGCTCCATCCCCGCCTCTTTAACTTGTCTGTCTCCTCTCCACCTATCGTCTCCACTATCCTTCTTCAATCTTGCACCCCCTCTCTCCCTATTTATTTCAGAACCCTCTTCCCCTCCTCCATTTCTGCTGGAGGGTCTAGGCCTGAAACGTCAGCTTTTCTGCTCCTAAGATGCTGCTTTGCCTGCAGTGTTCATCCAGCTCCACACTTCGTTATCTGGGACAGGATCTATGGTGGATTGGGGAAGTGGTGTTCTGAAGGATGTGGAGGGTGCATACACCATACCACAGGAGATGCAGTAAGGAGTGGGAGCACCTGTGGATTTGGGTTCCCATCTGGTTTGAGATATTTAACTTTTCAGCCGAGAGAAAACACTGGGAAATCGTGCATGTGATAGCAGCTGCCTTTCTCTAGCATGTCAGAGTGGTTGAAGTGAATAGACAGATGCTTCTAATAGACAGGTAGACAAGTGCGTCACAGATAAAGGAACAGAAAGGGATCTGGATGAAATAGGAGGGGCTTCATATGGAGGATGAACACTGGCACAGACCATTTGACTCAAAAGACCTGCATTCATCTATGAATGTGGCTTAAAACTGCCTGATTCTTTCTTGAGGTCACATTAATACACAGCTGAAAGATGTGATCTCTTGAAAGAATAGTTGTGAGGGACTTGAGTGGAACTAACTATTTTTTCATTTCAAGCAATAAAACAGGTTTTATATCCTTTTGTCTTCAATAACATCAAAATAGCTTTCTGATGCACTGTGATGCAAGTATTTGTTGTTACACCTTTTTTGTGCTTTGTGATTATTTTTGCTGATTTTTAAAAATATTTGTTTTCTTCCTGGCCAGGGAATGTTTGGATTTGACACAGAATGCTACAAGAAATATGGAAAGATGTGGGGGTGAGTGCATTTAATCAACACGTGGTATTTGTAAAGGTTTTGATTATTATCTTTGAAAAATCCATTTTACTCCAGTTATATGGTGTAGCCTAAGATATAACATACAGCCGTGGTAAACCCATTTTAAAGGTAAAGATCTTTTCAAGCGGATTTTGTAATCAATTATTTCTCTTTAGTGATGTTGTGGTGCAGGCGGTGTTGATATATTCACTTTGTACTCAAAGGATGCCACATTTTTCTGGAATTTAGCAGATTTTGGGGAGGGATGTTCAACCTTAGTGCAATTAGCTCTTTTTAACAAACATTCAAATTGAGAAATGGCTGCAATGATGCACTCACACTGAGCTTGACATTCACTCTGCTTTGTTTCAAACAGATGTCTCACACATTTTTTCCATCCAATAAACTGGAATAATGGAGTGAAGTCTTATTCAGCTAGGGATTCACCCATGTTGTTGCTGGAACTTAGGCAGTAGATTTGGCTGAATTTTGTCCACACATTATCACGGGAGCATTTCTGGGAGAATATCATTGTCTAACACAGGAATTCAACCCATTGAAAACTATGAAGAGTCCGGAGGAGGCACTGGGAAATGTCCCAATAATCTGCTGAAGTTCATTGATCCAGGGGGTGAATTTCATAAAGCTGGGGCCTTCCATTTTGCCCTTTTGTCTTTGCCCAGGTTTAGATCTGGACGTGGGTGATTAATCCACCCTTGGGGGCGCTGTGTCAAATTGTGAAAGATTTTATCCAGTGTATTTATGCCATTGATTCTACACACTTTTTTTCCTGGAATCCCTAGGCTGGACTGTTCCTCTGTTTCCCTGACCACCTCCTTCTACAGCACTCTAATCTCCCATTGCCATCTCCTTATCTCCCTTGCCTTCTGTCTGCTCCTTGCCTACAGCCTGAAACTGCATATTTCACCCCACTGACAGTCTGCTTAATCATGCATGCGGTAGCGAGGGGGGATGCTGATGAAAACCAATTGAGATATCCGTACATTCTATAGTTAACTCCTTGGGGTCTGTCCTTGCTATGCTAATGTCCCATTCTCGAAATTCCATGGTGGTTCTGGCAATTATACAGTATAATTTGGTCCAGCACAGATCAATTGGAATTTAACCTGTATAAATTCAAGCAATTCACTTTCGACTTAAACACACTGCTTGCGGATTTATAAATTGATTAGAGAGGAGTTGATCCAAATTAGAATAAACTCAACCACTTCACACCTCTACCAACCCCTCTGCCCTGAATCCCCCACCCCCCCCCCAACTCCACAAGGAGAATCTCTCTCTGTCTGATTTAAAACCCAGATTCAGCATCGAGCTCTTTTTTCTCCTTTAGCATCTATGATGGACGCCAGCCCATTCTATGTCTTATGGATCCTGACCTAATTAAAACCATCTTCATAAAAGAATTTTACACTCTGTTCACCAATAGACGGGTAAGTATTGAACTGCATGAACTAGAATAAACCCTTATTTTTTCTCTACCTGATTCGTATAAACCTACCTTGACAATGCCTTAGCTGGGATGTAACTTAGTTCCCACATTTTCTCCATCTGTTGTTCTAATGCCATGACATGCAGAGCAAAAGTTAGGCTTACCAAACACATCTGTGTGTATCATGAAGTGGGGTGTGGGGATGATAAAATAAGTTTATTAGGATAAGGCTATTTGGCCCCTCAAGCCTGTCTTCCCGCTCAGGAAGATCTGGTTGTTGTTTCCAATTGTGTAGTTGATGCCCACTGTTGAGATTTTGCCATAGTTTGTATCTGAAAAGATTCAAGTCAGATCCGATTGCTGCTCTTCCCTCACCCCCTTTCTGTTTTGTCCCCACCACGCCTGCCTTTTCTAGTCCCCCTGCTGCTATTCAACCTAAATACTCACTGCTGCTGTAGCAGAAATTTGCTGATAAATTAATATGTATAGAACCTAACATGTAAAGTAAAACAGAAGTTTGTTTTGACAATTTTCTGTAGGACTTTGGTCTGAATGGACCACTGGCTGAGTCCATCCTGATTGTTCAAGATGACCATTGGAAGAGAATCCGAAGTGTCCTTTCACCAACTTTCACCAGTGGGAGACTGAAAGAGGTAATGAACTGCCATCCCATTCCTGAGTAATTGAATGTTTTGTCTATGCCTGTAATTGTGGTGTGTGAGATCAGGTATATGGGTAATTGTGTTTCAGATACAAAATTGTATGATAACTGATCTCATATGATGAGTATAGCTGCTGATACACAATGAAACTATAATTTAAGACGATAAAATACAGACTAATGTGAGGATATCTTAAACTCTGCTGCTCAGGTCTTTACTCCCAGCACATTCCATTCCCCAAAAACCTCTCCACTCCCTGATCTCCTTTTCAAATGTCTTAATTTTAAAATTCTCATCCTTTGTCCACATTACTCCGTGGCTTCCCTATCTCTGCAACATTATCCAGCTCCACAATCCTGCAGGAATTCTCAGCTCTTCTGGTTTTGGCTTATTCTGGATCCAATTTGTAAATGCCCCACTATTGTGTGACTTCAGTTGTAGAGGGCCCAAGCTCTGGAATACCTTTCTTTCTCATGTTGTTCCTTCAAGGCACTCCTTGAAACAATACTGAGACCATCTGTCTCCTTCACAATTTCAATTTCCCGTCTGACCCTTCTCATTTCAACCTGAATACCATGTTATTCACCTGACGTGTCATAATCACACTTTTTGGGTATGGAATTTATGATGAGATTGGCTACGCATAGTTGAGTTTTTGAAGGTGTATGTCTGTGTACACAGGTAAAGTACTAAGAGTTCTTCACAGCGTGGTTTACGGACTGGGAAGGTTGAGGAAGTTGATGATTTTTGATGGGAAATGAAGGAGCCATGAATTGTCATTATCTGTCATTGTAATCCTGAAGGGATGTGGAGAGTGTAAAATTTCCCTTTACTAGATGAAAGCTCTTGATCTCCAGGAACACATGAATATATTTAGGTCCAAGCCATCACTGTGTGTATCCCATACGTTATTCACCCTGTTTCTTTTCTCTTCCCAGATGTGTCCAATCATCAGTCACTACGTAGAAAATCTTGTGAAGAATGCAAAAAAGAAAGCAGAGCTGAATGAATCTGCTGACATGAAAGAGTGAGTAAGTTGTCTATAAGATTACACATCCTGAGTTTACCAAATACACCTATATACCAGCTAGATGTGGTGGCACAACTTCTCACTACAACACAAGCATGTAGCTTCCCATCCTTAAAGAGTATACAGTTTAAAGTTCCTCAAGAGGAATTCAATCCTTCCATTTAATTTCTCCCTTTTGGATAACATGGATAAACTGCTTCTGAGGTTTCCCCAATGTCAGTTTAAACCACTGCGTAGACATATAATCAGAGGAACTGCCATGAGAGATTATTTTTTCTCCTCCACCAATCCACAGTGGCAGCATTGTACACTGCTTACAAAATACATTACAGCAACTCACTTCTTCCAAAGCTGTGATCTCTGTAAACTGGAAAGACAAAGGCAGATGATATATTGGATACCATCACCTGCAAGCATGACATCATGACCTGAAACACAAGTCTGACTGGATCAAAACCCTGGAACATCTTACCCTGGTGTCACAGTGGGTGTGCCTACACTGGTTGGGCTGCTGTTGTTCAAGATGATAACTCACTGCCACTTTCTCAAAGGCAATTGGGATGAACCGACACAGTGACACCTGCATTCCTGAAAAGGAATGACAACAAAACCTTCAGTCTAAGCAGAGACACACTCATATAATTAGAGATAGTAGGAACTGCCGATACTGGAGAATCTGAGATAACTAGTTGTAGAGCTGGATGAACACTGCAGGCCAAGCAGCATCAGAGGAGCACGAAAGCTGACGTTTTGGGTCTGGACCATTCTTCAGATGTCAGCTTTCCTGCTCCTCTGCTGCTTGGCCTGCAGTGTTCATTAAGCACTACACCTTGTTCTCTCATATAATTAACTGCTTTTACCCTGTAAGCTTGATTGGAACTCAAATAGTATCCACATACAAGAACACAAAGTCACTGGGTAAAGTATAAATAACCAGACCATGTCTTCTTTTTGCCAAACACCTTAAATTGGTGAATAAAAACCAAAAGAACTGCGGATGCTGTAAATCAGGAACAAAAACTAAGTTGCTGGAAAAGCTCAGCAGGTCCGGCAGCATCTGTGGAGGAGAAAGCAGAATCAATGCTTTGGGTCTGGTGACCCTTCCTCAGAACTCAACTTAAATTAGTGCCCTACACCAATGGGAACATTTTCTCTCCACATTGTCTGGACTGTCATTTTGAATTCTTCTATCAAATCTTCTAAGCGAATAATCCCAGATTCTTCAATTTATTTATGTAACTGTAGATCCTCTGTCCTGAAATCATTTTAGCGATTTCTTTTTTTGCATTCTCTCAATTCATTCCCTTTTAATATAGTGCCCAGAACTGAATATGATGCTTACCGTTGAGCCTAAAGTTTTATTTTTAGCTTAGTTTATTATAACCTCCTTGTTGTTGTACTCTCCATACCCTTATTTATGAAATCCTGGATCCCACTGGCTTCATTAGCCACACTCCCTCTGGACCTGTCCTTTCACCAACAGTGAATTGTGCACCTATACCCCAACTCTCTTTGCTCCTGAACACCTTTAGAATTGTACCCTTTATTTTATACTGTCTCTCCCCATTCTTCATACCAACCGAATCACTTCAGACCCCTGTGTCAAATTTCATCTGCCGCTTGTTTCCCCACTTCATCAAAAAGTCTGTCTTCTTCCAAGTTTAATATTATTCTCTTTGCATTTCACATACCTCCAATTTTTGTCCTATTTAAATTTTGACATTACACCTTGTCCACACAAGTCTAGATCATTGTTCTAGATCAAGAACAGTAGGAATCCTAACACCAACCCACTATAGACTTTCCTCCTGATCAAAACTAATTTTTCTTTTAACGTCTGCCAGTTGTGTATCCATGTTGTTTCCGTGTGTTCAGGATATCTGCATATTGCTGATAAGACTGTGTAGCACTAAATCTGTGTTCCCATCGATAAGATTACCATCATCTGCCTTCTCTGTTTACCCTGGGCAAAAAAAAACTCAGGGAAGTCAGTTAAACATTATTTTACTTAAGCAAGTCCATGTTGACTTTCCTTAACTAATCCACCTTTGTCCAAGGTACTTTCTTTTATTTTCTCTCTGGTGGGGTGCATAATTATCCCCGATACTCATTTTATACCACAACCGTGCCGTGGTGTTAATCTAAGTCCTCACTTATCCTCATTCCTTGTAGCTTCTCATTTATTATTTAAATACTTCATAGATTTTTGGATACCTTTTTGTTAGAAGCCAGTTATTTCTCATACTCTCATGTATTTTTCCAATTCTGCTCCAAACCTTTTTTGTATAGCCTCATTTCTTAATTGTACGATGCACCTGATATCTCCTTTTAATGCCCTCTTTTCTGCTTCATCTTATTCTGTGTCTTTCTTCATCCCACAAGGCCTGGCTTTGTTTGCCCTATGTTTCCTTTGTGGGAAATGTACCTTGCTTCGAACAATTTTCTCCATTTTGTTTTGCCCATATGAGCCAAATCTGTTCTTACTCCACTGAAGTTGGCTTTGCCCAATTAATTATTCAATTTCCTGAATTTCTTCATGTCCTCTTCCATAGCCAGTCTCAACCAGATAACAGTGTTCACTGTTCCCTAGATATTCACTTGCTGATACTTGGCCCACCTCATTCCCTTAAACCAGATTCAGTAATGCCACCTTTCTGCTTGGACTGGAAATATGCTGCTGTCAAATCTTTTCCTATAAACACTTAGGAATACTTTCTCTACTCTGCTTTTTACAATGCTCCTATCCCCAGTTGATAAGCCTCCCTTTGGACATTTGCTTCCAGATGTGACTGGTGCTCTCCCTGCATGATACTGTACGGTTCCACCACTCACATTTGCACCTGCACCTTATTGGCCACTGTGGCATCACTGTCTGCTTATCCATGGTTTCTGGCAGCCAAAACTATGATGGAAAAATGTCCATTAAAATGAAGTTTCAACCAGGCATTCCATACTTATTATAAAAGCAATAAAATGCCTCAGATGCAATTTATGGCATGACTAAAAAGGCCGTGATCACTAATTAATGTTATCCACTTTATCTATATATTGAGTGGCATCACTGCCAATGCTCTCAGTGCTGTGAATACACAGCTGATGATTGGCTCCGTGGAGTACCTGGCTTGACTGCTTACATTTATAATCATTATTCCAACGAACTGAAGGTGGAAACAATACAATTGCAAACCTACTGTAGCTGATTGGTTTTAAAAATCACTGAATACCACTTTACAGCTTTAAAATACTGCACTAGGCTTTCCTGACCCAGATCACTTAATGGAGTCTAAATTTTCATATTAATGGAGTTCAAATAGCCATAGTAGCACAAAATAGGAGTACTTCCCTGAAGCCTGCTCTGCCATTCAATATAATCATGCCTGACCATCCCACTCAGTGCCCTGTTTTCACTTTCTCCTCATACCTTTGATCCCTTTAGTCCTAAGAACTCTATCTAATGCTTTCTTAAACATTCAATGATTTGGCTCAACTACTTTTGGTGGTAAAGATTTCAATAGGCTCACCACTCTCTGGGTGAAGAGATTTCTCCTCTTCTCAGTCCGAAATGGCCTACTCAATATCCTTAAAGTTCTGGTCTCCCAGTTATTGGGAACATTCAATAAATTTTAAGGAGATACTAAATTAACATGTGAGGGACAACAGAATAGTATTACATACTGAGTGTTAGATCACAGTTTGGAAGGACACGTTGCAGACATGCAATGGTTTTATAATGTCTTTACTGTCAAGTGGCAAAAGTTTATTTTTTCTTTCAGCTGTTAAGCAGTTGTACCATATACATCTTTCTCTTCTTCCAGTATCTTTGGTACATATAGCATGGATGTGGTGACGAGCACTGCATTCAGTGTGGATGTCGACTCGATCAACAATCCCAATGACCTGTTTATCATCAACATCAAGAAACTGATTGAGTTCAGCTTCTTTGACCCTGTTCTTATGCTTGCTTGTAAGTGATTCAAAATATTTCTTTTTGTTTTAGTCGAGGTAGGGGAGGGTTTTTTTCTGATTTGAAGAGATATGCTGTTGGTTGTGCATGCCATGGAGACTATTCACCCAATCTGCCCTGTTTCCGTAGCTGTAGTATTAGCAGTTTGCACTTCCAGTAGCTTTGTGAGTAGATTCATCGTAACAAAATGGCTCAGGACCCAGCAGACTTCATTAGGTGCCCTACAACTTTTAATAATCATAATAATGTTAACAATATCCAATGAGGTGTTTCCTCACTTCAAAATTTGTCAATTATTCAGTTCCAATTGTAACCACCCACCCAAAGGGAACATCTGAACCACCTCCCCTTGAAATTCGATGACAATGCCATTGCTGAATGTCTGCCGTCATCAGCATTCTAGGATTTTTTTTATCATTGACCAGAGACTGAACTGGCCATATAATTATGGTGCCACAGGAAAGGTCATCATCCATTGCCTGCCCACATTCTCAGTCAAGAATGATGGAATACTCCCCACTTGCCTGAATGATTGATTGTAACTTCATAGGGATAGTATGATCCATGATTTTCAATAACATTCCAAGCATGAAGCCTTCCAAAATGAAGTAGGCTGCTTAACTGGCACCCCATCCACCACCATAAACATTTGTTGCGCATCCCCAGTTGACCTCAGGAACTTACCAAGGTCTCCTTGACAACAACTAACAAACCTATGAGCTCTATTACCCAGAAGAACAAAGGTTTGGAAGACCACTGCTGCAAATTATTTTCTAAACCATACACCAAGTGTGACTTGAGGCTATATTGCCACTACTACAGTGCCATGGGATCAAAATCCTGGAACCCCTTTCCTAACAGTGCTGTGAGTGTTCCTTTTATCACAGGGATCATAGTAGTTCAAGAAGATGGATCACCACTAGCTTCCAAGGGCAACTGGAGATGTGCAACAAATGCTGGCCTTTTAGCATTACCAAATCCCATGAATAGTGTCTAAATATTCTAACACTGCTATTTGTCATTTTTATCTTTTATTCTAGTGGCTTTTCCTGCTGTTATTCCAATCCTTTCAAAGCTTAATTTTAGCTTCTTCCCAAGAGATGTGAACACATTTTTCACAAATGTTTTGGTGAATTTGAAGGCAAAGAGACAAAAAGGAGTGCACACTGTGAGTGTTAAACTAACCACTGAAATGTTTCATGTTCTTGCGCATGTTTCACCAGCCTCAACACTGAGCCTTTCTGCCGAATTTTATATCTAAACGGAATGTGGCAGTAATCAGTGGGGGTGAATACCTGAGGAATATTGTGTACTTCAGCAGTTGCTGATGTTTAGCAGGCAGCTGTGTAGTTGATGTTCAATCTGATAGCAGACAGCTCTGCAGTCTCACACCTGGGTTTGCTGTCCAGGTTCTCCACTATCAAAATGTAAATCAGGGTGACAATGCAGCTTTTGTTCTTTCACTTGGGCTTCTGCCTAAGTTCGTGGTGGAGAGCAATCGTCTGGAAATTTCACCCCATGGTGTACAGGCTGGGTATTTTCTTCACTATTAGGAAGACAGCAGTAAAGAAGAAATTCCTGGGTTACTTGTGAATAGACCTGAGTGAAGAGGAATGTGGGGACAAGAGCTGAGTATATCAGTAACCTCGGGATGTTTGAAAGCGGTCTATTTCACTACTGATTAGAAATCTTAATGTTCTATCATATTTAAGTGATAGCCTCAAATATTTCATCTCCTTTCCCAATTTGTTCTGTGGTTGACAGCTGTACTATTTATATATGCAGTGTGGGGCAGACCAGGAGAAAACGGGAAGGTAGAGAATCAAATGCCGAATAATGCTTTGCCTTTAGGATACAGACGTTGTGCGTGCCATGGAGAATAAGCACGAAGCAGGTAGTTATTACCCTTGGTACACTGCAGGGGCAGATGAGCAGGGAACAAGGCTGTTGAGAACAAGTAGATCTCTATCATCTGCAGGTAGACTTTATGTAGAGGCGATGGTCTCCATCTCCTGACCCTTGTTCCTCTTCTTTGTCAAGGGGATGAAGCTGAGCTTGGGGAAGGTAGAGCTGTGCTGTGCTGATTTTTTAAAATTTGATTTGAAACTGAGTCCTCACGTGGTGGTTGTTTAATTCTCAGGATCGGGTGGATTTTTTGCAGCTGATGGTTGATTCTCAAGTAGCCAGTGTCAGCGCCGAGAAGCAGAATGGTGATGGCAAGTCGACAGGAAAAGGTACCATCCATTGAAAACTTCTCATTGTTTTCATTCTTGTTTCTTTGTGTTCCTGAATGAACGTTTCCTTTTCAGTTTCTGTTTTGTTTGCTACTGTCTGTTCTTCTAGTTTTCCCGTTCCCACCTGGCTGACCCATTCCATGCCCCTAATGAGTCTATAAACTTCTATAAAGCCACCCCTCAGCTTCCTACGCTCCAGAGAAAAATAGCCCCAGCCTATTCAGCCTCTCCCTAAAGCTGAAATCTTCCAACCCTTGCAACATCCTTGTAAATCTTTTCTGCACCATCTCAAGTTGCATTACATCTTTCCTAAAGCTGGGAGGCACCTGCAACATGATCTCTCAACTCCTACACTCAATGCACTGACCAGTAAAGGCAAGCATACCAAATGCTTTCTTTACCATGCTGTTTACCTGAAACTCCACTTTTAAGGAACTATAAATTTGCACTCTGAGGTCTCTTAGTGAGGCAACATTCCCTGGGACGTTACCATTAGATATATATGCCCTGCCCTAATTGATCTTTTCAAAATACAGCATCTCACATTTATCTAAATTAAACTCCCATCTCCTCGACCCAAGTGATCAAGGTCCCATTGTTCTCTGAGGTAATTTTTTTCATTGTCCACTACAGTGATTTTTGGTGTCATCTGCAAACTTACTAACCATACCTCCTATCTTCACATCCAAATTATTTATATAAATGATGAAAAACAATGGATCCAGCACTAACCTGAAGAAGTTATCCTCCTCCCTCCCAACAAACCTCAGGGGATCTCCATCTTCGATCCGCCTCCCCTGTCTCCCTATTTATTTCAGAACCCTCTCCCCAACCCCTTTTCTGACGAAGGGTCTAGGCCCAAAATGTCAGCTTTTGTGCTCCTAAGATGCTGCTTGGCCTGCTGTGTTCATCCAGCTCCACACTTTGTTATCTTGGATCCAGCACTGATCCTTGTGGCACATGCAAGTCACAGGTCTCCAGTCTGAAATGCAACCCTCCACCACCACCATCTGTCCCCTACCTTCTTGCCAGTTCTGTTTCCAATATTTTGACAAGATCTAACTTCTCCTGGGATTTTAGTTTATTTTTGCTTACCTATATGGGAATTGTCTGCTTCACCTACTCTGGGAGTACATATGTTAATGATTTTAAGCTATGCCTGAAATCAGTGCATCATTTAATTATTTGTCATCATATTTTTAAGCAATTTTAGGAATTTCTGGCATTGAGAGCCAAAATTCTTTTCCTCTGGCGCTGTAAGGCAAAATTTGTGATAGACATATTCTAATTCTCTCTGCAGCTCTAACTGACTCGGAGATTCTCGCACAGGCCATGACTTTTATCTTTGCTGGATATGAGACCACCAGCAATACACTATCATATACTGCACACAACCTGGCAACACACCCGGATGTGCAGAAGAAACTGCAGCAAGAGATAGATGAAGCTTTCCCAAACAAAGTGAGAACTTGCATTTCTATTGTGGTGGTAATGACTTTGGGATCCTCTTTGCAACAGCTTCTGAATTGTAGTAACTGCATTTTAAAAACCTTGCACGCATTAGTCTGATGATAACTACTTACATTTGTAGTAAGAACTCCCCCGCTATTCAAAATCCTGCTTTGAGATGTTTTACATCCAGTTGAAAGGATTTTCGTTCACTGTCTCTCATTTGGAATGCTGTGTATTGCACTGTTTTCTTCAGATGGTGAGTGCTGTTGGCAAGGCCAGTATTTTTTTTAATCTCTTAATTGCCCTTGAACTGAATGGCTGAGCAGGCCATTTAATTGGGTAGTTTAAATGAACCACAGTTGTCGTGGGTCAGGAATCATGTAGGCCAGACTGGTTAAGGTTGGTAGATATTATTCTCAAACAGTCTTCCAGGATGGAATTAAAACCTCAACCTTCTGACTGAGGGGTGCTCTCCAGCTGAGACATAGCTGTTGTTGAGAGAGTTGTGATTGGTTGATACCGATCACTTTCTAAGTACACCTTGGCAATGAGAAAATCCCAAATTCTGGGAGCTATTACTGGGGAAAGCAATCCATGTTCTGCTTTTAATTTTGCATCGTTTACTTCAAAGAGACATTCAGAGCCGTAGAGTCATAGAGCTGTACAGCATGGAAAGAGACTTTTCAGTCCAACTTGTCCATGCCAACCGGATAACTTAAATTAATCTGTCTCACTTGCTAGGCTTTAGCCCATGTTCCTCTCAACTCTTCCTATTCAAATACACATCCAGATCCCTTTTAAATGTTGTAATTGTCCCAACCTCCACCACGTCCTCTGGCAGCCCATTCCATATATACTCCACCCGCTGTGCCCCTTTGGTCCCTTTTTAAATCGTTCCCCTCTCACCTTAAACCGATGCCATCTAGTTTTGGACTCCCCTCCTTGGGAAAAATACCTTGTCTATTTACCCTATCCATGTCAATCTTGATTTTATAAACTTCTGTAAGGTCACCCCTTAGCCTTCTATGCTCCAACGAAAATAGCCCCAGTCTATTCAACCTCTCCCTATAGCTCAAATCCTAGCAGAATCCTTGTAAATCTTTTCTGAATCCTTTCAAGTTTCACAACATCCTTGCTATAGCAAGGAGACCAGAATTGAATGCAGTATTCCAAAAGTTTCCTAAGTAATATCCTGTACAGCTACAACAAGACCTCCCAACCCCTCCTGAATACATTGACCAATAAAGGCAAGCATACCAAATGTCGACTTTATTGTCCTGTCTACCTGGAACTCCACTTTCAAGGAACTATGAAACTGCATTCCAAGGTCTCTTTGTTCAGTAACACTCTGCATGACCTTACCATTAATTGGAAAAGTCCAGCCCTGATTTGCCTTTCTAAAGTGCACATATATGTAATTAAACTGCATCTGTCACTCCTTGGTCCATTGGCCCGTCTGATCAAGATCCCATTGTATTCTGAGGTAATCTTCTTTGCTGTCCACTGCACTTTCATCTGCAAATATATTAACCATACCTCCTCTGTTCACATATAAATGAAGAAAAGCAGTGGACCCAGCACCAATCCTTGTGACACACTGCTGATCACAGGTCTCCATCCGAAAAGCGACCCTCCACCATCACCGTCTGTCTCCTACTTTTGAGCCAGCTATGTCTTCAAATAGCTAGTTCTCCCTGTGATCTAACCTTGCTACCCAGTCTACCATTAGGAACCTTGTATGCCTTTACTGAAGTCCATATAGATCGCTTTGCCTTGATCAATCCTCCTTGTTAATTCTTCAATAAACTCAATCAAGTTAGTGAGGCATAATTTCCCACACAAAAAGCCATGCTGACGATAATATTCAGTCCTTGCCTTTCAAAGTACATGTAAATCCTGTCCATTAGGATCCCCTCTAACAACTTGCCCACCACTAATGTCAAGCTCACTAGTCTATAGCTCCCTGGCTTTTCTTTACCCTCTTTCTTAAATAGTGGCACCACGTTAGCCAGCGTCCAGTCTTCTGGCACCTCGCTTGTGCCTATCAATGGTATAAATATCTCAGCAAAAGGCCCAGCAATTACTTCCTAGCTTCCCACCGAGTTCTAGAGTACACCTGATCGGGTCCCAGTGATGTATCGACCTTTATGCGCTTTAAGACTTCTAGCACCTTCTCCTCTATATTTTTTGGACATTTTCCAAGATGTCGCTACTTATTTCCCCATGTTCTATATCTTCTGCATCCTTCTTTGCAGTGAACACTGATGCAAAATACTCATTTAGTATATCCCCGTATTTCCAGGCGTTCCACACAAAGGCAATCTTTAAGCGGCTCTATTCTCTCCATAGTTACTCTTTTATCCTTGGTCTATTTGTAGAATCCCTTTGGATTCCCCTTAATCCTGTTTGACAAAGCTTTCTCATGTCCCCTTTTTTCCCTCCTGCTTTCCCTCTTAAGAATACTTCGACTGCCTCTACATTCTTCTAGGGATTCACTCAATCCCTGACATATGCTTCCATCTTTTTCTTGACCAAAGCCACAATTTCTCTAGTCATCTAACATTCCCTACACCTACGGGTCTTGCCCTTCACTCTAACAGGAACAAACTGTCTCTGGACTCTCATTCTTCCGTTTGAAGGCATCCCATTTTCTAGCTAGCCCCTTTACCTGCGAACAACCACCCCCAATCAACTTTTGAACGTTCTTGCCTAATACCATCAAAATTGGTCTTTCTCCAATTTGGAACTTTAACTTTCAGATCTGTCTATCCTCTTCCATCACTATTTTAAAACTAATACAATTATGGTCACTGGCCCCAAAGTACTCCCTGTTGCAAAGTTGAATATTTGTGGATTGGGAGGCAGGACATTAGAATTTAGTATTTGTAAAATGCTCAGAGTGGAAAGCAGTGTGTGGTCCCTTTAAAAGATTATGTTCTTTTTCTATGCTTAAAGATTCAAAATGGATGCCTGTGAGGATTAGTAGCTTGCAGGTGCATAGAGCAGTTGAACTTAAACATTTTTATTAAAAGGCTGTACTGCTAGCAGGCAAGACAACAGGTTTTTGGATTTAGCCAATTAATTTAAACCAAACCCTTAGATACTAAAAACCAATTAAATTTAAATCTGATGGTTTTGAAAATATAGGGTCATCAAGGGTATAAAAGATGAGGGCACTTGGAAAATGGGGTGAGAGTCAACACTCATCTGCCAAAACAACAGCTCTCAATTCTAAAATAAAGAAGCACAGGCCCTCACAGAATTCTGTATGCATTGGAGTAAGCGCCATCTAAATTAAAGGTGCCTTTGACACAAATAGTTAATCTTCATGACAAAAGAATGAATAGGAGAAGGCGTTCTTGACAGAAGAATTCATTGGAGAAAACACAGAACATTCCAGAAGACGTAGCCTGGCTGTAATTTCAAGAGACTACATTCTAATTTTTTAGCTAAATTTTATGTAAGTGGGACTTATATTTACTGGGACAGCAGGCCATTAGAATTTTGTTTTATTCAGGAATAGTTTGTAGTGAGAGGGAAATTGTTTGGTTTGTTAATTGTTTGGTTAATTTGTTCACTGTTGGAGTTAGATAAATAAATTGTTTTTTGTTGATTATAGAGTGAGTGTCAGGATTTTATTTCATTTAACCATGGCTTTATAACAGATTAGGGTTGATAGGAATGTTATACCACTTTTTACATTTCTTTTAACAGATTATAGAGTGAGATGACCCTCTCAGGGCGTTTCAGTTTTTGTTATCATAAGGGGTCAACCTCTGCTATATAACATTCCCTGCTGACATCCCAGCCACCTGCCCTTCCTTATTTCCCAAAAGAAGATCATGTTTTGCTAATTCGCTTGTAGGTACATCCACAAACTGAATCAGAAAGTATTCCTGTATACATGGAACAAGACCTTAACACTATGGCAGTTGTAGTCTATGTACATGCACACGCGCATGCACACACACATGGGGGTTTGACATCATTGGGAATGCAATATCTGAATTCTCAATTAGATTTCTCTGTGATTATCTGATGTATGAGCTTCATTTCAGTCTTGCCGCTATTCATACATTATCTGTACTATTATAAAAAAGAGAATGTTTCTCTTGTCCTGTGACAAAATAGTGTAACTTTCTGAATTTCAAGAATGGCATGTTCTGTTTTTTTACCTCCTATGAAGGCTCCTCCCACATATGATGGAGTGATGCAGTTGGAATATATGGAAATGGTGATATCGGAAACCCTACGAATGTTCCCCCCTGCCCCCCGCATTGACAGAGTGTGCAAGAAAGATGTACAGCTTAATGGGATAACCATACCAAAGGGGACTGTTGTCATGGTTCCTGCCTATGTGCTGCACCGTGATCCAGAATACTGGCCAGAGCCTGAAGAGTTTAGACCTGAAAGGTATAACTGCACTCTATGCTGTACTTGGTTGGGCTATTCTCACTGATTCTGCTGCATCTGTTTTTCTATCATCTAAGAGTAACTTGTCTGAATCCTCGTAAGTGTTATAAACGCTTTATTAACATACTAATATACAGGATACTGATTATCCCTCCCCCTCAGACAGTTCTAATCCTCTCTTGGTCAATGGGGAGGGAGGGGTAGGTAATTGGGTGGGAAGATGGACAGGTCAAGGAGGTGGGGATGAAATTGGTTGGTCTTGGGATGAGGTTTTGGGGGTGGTGAGATTTTGAAGCTTGTAAAGTCCACATTGAGACCATTGAGCAGCAGGGGTCCCAGGCGGAATATGAGGTGCTGTTCATCCAGGCTTTGGGTGGCATCGTTTTGGTATTGGAGGAGGCCCAGGATGGACATCTCGTCCAAGGAGTGGGAGAAGGAGTTGAAGTGGTTCGCGACTGTGAGGTGTTGTTGTTGTCACGAAGTGGTCTCCAAGCCTCCGGTTGGTTTCCCTGATGTAGAGGAGGCCCGATCAGGAACAGCAGATACAATATACCATGTTAGCGGATGTTCAGGTGAACATCTGTTTAATGTGAAAGGTTTTCTTGGGGCCTGAGGATGGAGGTAAGGGGGGAAGTGTAGGGGCAGGTGTAGCACCCCCTGTGGTTGTAGGGAAAAGTGCCGGAGGTTGTGGGACTGGTGGGGAGTGTTGAGCGGACAAGGGAGTTGTGGAGAGAGCAGTCCCTCAGGAAGGCAGCTAAGGGTGGGAAGGGAAATATATCCTTGGGAGTGGGGTCAGATTGCAGGTAGCAGAGGTGGCAGAAAATGATGCGTTGAATCCAGAGGTCGATGGGCTGATAGGTGGGGACAAGGGGAATTCTATTTTTGTTGTTATTACTGGGAGGGGGTGTGAGGGCTGAGGTGCAGGAAACACGAGTGATGTGGTCAAAGGCGTTTTCAACCACTGTGGAGGGGTAAGTGTGGCTCCAGAAAAACCAGGATATCTGGGATGTCCGGGAGTGGAACACCTCATCTTGGGAGCAGATGCTGCAAAGGCGAAGGAATTGGGAATAGGGGATGGCATTCTTGCAGGAAGGTGGGTGAGAGGAGGTGTATTCTAGGTAGCTGTGGGACTCGGTGGGCTTGAAAAAGGTATCAGTTTCGAGGTGGTTACTAGAGATGGAGACAGAGAGGTCCAGGATGGAGACAGAGGTGTCAGAGATGGTCCAGGTGAACTTAAGGTTGGGGTGGATGGTGTTGGTGAAGTGGATGAATTGTTTGAGCTCCTCATGGGAGCAAGATGTGGCGCCGATACACTCATCGATGTAGCGGAGGAAGAGGTGGGGGATAGGGCCACTGTAGCTGCGGAAGAGGGACTGTTCCACATATCCTACAAGGAGGCAGGCATAGCTTGGGCCCATGTGGGTACCCATTGCTACTCCTATTGTCTGTAAGAAGTGGGAGGAGTTGAAGGAGACCTTGACCTGTCCATCCTCCCTCCCACCTACCTGCACCTCCCTCCTCACTGACCAACCCCCATCCCAACTCCCTAACTACACTCACCTGTACTGGCTTCTCCCCGCCTCCTTGACCAGTCCGTCTTCTCTCCACTTATCTGCTCCTCTATCCACCTTCTATCATCGCCTCCCCCTCTCTCTGTTTATTTCAGAGCCCCCTTCCCTTCTCCCATTTGTGAAGCAGGGTCCAGACCTGAAACGTCACCTTTCCTGCTCCTCTTATATTGCCTGGCCTGTTGGGGTGTTCATCTAGCTCTGTTAGTCACTGGCTGTCATCTCTGACTTCTGCCAGTCAGCAAATCCTTATCCATGCCAGTACTTTGCTCTTAAAAACACAGACTCTTATTTAACAGCCTTCCAGCGTGGCACCTTGTCAGAGGCCTTCTGGAAATCTAAATAGATCATGTCAACTGGTGCTCCTTTGTCTAACCTGCTCATTACCACTTCAAAGAATTCTAACAGATTTGTCCGGTATGACATCCCCTTGACGAAGCAGTGTTGACTCTGACCTATTTTACCATATACTTCCAAGTGCTACATAATCTCATCTTTAATGGACTCAGACTTTACCAATGACCACCATCAGGCTAACTGGCTTATAGTTTCTGTCTTCAGCCTCCTTCCTTTTAAACAGTGGTGTCATATTAGCCATTTTGCAGTCCTTTGGAACCCTCCTGACTCCAGTGATTCCTGAAAGATCACTACCAATGGCTCTACAATCTCCTCAGCTATCTTGTTCAGAACTTTGGGGCACAGTCCAACCTTCAGACCTTCCGGCTTCCCCAGGACCTTCTCCTTCTGTGATGGCCACCAGACCTACCTCTGCCCCGACTCCACTGAAATTCCTGTAAGTTACCAGTACCTTCCACTGACAAAACTTTGTTTTCTAGTCACCTGAGGATGCGTCAATATCACTTGCATCTAAGCCAATTTGACAATGGTCTCTTTCCCATATTTTGTTTTTGCCAATGTAACTAGGTTCAGTAAAGAGAATAGGGAGTCTCGGGATCCACATATCTTCCTGCCATTTGGAATGGGCCCTCGGAACTGCATTGGGATGCGATTTGCTCAGCTTATGATGAAGATGGCACTTGCTTCATTCTTGCAACATTTGAGCATTGTGCCATGCAAGGAGACATCGGTGAGAACTTACAGTTTATAAAAATTATCTAAAAGTGTGAATGTGTTCCTAAGTTGGATTTAAAAAATAAGTAGATAAATGGACAGGCAGGAAATTACAACCTCATTGTTGGATACATAAAATTTTGCAGTCAAACCTTACCGCTGCCTTCCTCACTATTGCTGTTCTATTTCAGATTCCTCTAGAAATGGATGTGAAAGGACCCATGCATCCCAAAAAACCTGTAATCCTGAAATTTGTGCCACGGGTGAATGCTGATTCAAAGCAATAAAGCACTGATCAACTTGGAACTTAAAATATTTAAGAGTGTGAATGCTTTGGACTAAACAGAAACAATGGCAGAATAAAATTTGCATGCTATCAATCTGCAGTGAAACAATGGAATATGTTGCTGTCTGCCCCAGCAGCATTCATGGCCAGTATGATATTTGACTAGCCTGTAGCTCTGAATGCTCCTATAATGCCCATAGTCAGGGATGTGCCCAGTTCATGGACTGCACCATGATGCCTCTCTCGGCTCTTAACTCACTGTCAGTGCTCACTCACTTTGAACAAAAACAAAAGTTGCTGGGAAAACTCAGCAGGTTTGGCAGCATCCGTGAAGAAAAAAATATGGTGACCCTTCCTCAGAACCGGACCCAGATCCAAAATGTTAACTTTTTTTTTCTTCACAGATGCTGCCAGACCTGCTGAGTTTTTTCAGCACCTTCTGTTTTTGTTCCGGATTTATAGCATCCGCAGTTCTTTCGGTTTTGCTCATTGCTTTGAGTCTATCTTGATGCTCACAACATCACTGCTTGCCTCTATTGCACCTTGCTATTACTGTTCATGCATATGGAGAGGTGTTATGAATAAATAGGCAGCACAGTGGGGCATGCTGGATTAGTGGCCTTGGGATTTGGGGTTTATGAAAGCATGTGGGAAATGCTGCAGGCATTGCTGGTGGAGGTAGAGCTTGAGCTGTGGTGGGTGGATTCAGTAGCAAGGGTAGAGAGAGCATGAGGAATTGGAGAGAAAATGGTTATTGTAAATGATCTGTGAGCTCCGTGACTGACTTTCTGTAACTCCCTAGACATTCAGCACTGGAATTGCACAATTGTGGCCTATTCCCTCTGGCCTGATCACCCAAGTGATCAACTAGTCTTGTCCAACCTCTGCACCGATACTGGAAGCTGCCTTTGATTTACTGTGCAGGACCCTTGACTGAATGGCTGACTCCCATGGTTTGACTTCACCCTTGGGTGACTGTGTGTGGAGTTTGTACATTCTCCCCATGTCTGCGTGGGTTTCCTCTGGGTACTCTGGTTTCCTCCCACATTCCAAAGACGTCCAGGCTAGGTGGATTGGCCATTGTTAAATTGCCAGTAGTCTTCAGGAATGCGGAGCTCGGGTGGGTTATAAGAGGATGGGTCAGTGCGGACTTGTTGGGCTGAACGGCCTGTTTCCACACTGTAGGGATTCTGTGATCTATGATTCTATAACTGATGGCTACATCCAGTAGACATTGAGACAAAACCATTTTGTTGAAGCAGAATGCCTTGTATGCTGCTGGCACAGTCTGCATTGTGACACTGATATAGCATGATGTGTTCAGCAACATATCCACCCTTGACAATACACTTGGCGAGCTGCCTGTCTTTGTGTCTGCACTAAATGGCAAGGCCATACAAAAGTACTGTGAGTATCCAAGTAGGCACAAAGTGAGTGAGTGTTAAGAGAGCAAGCATGAAGCCCTGAGCTGCACCCAGTCCAGTCAAGGAGTTGATGGCTGTCCCTGTGCACAGCGTGTCCTGGTAGGAAGGAGCACTGCAATTCAAGGTGCCAGTATGCTCCAAAGTGCTAGGAGGTAGACGCGCAATCTTTCACTGAATTATTAAAATCCTGGCAGAGCTTGGTAACTTGTCAAAAAGTCATTTGAATTACTGGTCATAAACTAAAAAAAAACACACAACACAATTCACATTTTAAACATACTTTTATTGTAACAAACATGAAAACAAAACAAACACTTTAATTTCACTCAGAACAACACATGAGATAACACTTGCTTCTCAAAGACCAGTTATGAGGATAGTTAAATTTTAGTTAAATTGGAACGAAGGTTCATGAGCCTCCTAAATTGTAGACCTGAATTTCAGAGTGGCCAACAGTGATATTCTGATTGCCATGATAAATTATTTGAAAGTCTTTTACTCCAGTCATAAGAAACACAAATAATGGCAGTTTTGGTTTTAGACTTCGGTTGTTTACTTATTTCAGAAATGTTGAAAAAATAATGTATTTGAAATCTTAAAAGAAATGCTAACAGATTTGGGAACAATGGGAGTTTATTCTAAAATTCATCTTCAATGATGAAACTTGTTTTTGTTCTTTGAAATGATAATGTTACCAATTAAATAAATAATCTATTGAAGGTGTCACAGTGGCCGAGGTCTTCGCCGAACCTGAATAAAATGCAGAGAGAATTGGGAAGTTGGGTTGGAAATTGAAAAGCAGGATCTCTAGGGTTGTAATCTCAAGTTTACTTGCTATGCCATGTGCTCATGAGGCCAGAAACAGGAAGATAATACAGTTGACTGTGTGGCTAAAGAGCAGGTGTCGAAGGGATGGCTTCAGAAAAAGGAATCATTGCAATGTGTTCCAGGGTATGGGGGACCCGTACACAAACGATAGGTTGCACCTAAACTGGAGGGGCAACAAAATCCTTGCAGGGAGATTTACTAGTGCCACTCTGGAGTGCTTAAACTAGTGTGGCATGGGGTGGGAACAAGAGCAGTAGGTCAGATGTGAAATGTTTGATGAGAAGAGTGGCTAAGTGAAATAAGTCAAATACAAAGAACAAGCAGGGCCAAGTTAATTAACCTGGCAGGATCAGTGATCTAAAGTATATTCATTTTAATGCAATGAGGATAATAGATAAGGTAGATGAGTTAACAGCCTTGATTAGAACATGATACAATGATGAGACAGCCATTACAGAAATGTGGTTGCGAGAAGGGCAGGACTGCAGCTCCATGTTTCAGGGTTTACATGTTCCGGGCAAGATAGAGAGGGTTGTAAAAGGACTGTGAGATTTGCATTACTGATTAAGAGGAATGTCACAACTGTACTAAGACAGGACATCTTAGAGAGCTTATCCAATGAGTCCACATGGATAGAATTTAGAAATAGGAGACATGCAATCTATGACGGAGTCATTACATAGGCCTCCCAATAGCTCGTGGGAGATGGAGGAACAGTATAACGGTGGCTGAAAGAACTTTTGATGAGGACTTGTCTACTGAGGTGGTATGGGCTGAGGTCAGAAACAGGACAGGAGAGGTAACACTGCTGGGAGTTTTTTTATAGGCCCCCGCAAAGTTCCAGGGATGCGGAGGAGAGGATCGGCAAAACTATTCTGGGCAGGAGTGAAAAGAACCGGGTGGTCATTATGGGAGACTTTAACTTCCTTAACATTCACTGGAAATGCTATAACTGTAATACGTTGGATGCATCAGGTTTTGTCCAATGTGTGCAGCAGGGTTTCCTGACTCAGTATGTCGAAGGGCCGACAAGAGGGGAGGCCACACTGGACCTGGTACTTGGTAATGAATCAGGCTAGGTGTTTGATTTAGTGGTAGATGAGCACTTTGGAGAGAGTGACCGTAATTCTGTTATGTTTACTTTAGCAATGGAAAGGGATAGGACCATGCCACAGGGCAAGAGTTACAGATGGGGGAAGGGCAATTATAATGCGATTAGGCAAGACTTAGGAGGCATAGAATGGGTTAGCAAAATGCAGGGAATGGGGACAATCGAAATGTGGAGCTGGTTTAAGAAACAGATATTGCGTGTCCTTGATAGGTATGTCCCTGTCAGGCAGGGAGGAAGCGATAAGGTAAGGGAACCGTGGTTTACTAAAGAAATTGTATCTCTTGTTAAGCGGAAGAGGGAGGTTTATGTGACGATGAGACGAGATGGTTCAGATGAGGTGATGGAGAGTTACAGATTAGCTAGGAAGGATTTAAAGAGAGAGTTAAGAAGAGCAAGGAGGGGACATGAGCAGACATTGGCAGGTGGAATAAAGGAGAGCCCTAAAGCTTTCTATAGGTATGTGAGGAATAAGAGGATGACTAGGGTAGGAATAGGGCCAGTCAAAGACAGAAGTGGGAAGTTGTGTGTGGACCCTGTGGAGATTGGAGAGGTGCTAAATGATTATTTCTCATCTGTTTTCACTGAGGAACAGGAAAATATTGTAGAGCAGATGACTGAGTTACGGGCTACTAGAATTAGGGTTAGTAAGGAGGTATTATCAATTCAAGAAGGTGTGAAGGTAGATAAATCCTCTGGGCCAGATGGGATTTTTCCGAGGATTGTCTGGGAAGCCAGGGAGGAGGTGGCGGAGCCTTTGGCCTTGATCTTTGAGTCCTCATTGTCTATAGGTTTAGTGCCAGAGGACTGGAGGATTGCAAATGTTGTGCCCTTGTTCAAGAAGGGCAGTAGGGATGACTCAGGTAATTATAGACCTATGAGCCTTACGTCTGTTGTAGGAAAAATTTTGGAAAGGATTATAAGAAATAGGATTTATAATCATCTAGCAAGTAACAATTTGATTGGTGATAGTCAGCATGGATTCGTCAAGGGCAAGTCGTGTCTCACAAACCTCATTGCGTTTTTTGAGAAGGTGACCAAGCATGTGGATGAGGGAAGGGCAGTTGATGTGCTGTACATGGACTTCAGTAAAGCCTTTGATAAGGTTCCACATGGTAGGCTATTGGAGAAAATACAGAGGCACGGGATTGAGGGAGATTTAGCAGTTTGGATTAGAAACTGGCTTTCTGTAAGAAGGCAACGAGTGGTGGTTGATGGAAAATATTCAGCCTGGAGTCAGGTCACTAGTAGTGTGCCTCAAGGATCTGTTTTGGGACCACTGCTATTTGTCATTTTTATAAGTGACTTGGACGCAGGCACAGGTGGATGGGTTAGTAAGTTTGCAGATGACACTAAAGTCAGTGGAGTGGTGGACAGTGTGGAAGAATGTTGCAGTTGCAGGGAGACTTGGATAAACTGCAGAATTGGACCAAAAGGTGGCAAATGGAGTTTAATACAGATAAATTTGAGGTGATTCACTTTGGGAGGAATAATAGGAAGGCAGAATACCGGGTCAATTTCTTGGTAGTGTGGATGTGCAGAGGGATCTTGGTGACCATGTACATAGATCCTGAAAGTTTCTGCTCAGGTTGACAGTGCAGTTAAGAAGTCTTACAGTGTGTTAGGTTTTATTGGTAGAGCGATTGCGTTCCGGAGCCGTAATGTGCTGCAACTGTACAATACACCAGTGCGGCCTCATTTGCAATATTGCATGCAGTTCTGGTTGCCCCATTACAGGAAGGAAGTGGAAGCATTGGAAAAGGTGCAGAGGAGATATACCAGGATGTTGCCTGGTCTGGAGCGCAGGCCCTATGAAGAAAGGCTGAGGGACTTGGGTCTGTTCTCATTGGAGAGAAGGAGGCTAAGTGGGGATTTAATAGAGACATACAAGATGATCAGAGGATTAGATAGGGTGGACAGTGAGAGTGTTTTTCCGAGGATGGTGACTTCAGCTTGTATGAGGGGGCATAGCTACAAATTGAGGGGTGATAGATTTAAGACAGATATCAGAGGCAGGTTCTTTACTCAGATAGTGGTAAGGGCGTGGAATGCCCTGCCTGCCAATGTAGTGAACACAGCCACATTAGGGGCATTTAAACAGTCCTTGGATAAGCATATGGATGATGACGGGATAGTGTAGGGGAGGGGCTTAGATTAGTTCACAGGCCGGCACAACATTGAGGGCCGAAGGGCGTGTTCTGCGCTGTATTGTTCTATGTTCTATGAACAGATATATGAGCAGATCAAGGAAAGTTGTAAAACAATGGGCTGTGATAGTGGCTTGATTTTAATTTGACCAATATGGACAGGACTCCTTAACTCTAGGAACTTGGAAGGCGCAGAATTTGTTAGGTACATCCAGGAGGATTCTTGAAACAATATGTTGATACTTTAACGAGGGAAGCGGCCCATTTTGGGAACAGTAAGTTTTTAAGATAGTTATAGAAAATGATAAGGCTGGCCAGAGTCATTAGAGATAGACACCACAGGAACAGACCCTTCAGTCCAACCCGTCCATGCCAACCAGATATCCCAATAAATCCAGTCCCATTTGCCAGCATTTGGCTCATATCCCTCTAAACCCTTCCTATTCATGTACCCCTCTAGATAGCGTTTAAATATTGTAATTGTACCAGATTCCACCACTCCCTCTAGCAGGTCATTTCCTAAACACACCACCCCTTGAATAAAAAAGTTGCCCCTTAGGTCCCTTTTAAATCTTTTCCCTCTTACCTTAAACCTATGCACTCTAGCTTTGGACTCCCGCACTCTGGGAAAAAGATCTTGTTGATTTACCCAATCCATGCGCCTCATGATTTTATAAACCTCTATAAGGTCACCTCTCAGCCTCCGACACTCCAGGGAAAATAGCTCCAGTCTATTCAGCCTCTCCCTATATCTCAAACACTCCAACCCAGGCAACATCCTTGTAAATCTTTACTGAATCCTTTCAAGTTTCACAACATCCTTCCTATAGCAGAGAGACCAGAATTGCACGCAGTATTACAATAGTGGCCTAACCAATGTCCTGTACAGCTGTCAGAGTTAATGGGAACTGCAGATGCTGGAGAATTCCAACCCACCTCTTCCTCCGGTACATTGATGACTGTATCGGCGCCGCCTCTTGCTCCCCAGAGGAGCTCGAACAGGTCATCCACTTCACCAACACCTTCCACCCCAACCTTCAGTTCACCTGGGCCATCTCCAGCACATCCCTCACCTTCCTGGACCTCTCAGTCTCCATCTCAGGCAACCAGCTTGTAACTGATGTCCATTTCAAGCCCACCGACTCCCACAGCTACCTAGAATACACCTCCTCCCACCCACCCTCCTGCAAAAACTCCGTCCCCTATTCCCAATTCCTCCGCCTCCGCCGCATCTGCTCCCACGATAACACATTCCACTCCCGCACATCCCAGATGTCCAAGTTCTTCAAGGCAACTTTCTCCCCACAGTGATCGAGAACGCCCTTGACCGCGTCTCCCGTATTTCCCACAACACATCCCTCACACCCCGCCCCCGCCACAACCGCCCTAAGAGGATCCCCCTCATTCTCACACACCACCCTACCAACCTCCGGATACAACGCATCATCCTCCGACACTTCCGCCATTTACAATCTGACCCCACCACCCAAGACATTTTTCCATCCCCACCCCTGTCTGCTTTCCGGAGAGACCACTCTCTCCGTGACTCCCTTGTTCGCTCCACACTGCCCTCCAACCCCACCATGCCCGGTACCTTCCCCTGCAACCACAGGAAATGCTACACTTGCCCCCACACCTCCTCCCTCACCCCTATCCCAGACCCCAAGATGACATTCCACATTAAGCAGATGTTCACCTGCACATCTGCCAATGTGGTATACTGCATCCACTGTACTCGGTGCGGCTTCCTCTACATTGGGGAAACCAAGCGGAGGCTTGGGTACCGCTTTGCAGAACACCTCCGCTCAGTTCGCAACAAACAACTGCACCTCCCAGTCGCAAACCATTTCCACTCCCCCTCCCATTCTCTAGATGACATGTCCATCATGGGCCTCCTGCACTGCCACAATGATGCCACCCGAAGGCTGCAGGAACAGCAACTCATATTCCGCCTGGGAACCCTGCAGCCAAATGGTATCAATGTGGACTTCACCAGTTTCAAAATCTCCCCTTCCCCTACTGCATCCCTAAACCAGCCCAGTTCGTCCCCTCCCTCCACTGCACCACACAACCAGCCCAGCTCTTCCCCCCAACCCACTGCATCCCAAAACCAGTCCAACCTGTCTCTGCCTCCCTAACCGGTTCTTCCTCTCACCCATCCCTTCCTCCCACCCCAAGCTGCACCCCCATCTACCTACTAACCTCATCCCACCTCCTTGACCTGTCCGTCTTCCCTGGACTGACCTATCTCCTCCCTATCTCCCCACCTATACTCTCCTCTCCACCTATCTTCTTCACTCTCCATCTTCGGTCCGCCTCCCCCTCTCTCCCTATTTATTCCAGTTCCCTCTCCCCATCCCCCTCTCTGATGAAGGGTCTAGGCCCGAAACGTCAGCTTTTGTGCTCCTGAGATGCTGCTTGGCCTGCTGTGTTCATCCAGCCTCACATTTTATTATCCTGTACAGCTGTAACATGATTTCCCAACTCCTGTACTCAATGCACTGACCAATAATGGCAAGCATACCAAATGCATTTTTCACTATCCCATCTACCTGTGACTCCACTTTCAAGGAACTATGAAGTTGCACTGTCTCAGGTGAAAGTGATAAACTGGGAGAAGGCTACTTACAAAAGAATTAAGCAGGAAAAATTAAACTGGGGGCACCTATTGGAAGGTAAACCTACATCTGACATGTGGGAGTCTTTTATAAAAACCATTTGAAGAGAGTTCAAGACCAGTGTGTTCCTATAAAATGGCTGGCAAGATTGATCTTGGGTAATAAAAGTTTAGTTTGTAAGTTTACTTAGAAAACAAAAGGAAGTACATGTAAGTTTTAGGAAGCAGAAATCAAACAAGGTCCTTGTGGAGCATAAAGGAAACAAAAATACATGTAAAAAGAAATTAGGAGGACTAGAAGGGGCCATGAAATATCCTTGGTAAGTGGACTAAAGGAGAACTCCAATGCATTGTATACCTATACTAGGAGCAAGTGTAACTGGGAAAGGGTAAGTCTAACTCAAGGACAAGGGAGGGAATTTATGCCTGGTTCCAGAGGAAGTGGGTGTGCTACTAAATGAGTACTTTGCATCACTACTCCAGGGAAACAATGGATGACATTTACTGTTAAGAAAAAAAACGGTGATGCAATGAATGAATCAGACAATCCATGTGGAAACATGTGATAATGGGAACTGCAGATGCTGAAGAATCCAAGATAACAAAGTGCGAAGCTGGATGAACACAGCAGGCCAAGCAGCATCTCAGGAGCACAAAAGCTGACGTTTCGGGCCTAGACCCTTCATCAGAGCCTGAGGTGGTGGTAGAACACCTCCTTTCAGCTACACATTGCAGCTTCTGTGTGACTTTAGAAGCTTTTACTCTCGCGTTGCAAGCTCCAGGTCTCTTGCTACTTTATCGGATCATGCTCCCCAGGGGTGAGAGCCAGAAAATAAAAATAAAACCTGGAAAAGCACGTGACAGATCCCATAATGCTGATTCAGATATTACTTTGTTGCGTTTAGTATGCACATTGCATTACACTGCCAGTCTTATGATAAGTGACTGACACATTGGACAACACTATTCTAGTGGACCAGCAGCGAGTGAGTCAAGTTTATCAGAGGGCAGACAATTCTGGATAAAGATAGAGGCTGGATGCAAAGGTGTCTTCACTGTTTGAGAATTGATCATTAAGATTGGATTCTCACACAAAGCAACTCTCAACAGTTTTCTAATGCAAATTTTTAATAACATGTAGAGATAAATTATGAGATGTTTTACAAGTGATCATCCAAAATTATCACACAATAACATAAAATGCAGCAGGTAAACAATTGGCTTGCACAAATGACTGAGCAGAGACCCTCGACAAATGTACTTCACATTATCTCAAGGAGAATGCCGTTGCTATCCCTTGTCAGTGTGCATTACCAACGGGCAGCTCCAACAACCATCAACAAGGCACAAATTACAAATGTGATGGAATACTTCTCACTTGCCATGTGGAAACATGCTCATTTACTCTTGAAATCAGTTGCTCATCTAAAACCAAGCCAAGGGGTAAAGTGAAGCAATATATTCCAGAAAGCATCTTATTCTGCTTGATTGGGTATTGTATTTGGAGAGGCTGTTCCTCAGTTTCTGAACTTCTTCAGTCATTAACACCCCTGATCGTTGGCCACCCACTGTGGGGTTGGGGTGAGTGCAATAGGTAAGTTGGATGTCTTACACCAGGCTTGGACAAAATGATCATCCACTGCCCAGGTTGATAACAGTCTTTGGAAAATGGGCAGTCTGATGCCCATGTCCCCAATAGACCATAAGGCATAAGGAGTATACGTAGGCCATTCAGCCTATTGAGTCCACTCCAGCGTTGAACGAGATTATGGTTGATCTGAGAAGACTCAACCCAGCTTTCCTGCCTTTTCCCCATAATCCTTGTTCACGTTCCTGATTAAAAACTTATCTCCGTCTGGCATATACTCAATGGTTCAGACTCTGTGCCAAAGAATTCCACAAATTGACGACTCTCTTCTGGCTGCTGGGCTTTGCAGCTTTTATTCAATTAAATAATATTCAGTTCCTCTATTCCACCTGCAGAAGTGCATAACCTCACATCTCCCCACAGAATATTCCGTCTCCAAGGCTTTGCTCACTTGCTTAACCTGAACACATCCCTCTGCAGCCTTTTTCTGTCAGCTGTTGCTTGCCTTCCAATATTTTTGTGTCATTTACAAACTTGAATAAAGTATATTCATTTTTTTTCACTCATTCACAAGATGAGGGCATCACTAACTTGGTCAATGTTTATTGCCCATCCCTGATTGTCCTGAGGGCAGTCAAAAGTCAATCACATTGGTATGGGTCTCGAGTCACATGTAGGCAAGACTAGGTAATGAAAATAGATTTTAATATAGATTGCAAATTATTCTGGCCCTAGCACTGATCATTGTGACATCCAAATAGTTACAGGGTGCTATCATGAAAATGTCCACCTTATCCCAACTGTCTGTTATCTCATAGCTAGCCAAACCTCTATCCATGCTAATTTACTACCTCCAACATCATGAGCACTTAGTAAGTAGGCTAACATGGGGCATCTTATCAAAAGCCTTTGGAAAATTCACATATATTACTCACTGTTTCCCTGTTATCTATCCTGTGTGCTACCTCTTCAGACAGTTCCTGTACATTTGTCTGACATGATTTTCCCTTCATGAAGCTATGATGACTCTGATTGAACATATGCTGTATTTCTAAATGTTTTGCTTTTATATCCCCTTTAACATAGACTCTAATATATTCCAATAACATATTTAAGCTGGTTGGCCTGCAGTTAGCTGTTTTTTTGTTCTATTCTCTTTTTAGAATAAGTTGCAGAACTCTTCTCCAGGGGAAGAAACACAGTATCTTCCCTGAAGGATGGCTGGCACACAGGGACTAGAGACTGTTGTCAATGCACGGACACATGGTTGCTGCCTTTTGTATGATTTGGGTTTTATTAATTGGGCATTGTAATGAACTTTGATGAATCAGATGTACAATAAGCTAGATTAAAAGAGGCACCTTGTTGGCAGGCGATCTTTCGTCATCTTACTTTGCAAAGTTCAACTGCAGGTGGTATCGGGGATGAGGTAATTTTGCAGCATTTTGTCACTGGTTGGTGTTTGTCTTTGAACTCTGTGTGTATGAGGTGGGAAAGAGACGGAGGGAGCTCTCCTCAGCCTCTGACACCATTCACCCTATCCAGGGAATGGATGCTGACTGCAGGGTAATTTCCCCTCCTGCTGCCCCCAGCGCTGTGGCGCCAGGCTCTGGGTGAATGCAGCTGATCCCAGTTGGGGGTTTGGTTTATTTCTGGGGGTGGACGGAAGAGTCTGAACAGGGATATCGAGGGATTGGAGTTTTCAATCTCATTTCAGGAAGGGTCTGACCCAAAGGAGATTGATGCCCCACTGCAACGGCTGGAACCAACTTCTCCATTTAGGATGAAACTGACACAAATGGGATTTTATTTGGAAAGAATACAAATGCTCATGGATTTTAACCCTGCCTGGAATTAAATCATTTGGCTACTTTTTCCAAGTTTCCACTTTAGAACAAAGGTGAATCTTGGCAGGTGAATGTGAAACTCTGCATTTACTGCTGGTTTACACTAAGGTGCAGCAATTGGATAAGGTTGAAATCTCGAGTTACCCCTGTTTAAAAGATTAGTTCTGTATTTTCCACTTTCTGATCAAACAGGAACATTCACAAAAATAACCTATTCTACTCTGTAATATAAGACACCTTCATAGGGTGTTCCCTAGCTGTGCTTTAAAACCTGTCAAGCTGGTTTGTAATGGATCTCTGAACTGTGTTAAATAAGAGGTTTTGACAATATTGCTTTGGATGAAATGATCAGATAGAGAAACTGGGAAATGGCCATAGAGCCCATGTTCAGTTGAAACATTGCATAAAATGACACCTGATTTTAACAAACTTAGTATAGAAAATTTGGCATTTGTTTTGGGAGACCGAGCTGGGACCTTGATTTGGACAGTGACTTTAGTTCACATTTTGCACAAGGCACCCTCTCAGCAAAGAAGGTGTCGAGCTGGATGAACACTGCAGGCCAAGCAGCATCAGAGGAGCAGGACCCTTCTGAGGAAGGGTCTAGGCCCGAAATGCCAGCTTTCCTGCTCCTCTGATGCTGCGTGGCCTGCTGTGTTCATCCAGCTCTACACCTTGTTATCTCAGATTCTCCAACATCTGCAGTTCCTGCTATCTCTCTCAGCAAAGAAAGTTGTTTTACTGAAGGTTGTGATGGGAACAGTTGTCATGAAGAGCCTAATTGCTACTGAAGAGGATGCATATAATTTTGCTAGTTAAAATTATTTTCAAACAACATGTTTAGACATGTTATGATAAATCTTCCTATCTATCCTATTTGTCACCTCTCCAAGTAATTTGTGTAAATTTGTCAGACATGATTTCCATTTTATGAAGCTATGCTGACTCTGATTGAACATTTTACATATTTCTAAATGCTCTGCTATTACATCTTTCATCTTATACTAATATTTAACTAACAACAGATTTAAGCTGATTGGCCTGTATTTGCACGTTTTTTTTGTCTCCTTCCCTTTTTAAATGAAGGTCATTGGGTCTTTTCCTAAAGAAAGACTACTGGGTGTCTGCAGGATGGTCGGCACACAGGAACTAGACAGTGTAAGCAACGCTTGGACACATTAGTTTCCTTTCATATGATTTGGGTTTTATTATTTGTGCATTTTATTGAAATCTTATTAATTTAATGATTCTGAGGTACAAAATGCTGGATTAAAAAAGGTACCTTTTTCATATGCGATGTTTTGTAAACTGACTTTGCAAATAGCAGATAGAATTATTGCACATTAATAGTTTGGCTTGATTTGGGTTTTATTAATTGGGCATTTTAATGAACATGGATAATTCAGATGTACAATAAACTCGATTAAAAGAGGCACATTGTTGGCCCACGATGTTTCATCACCTCACTTTGCAAATAGCAGAGTTATTGAACATTGATAGGTTGGTGGGATGCAGTAACCCTGATCCCACTCTCTGGTCTGCTGCTCCCTGCCTCTCCGTATAAACACAGCCGGCACTAGCTCAGAGATAACAAGGCGTAGAGCTGGACGAACACAGCAGGCCAAGCAGTATCAGGGGAGCAGGAAGTGATAATGGGAACTGCAGATGCTGGAGAATTCAAGATAACAAAGTGTGGAGCTGGATGAACACAGCAGGCCAAGCAGCATCTCAGGAGCACAAGAGCTGAAGTTTCGGGCCGAGACGCTTCATCAGAGAGGGGGATGGGGAGAGGGAACTGGAATAAATAGGGAGAGGGGGGAGGCGGACCGAAGATGGAGAGAAAAGAAGATACGTAGAGAGGAGAGTATAGGTGAGGAGGTAGGGAGGGGATAGGTCAGTCCAGGGAAGACAGACAGGTCAAGGAGGCGGGATGAGGTGGTAGGTAGGAAATGGAGGTGCGACTTGAGGTGGGAGGAAGGGATGGATGAGAGGAAGAACAGGTTAGGGAAGCGGAGACAGGCTGGGCTGGTTTTGGGATGCAGTGAGGGAAGGGGAGATTTTGAAGCTTGTGAAGTCCACATTGATACCGTTGGGCTGCAGGGTTCCCAAGCGGAATATGAGTTGCTGTTCTTGCAACCTTTGGGTGGCATCATTGTGGCACTGCACGAGGCCCATGATGGACGTGTCGTCTGAGGAATGGGAGGGCGGGTTAAAATGGTTCGCGACTGGGAGGTGCAGTTGTTTGTTGCGAACTGAGCAGAGGTGTTCTGCAAAGCGGTACCCAAGCCTCCGCTTGGTTTCCCCAATGTAGAGGAAGCCACACCGGGTACAATGGATACAATATTACCACATTGGCAGATGTGCAGGTGAACATCTGCTTAATATGGAAGGTCATCTTGTGGCCTGGGATGGGGGTGAGGGAGGAGGCGTGGGGGCAAGTATAGCACTTCCTGCGGTTGCAGGGGAAGGTGCCAGGTGTGGTGGGGTTGGAGGGGAGTGTGGAGTGGACAAGGGAGTCGCGGAGAGAGTGGTCTCTCCAGAAGGCAGACAAGGGTGGGGATTGAAAAATGGCTTGGGTGGTGGGGTCGGATTGTAGATGGCGGAGGTGTTGGAGGATGATGCGTTGTATCCGGAGGTTGGTGGGGTGGTGTGTGAGAACCAGGGGGATCCTCTGGGGGTGGTTGTGACGGGGTCAGGGTGTGAGGGATGTGTTGCGGGAAATGCGGGAAACACAGTCAAGGGCGTTCTCCACCACTGTGGGGGGAAAGTTGCGGTCCTTGAAGAACTTGGACATCTGGGATGTGCGGGAGTGGAATGTCTCATCCTGGGAGCAGATGCAGCGGAGGCAGAGGAATTGAGAATAGGGGATGGAATTTTTGCAGGAGGGTGGGTGGGAGGAGGTGTATTCTAGGTAGCTGTGGGAGTCGGTGGGCTTGAAATGGACATCAGTTACAAGCTGGTTGCCTGAGATGGAGACTGAGAGGTCCAGGAAGGTGACGGATGTGCTGGAGATGGCCCAGGTGAACTGAAGGTTGGGGTGGAAGGTGTTGGTAAAGTGGATGAACTGTTCGAGCTCCTCTGGGGAGCAAGAGGCGGCGCCGATACAGTCATCAATGTAGCAGAGGAAGAGGTGGGGTTTGGGGCCTGTGTAGGTGCGGAAGAGGGACTGTTCCACGTAACCTACAAAGAGGCAGGCATAGCTTGGGCCCATGCGGGTACCCCATGGCCACCCTCTTTGTCTGTAGGAAGTGGGAGGAATCGAAAGAGAAGTTGTTGAGGTTGAGGACGAGTTTGGCTAGGCGGATGAGCGTGTCGGTGGAGGGGGATACTCCATTCATGAAAACATCATCTCCAACGCCATCCATGACCTCATCACCTCAGGGGACCTCCCACACACAGCCTCCAACCTCATTGTTCCCTAACCCTGCACAGCCCGTTTCTAGCTCCTTCCCAAAATCCACAAACCTGCCTGCCCTGGTCGACCCATTGTCTCAGCCTGTTCCTGCCCCACTGAACTCATCTCCATCTATCTGGATTCCATTTTCTCCCCTTTGGTCCAGGAACTCCCTACCTATGTCCGTGACACCACCCACTCTCTCCACCTCCCGCAGGACTCCCAATTCCCTGGCTCCCAACGCCTCATTTTCACCATGGACGTCCAGTCCCTATACACCTGTATTCCTCATGCAGATGGCCTCAAGGACCTCTGCTTCTTCCTGTCCCGCAGGCCCGACCCATTCCCCTCCACCGACACCCTCATTCGCCACACACATACACTGGCATCAACCCTGAATCCTCTTTTCTTTCTGCTTTTCTGTTGCTGACGTAACTGCACCCATCCTCCTGTTTTGGTGCAAATAGCCTGAAGTTTGTGATTTTGATTCATTAGTGTCCATTGCTCCATTTTTGTAAGCTTTGCATGTAAGAGGAGCCATCAGCCTTGACCACTCAGTGGTAATGAATTTGATACTCTAACCTTTCTAGATAGTACAATATCTGAATTCTCAGTTAGATTCATTTTTGATTATCTGATGTATGACCTTCATTTGGTCTGCCCACTATTCATACATCAACTGTACTTATACAAAAGCCAGAGAACGTTTCCCTTGCTGTGTTTAAATACTTTAATTTTTTGAATTTCACAAACAGCAAGTGCTGTTTTTCTGTTGAAGGCTCAACTCATATAAATTGGAGTGATGCAGTTGGAATATTTGGAAATGGTGATATCTAAAACCCTATGACTGCTCCCCCTTGCCCCCCGCATTGAAACAGAGTGCAAGAAAGATGTTTGGCTCAGTGTGGTAACCGTTCCGAAGGGGACTGCAATAATAGCTCCTACTTATATCTTGCACCATGATCCAAAATACTGGCCAGAGCCTGAACAGTTCAGACCTGAAAGGTATGTAGTAATTGCAATCATTGTGACTGCAAGCCTCCACTCTTCTACCAGTGTGCGTTCTGCCTTCCGTGAAGTATGGGCTATACCGCAATTTGGAGTTTGCTCCACTTAATAGATGTGGTTGTGTAACACAAGCAATTCTTGTTTCGTTGATGTTCAGGAGCCCATTAATACAACAGTGTGTTATTTTAACAATGAGGCCAACCAAGTCAGCACTGAGTAAATGTATTTAACATGTTCAAAAACACTTCAGATACTGGGTTGTGTATTGTTCCCTGTTTTCAAAGGGCCATCTAATGTGACCACAGAACTGAATTACTTCTAATGGTCAGCTAATTATGATAGCTTCAGGTAACTTGAAGCCTGTATTGTGCAATGACATGTTTAATTATTAATACAAACAGACAAACAACCACCTCATTGCCGTGAAGCCTAAGCAGTAATCTGTCAAAGATCTACAAAATATTTGTTGGATGAACTAAATATGTTAGCAGCTCAAAGTAAACTTGTAAATTGACTAAAGAATAGAAAGCACTTTATACCTATTTGGAGAAATGGAGGATATGCTGCATTGTTTGCTCCAAGCTCAAATTGGAATCACATATTTTGAATTTACATAAATTAACATGACACACACTGACAAAATGGACTTAATGAGAGACAAATTGGCAAATGATGCCAAGATAGGAGAGGGCATTAGAACTATAGAATGCAGCTTGGTACAGACTTGAACAAAACCTGCAACAGAATAATAAAATGGTAATTAAAACCTGTAGTTGTGAGTAACTGCTGATAGGAAGTAAGGGAATTGCTGTCCACATATATCCATTTTCTTTTGATATATGTAGTATAGTCCCCTTTCCCAATGTCTTAAATAATTCAAAATGTTAGAAGGCAATTGGTTTAAAGTCAGAGAAATATCTGAAGCCAGCATAATAAAAATATTCTAAATCTATATATAACTGTTTATTTCAAATTACACAAATATTTTTCAGGGCCCGTGAAGCTGTTCTGTAAAATACTTGTATTGTTAAAATCCCAGGGCATTATCCACTCAAAGTGCAACTTCTCCAGGTGTTTTTGAAACCAAACAAATAAGGCAAAAGATAATAAAATGTGAGGCTGGATGAACACAGGAGGCCAAGCAGCATCTCAGGAGCACAAAAGCTGACGTTTCGGGCCTAGACCCTTCATCAGAGTGGGGGATGGGGAGAGGGAACTGGAATAAATAGGGAGAGAGGGGGAGGCGGACCGAAGATGGAGAGCAAAGAAGATAGGTGGAGAGAGTGTAGGTGGGGAGGTAGGGAGGGGATAGGTCAGTCCAGGGAAGACGGACAGGTCAAGGAGGTGGGATGAGGTTAGTAGGTAGCTGGGGGTGCGGCTTGGGGTGGGAGGAAGGGATGGGTGAGAGGAAGAACCGGTTAGGGAGGCAGAGACAGGTTGGACTGGTTTTGGGATGCAGTGGGTGGGGGGGAAGAGCTGGGCTGGTTGTGTGGTGCAGTGGGGGGAGGGGACGAACTGGGCTGGTTTAGGGATGCAGTAGGGGAAGGGGAGATTTTGAAACTGCACATCTGCCAATGTGGTATACTGCATCCACTGTACCTGGTGCGGCTTCCTCTACATTGGGGGAACCAAGCGGGGGCTTGGGGACCGCTTTGCAGAACACCTCCGCTCAGTTCGCAACAAACAACTGCACCTCCCAGTCGCAAACCATTTCCACGCCCCCTCCCATTCTCTCGATGACATGTCCATCGTGGGCCTCCTGCAGTGCCACAATGATGCCACCCGAAGGTTGCAGGATCAGCAACTCATATTCCGCCTGGGAACCCTGCAGCCATATGGTATCAATGTGGACTTCACCAGTTTCAAAATCTCCCCTTCCCCCACTGCATCCCTAAACCAGCCCAGTTCGTCCGTTCCCCCCACTGCACCACACAACCAGCCCAGCTCTTCCCCCCCACCCACTGCATCCCAAAACCAGTCCAACCTGTCTCTGCCTCCCTAACCTGTTCTTCCTCTCACCCATCCCTTCCTCCCACCCCAAGCCGCACCTCCATCTCCTACCTACTAACCTCATCCCACCTCCTTGACCTGTCCGTCTTCCCTGGACTGACCTATCCCCTCCCTACCTCCCCACCTACACTCTCTCCACCTATCTTCTTTACTCTCCATCTTCGGTCCGCCTCCCCCTCTCTCCCTATTTATTCCAGTTCCCTCTCCCCATCCCCCTCTCTGATGAAGGGTCTCGGCCCGAAACGTCAGCTTTTGTGCTCCTGAGATGCTGCTTGGCCTGCTGTGTTCATCCAGCCTCACATTTTATTATCTTGGAATTCTCCAGCATCTGCAGTTCCCATTATCTCAAATAAGGCAAAAGCGTAATTTGTCAGTTCATTGATTTGCTGTCTGCAGTGATTTGCAGTTGCACAAGCCATCACTGGCATACCAGGATACCATCACTGACAGAAACTGCTGGATTTCCTCATTCAATTGCACATGTGCAATTTCAGGTACAATCCATTTTTGGCGGAGTTATGACTTATGCACTGACAGTTCCACTATCATTACTACCACAAATCAAGAAAGTGCTGAACGAATAGTGATTTATTAAAAAAGAATTTGAAATCCATTTGAATAACTTATTAACAATAATGATCAGATGTTGCTGATATCGAAGGGGCCTGTCACTGAGTGGGTGAGTGACTGGATTGGGTACTTTTATGTTATACAATTTGCACATTTTGTGCTACAGCGACATGCATCACACTCCAGTTTTACCATTTTTGATGCTGGACAAGGGTAGGAACAAGATTGCGTGTTCTCAGATAGTCTGGAACCACTTCACAGTCTGGACTCTCCAAGGTTGACATTCAGTGGTTGAGTATCACCAGTTCACTATCAGTAAGTGAACGGATGCTCGCACAGAAGTATCGCTACCGTTTCAAATTTTGTATTCTCCATTCATCTCTGAAGATATATCTGCAGCATTTGTTTCCAAGCCAAATTGACAATGGTCTATTTCCCTTATTTTGCTTTTGCCAACATAACTAGGTTTAGTAAAGAGAATAGGGTGTCTCGGGATCCAAATATCTTTCTGCCATTTGGAGTGGACCCTCGGAACCGCATCAGGATGCAATTTGCTCAAATTATAATGAAGATGGAACTTGCTTCATTCTTGTAACATTTGAGCCTTGTGCCATGCAAACACTGGTGAGAATTTAAGCATATAAAAAAAATTATCTGAAAGTATGAATGTGTTCTGAAGTTGCATTTAAAAATTAAGTGGATAATGGGACAAGGCAGGAAAGTACAGCCTCATTGTTGGATACATAAAACTTTGCAGTTAATCTTTACCAATTCCTTCCTCACTACTGCTGTTCTATTCCAGAACCCTCTAGAAATGGATGTGAAAGGACCCATGCATCCCAAAAAACCCGTAATCCTGAAATTTGTGCCACGGGTGAATGCTGCTTCAAAGGAGTAAAGCAGTGGTCCACTTGGAACTGTTAAAATATTTGGGACAGTAAATAACTCAAACCTAAAGTGAAATAGGTTATGTCACTGCAAAGGAAATGAAAATACATGGATAAACAAAGTCTATCATGAGAGCAAACTAGGGTTAATTGATGAGAATCTACAATCTTTCTCCAGTTGCTAAGACTGGGTTTTGAGTGTACTAGAAAGATATAATAAGAGCATATTCAATAGGAAAACACATCAAGGTAATATCATACGATTAGAATGTTACAAATGTATTTTTAAACATTTTTGATATCTTAAAGAATAATTTTGTTACTAAGGTCTATTTAATAGATGGTTACACATCATTTTCACCAGAAAACAGTTTAGAAACATATCTGTCAGGGATTTCTTGACATAATTGTATTTTTTCACTCAATTCTGTTAAGCAAGTTAGCATTTATAATTTATTAAAAAGCGCAATATCCAATTTTGACTAGCTGTGCCTGAATTACAAATTTGGGAAATGAAATGCACCTGATCATTGCAGGGCTTGTAAAGCACAATTTAACTTGCATCCTGACCCACTAAGACAGGTGGCATGCAACATTTATTCTTCCCTCGTATCAATATACAGTGAGACATGGAATATGTTGCTGTCTGCCCCAGCAGCATTCGTGGCCAGTATGATAGATGACTAGACAGTAGCTCTTAATGCTGCTATAAAGACATTGGTTTTGTGTCCCCAAGCACATTCATGGACTGGGCCAGGATAACCTTCAGTCTATTAGCTTGCTGTCAGCGCTCACACTCTCTCTCAGCATATCTGGATGCTCAGAGCATCTCTGCCTTGCCTTTCTGCACCTTACTATTACTATATGCAGAGGGAGAGCTGTTCTGAGTAGGTACATAGTGATCATGCCAGATTAGTGGTGTTGGGAAATGGGTGAGGCTGTGTGTAAAAGTGCTGCAGACTGACATTCCTCTAGTCTTCTTGATTTTATTCAATGCCAAAGTATTGTGGACAAAGATCTATGGGTGGTTACTACCCATGGAGCTTGTGCTAAGATGTTGGTGTCTTGTTCCCAACATTAAGGGACAAAGGAACACTTATTCTGATGTTTGTTTTTGGAATTCTTGACATCCAGTTTCTATCTGATGCATGGGAGAATGGAAAACTGAGTATCAATGAGGCATGATTGAGTAGTAATGCCTTGCTTTTGCATATAAATTTACAGAAATTGCCCTCTTGCTGCTCATGAATGAGATTCTCAGCATCTCACCACTCAGAATTTGGTCACAGAAACTGACCTTTCGTTCTCAACATTGAGAATTTCAGTTTTGCTGATTTCACATTATTTTCCCAGCACTCACCAATACCAAATTGTCCAGGGGCTGCCAAGTGTGACACTTTGAACAAATTTTTATTAATTAATTTGTAACTATCATTTCAAAGAAAAACATATAATTAGTGAAAGTAGAATTCTAGAATAAAGTTTAGAAGAAATTCCAAAATTTGTTAGCATTTCCTTTATAAGATTTCAAACTCATTGTTTTTTGACATAACTGAATGACTCAATAAACAAAGTCACCTCAAATATCCCAAATTCCAAATCACACAATTAATCACTAATATTCAAAACTGCTGATGTTGTGTGTCTTCAATTTGAGTTAAAGAGTTTCATTTAATTTATCATGACAATCAGAATATCATTGTTGGTCACACTGAAATTCAGGTTTTCACAATTTAAAAGGCTAGTGGGATCTTAATTCCAATTTAAACTAAAACTTTAATTATCCACAGACGAGAATAACATCTGCTTCACAAAGACAAGTTATGTATTGTTCTTGTTCTTTCTTTCAGGAGCGTTTTGAATTGCTGGTAAACAAACTAAAGAAGCAGCTCGCTTTTAAACATGATAAAATTGTCAACATTCTTAAACCAAATAGAGTTGAATAGGATGGAGTTTTCACATTCTGAGCTCTGAAATTCATACCAGTTGTTGAAAGAGACAGTCTTTTCCCAACAGAAACATGGTAGAATCTTTCCTGTGATAGTAGGAACTGCCAATGCTAGAGAATCTAAGATAACAACGTGTAGAGCTGGATGTAGACAGCAGGAAAGCTGACATTTTGGGTCGTGACCCTTCTTCAGAAAATTTTCTGAAGGCAAGAATCTTTCCTGTATTCCATTTATTCCACTTCAGATTTAGATTAAGTTATCTTTTCTCTCATTCAACCCAATTTTAAATTTCTAATGTTTGCTGCTTCATCTAATTTGGAAAAACAGTAAGTCATGTCTTTCCTTTTAAGCTGTTTAAAGAAAGCAATTTCAGTTTCTAAAATTACATTTTAAAATTTTAGTCTGGTTATAGCAAAGTGTTTTGGAAAATTCAAATTACATTTCAGTCAGAATCTTAGCAAACATAAGATTGAAGTCAAAGCATATCGGCAAAGTGTTCTGCCCCTTTCACAGACACAAAATTAAATTTTTGGTTAAATTAAATCCACAGAAACAACTTTGACATAAAATATAATACAGTTTCCAATTCTGGCTGCTCACACTTAAAAACTGAAATGAATAAACTAAACAAACACACTCACATTCCCATTTTCATATTGTTAAGATACTTAAAAATATTGATTCCTGTAATGTATTAACTCAAAGTGCCAATTTTCTTTATTCTATTCCTTGGTCTTGAGGAACGTTTAGAGTTTGTATATGGAAATATATAAATTAGGTACAGCAGTAGGAGAAGGTTGCAGAAATGCTCCAGTTTCATTTGGGCAAGCTGAGTGAGTGGGCAGATGCATAGCAAATGAAGTATAATGTAAAAAAAAGTGAGGTCCTCTACTTTGGAAGCAAAATCAAGAAGGCGGATTCTTATCTGAATGGCAATAGATTGATGAAGGGAGAAGTACAACAAAACCCAGATCTCTTTTCTACATCAGTTGCTGAAAGTAAGCATGCAGATATGGCAGCTGGTGAAGAAGGCAAATGGTGTGTTAAACTTCATAGTGAGAGAATTTGACTACAGGAACAGAAATATCTCTTGCAATTGTAGAGGACCTTGGCGAGACCACACCTGAAGTATTGTGTGCAGTTTCTTTATCTGAAGGAGGATGTTCTGGCTATGGGGGAATGCAATGAAGATTTTCCAGACTGATTCCTGAGATGGCAGGATTGATGCATGTAGAGAAATCGGTTTGGTTAGGACTATATTCATTGGAGTTTAGAAGAACGGCAATGGGAGTGGGGGGTATCTGACAGAATCCTTTACAATTCTAACAGGACAAGACAGGTTAAATGCAGCAAGAATTTACCTGATGAGAGGGGAATCCAAAAACAGAATGCATACTTTAAGGATATTGGGTAGGTCATTTAAGATTGAAATTAGGAAAAATTTCCTCACTCAACGAATGGTGAGCCTGTGGCATTTTCTGCTACAGAAAATGGTTGAGGACAAATCATTCAATGTTTTCAAAAAAGAATTAAGATATCGTTCTGAGGGCTAAAATGGGTCAAAGGAAAAGCAGGACCAGTGTACTGCATTTGATGATCAGCATGATTATACTGAAGGCAAAGTCGGCTCCAAGGGCTGAATAGCTTCTACTTGCTATGTTTTTATGTAAGATCATGGCTGATCTGACTGTGGCATCAATGTGACATTCCTGTTTACCCCCTATAATGTTTGACTCCCTATAATGTTTGACTCCCTAATCAGTCAAGAATTTGTCAAACTCTGTCTTAAAAATACTTAATGACCTGGCTTCCACCTCACGGGGGGGAGAAGAGAATTTCACAAAATAAAACCCTAATGAGAGAAAGAAATTCTCCTCATCTATATCTTAAATGAAGTGTAACATGAGATCTGAATACACAGAAGGTCCAAAGATCACTGAGCAGGAACCTTTTATTGCACTGGTATCAAATCATTACAAACATGAAGGAAAATTAAAGTTAAACAAGGATGTTTTGAGATTGTTGTTTACATTGGGTTGAAGAGTCCTTTCTCCGCCTGCTCCTTCTACTAATAATGCTTCCATTCTCCCATTTTTGACTGTTCCGGCCACCCTCCCTCACCACCGCAGCTTGTTGTTGGAGGTTCCAGTACAGGATGTTAAATCAAAGGAAAGTTTAAATTTAAAAATAAGTGAATTTCATTTCTAACTGAAAACAGACTGTATGTGCATCTTGGAGATGGGTTGAGAATGAACCGCTCCTTTGTTAAAACAGATTCCTTCTATGTTCACTGCATCTAAGTCATTCAGGGAGAGAGAGTCTGACAGCAGCCAGAACAAAAACAAGGTAGGATCCCAGGAATGTTAGCTATTTTCAACTTGAAGTCATTGCACAGGATGTTAGTAAAGCTGGGGAAATCCAAGTTCACGAGGAATTGAAGGCTGTCAGATCTGCCTGGCAAATCTAGTGGAATCTTCACAGTGTGAGCGTGAGTCCTTCGAAGTTTGATATGCCGGGTTGGGAAATCAAGTAGAATCGGAATGAATTCCGGTTGATTTGTGAAAGATTTATTTGGTTCCAGATGGAATTGAATGACCATTCACAAAACTTTGAAGTAAAAAAGGATTCTTGATTGAAATTAAAAGCAGAGGGGCAAGTGTTCTGTATGAGTATTCATTTCAGATGTGTGTGCTTACAAGATATAGACTAATAGTGTTTGTTTTGTTTTCATGTTTGTTACAACAAAAATTTCTGTTTAAAATGTGAATCTCGTTGTGCGGTCTTTTTAGTTAATGACCAGGAATTCAAACTACTTTTGAACAAATTACCAATTCTGCAGAGATTGTTAATTGGATGGGAGACTGCATATGGGAGAGAGCCAATTAATGCGACTTTACAATATCTGCAATACAGATCAAGAATATTTCAGGGCTGAAACAAACTCTCTGGATACTAGAGCTGAAATGTTTACTGATGTTCTGTTCAGTGTTCTACCTTCATGTCTTATTCCTATACTGGTGAACTTTGAAAACAGATGATCATAAACCTGCAAGGGAATCCATCACTGTAAACTAAAGCTTTACAAAACAAAGAGTAACATTCACTGCCATAGCAACCACCACAAAACATCCATTACTTTGGAGGAAGAAAAGGTCTCCCTTGGTAGTGAACTCAATCTAAATGCTCTCTTCCTCTCTAACAAATTCAAAGGCAAGAAACACACAGGCTGCAGCATAAAACAAAGACTTAACAAAAATTTTGGATTCACGGCCCAGTTGACATTGTGAGTAATTTTAAGATAATTTTTCTGAAAAGGACACGTTGTTGAAGTTTTTCATCTTGTATCCATCAGGTTTATGCACAAGAATTATTCAACACTGTACGAGAGGAGCGTGCTGAGAGTACCTCACAAATAGGGCCTCAGCCACTTGTTCACTGAACAAGCTTAAAGTTGAATTAGACCATATGAAAGGCACCACACGGAATCATGACTATTCCAATTAGATAATTTATTGCCGAATACTGCACACAATCATGACTGGGACAAATGATGCTTTTTATCCTGAAAACTGCCTTATCTACCTCAAAATTACTCTGGAACGGTAAGGTATGGTACCTCAAAGATATGAGCAACAGTTGAATCAAGCTTGTCCATGATGCATGAATGATGCTCATCACTCTAAGACCATAGATTATAGCAGCAGGAGTAGGGCATTCAGGCCATCAAATCTGTTCTACCATTTAATAAGATCATAGTTGAACTGATAATCCTCAACTCCACTTTCCTGCCATTTCCCCACGACCCCTGATTACCTTATATATTAAAAATCTGTCTATTTCAGCCTTCAGGATACCTAATGGCTCAACTTCACTAGCATTCTGCAATAAAGCATTCCATAGATTCTGTACTATTCCACACTGACTGGAACACTGCTGTCAAGCTAAAAAGATATGCCAATCAAACAAATGAGTAAAATAGTTTATGAATTTCCATGCTGATGGTAGGTATGTAGGCTGTTGGTCCCAAAGACTGAGAGCTCTTATTTTGGCTGTTTGCAGGAATCAGTGTATTGATTATGCCCAACCAGCCTGCACTTGGAAATCTTACAACAGTGTCCAGCTCTTGATTTAATTCCTCAACTGGACATTGTCACATAATCCTGAGTGCACAAAGAATTATGCTGACAACTAATTTAGGATTATTAATGGAGCTTGCAGTGTGGCATACTTGTGTGTGCTGGAAGCTACAATATTAAGACAGAGACCTGTTCATTGCAGACATAAAGAACATGTACATGCACTGCACCTGAGTCAATGAAAAAAAAAACGAAAAAACCTTGTGGAGACAGCCATTCGTTGATTGATTTCTCAGGGCAATGCCTTGATGAATCAAAGTCAACCTGCCTTGTTTAAAATTTAGAAGAAACTTGGCAGTTAACTGGCAGTCATCATTAATTTGCATACTGTCCATGGCAATGCCTTTACCAATCAAAGTGCACTTTCCAATGATTCAGCACTTTCCTCTCATACTGTGTAAGTTTTGTTTTGGTATTTCCCATCTTGACTCTGCCCTTGTCCAATTTCTTCCCACTTGCATTCAAGATTCATCAGATGCTTTACATCGGTTCCACAATTTCAGTTTTCTGTCCCCAGTTGCCTTGTCTTCACCATGGCTGTACAAAAGATGTTATTAAACTTGAAAGGGTTCAGAAAAGATTTACAAGGGTTGTTACGGTTGGAGTGTTTGAGCTATAGAGAGATGCTGAATAAGCTGGGTCTATTTTCTCTAGAGCATTGGAGACTGAGGGATGACCTTATAAGTTGATAAAATCATGAAGGACATGGATAGCTGAATAGTGAAGATCTTTTCCCAGTTTAGGGGAGTCCACAACTAGCGGGGAAAGATTTAAAAGGAACCTAGGGGGTAACTTTTTCACTCAGAGGATGGTGCATGTTAGAATGAACTGCCAGGGAAGTGGTGGAGGCTGGTACAATTACAACAGTTAAAAGGCATCTGAATGAAGATATGAATTGGAAGGGTTTTGAGTGACACGGACTAAATGCTGGCAAATGGGACTAGATTAATTTAGGATATCTGGTCAGCGTGGGTGAGTTGGAATGAAGGGTCTGTTTCTGTGTTGTAAAACTCTATTGACTCTATTATATGTCCATTCTTCATTAGTAAGGTCAATAAGTTAAAAAGAGACCTGCACATTCTCCATCCACCACCATCCTTTTTGATCTAGCTTAGGTCCTTCTCACGTTGAACAACGTTTCTTTTAACTTGTCTCACTTTCTCCACATCAAAGATATGGCCTTGGATCTCAATTATGCCTTCCTATTGGTGGGCTTTTGGAATGTTCCTTGTTCTAGTCTTACTCAGGCACTTGCTCACAACTCTTTCTCCTGCACATTGATGAGATTATTGGTGCTGCTTCCTGCCCTTGTCCACAATTGGAAAAGTTTTACTTCCAATTTCTATTCCTTTTCACCCTCACGTGGTCCAGCTATGACTCTTCCTTCTCTGGGGACAGACTGTCCACCAATATCCATTACAATTCCACTGACTCCCAAAGTTCTCTCAATGACACTTGCTTATACTCTGGATTCCATTCCAATTTCCCAGTTTTTCCATCTCTGTCACATCTATTCTAGTAATGACACCTTCCACCAGGGTGCCTCTGACAGGTCCTTGTTTTCTAAACTCAGCTAGGAATCACCTCACCATTGTAGATTGGGCTCTCACCATTTTTGACACATTCTGCCCGGGTCACTTCCTTCCTTACTAAAGCAATTAAAGGATTCCCCAAACAAGTTTTCTAAGTGACACACATGTTAGTTGCACCTCTTTCAATCTAGACTACTGTATTTGCTGCTCAAAATATAGTCTCCTTTGCATTAGTGACATCTAATGCAGGCTTGGTGACCACTTCCGATCTGTCCATAAGAATGACTATCCAGTTGCTTGCCATTTCAATAAACCACCTTGATTCCATGCTGATATTTGTCCTTAGCCTACTGAGTATTGCTCGTGGCTTGAGAAAAGACAGACAGGTCAGGGAGGAGGGGCCACCCAAAGGTTGCAGGAACAGCACCTCATATTTGGCTTGGGAACCCTGCAGCCCAATGATTTCAATGTGGCCTTCACAAGCTACAGAATCTCCCTGTCCCCAACTGCATCCTAAAACCAGCCCAGCTCATTCTCACCTAACCATTCCTTCCACCTCAACTCCTACCCATGACCTACCAGCCTCATCCCCGCCTCCTTGATCTGTCTGTCTTCCCTTGACTGACCAACCCCCATCCTAACTCCCAACCTACGCTCACCTTTACTGGCTCGATCCCCACCTCCTCGACCTGTCCATCTCTTCTCCATCTATCTGCTCCTTTATCCATCTTCCATCCACCTCCCCGACTCTCCCTGTTTATTTCAGAATCCCCTTCCGCTACCCCATTTCTGAAGAAGGGTCCAGATCCAAAACGTCAGCTTTCCTGCTCCTCTGATGCCTGTTGTGTTCATCCAGCTCTACACCTTACAATCTCAGATTCTCTAGCATCGGCAGTTCCTACTATCTCTGAACCAATTTAATAACTCCTTTTGCTTTCAAAAGGAGAGTCATGTTGGACTCCAAACATGAAGTCGTTTTCCACAAATGCTGTCAGATTTGTTAAGTTTTGAATCACTATCATTTTTTAAAAATTAACTCTTAAGTGCTCGGGCTGTCTCTAAAACAATTGGTAGGATGAATGTCTGTCTAACATTCTACTTTTGTGTTTTTGTTAAACCAAATGTTTGGAGTAAGACTGGTGCCATAAAGGTCTTGGTTTTGTGTCTCTAAGTACTGCAGGGTCAAATGCATTATTTCTGTACCTTGACAATTTGGGTGCCTGTGAAGTAGAGTGTTTGCTATGACCAGACCAATTTCTAAACATTTCAACAAGTGGGAAGCATCTATGGCTTTCCACAGTCTGGCACTGAATTAAACCAATGAAAAATGGGCTCTCTTGGACAAGGGCAATGACAAATCAAAGCTGGAATAAAATTCCTCTTTGGCCCCACTAATTGCTTCTGGATTTCAGCAGGTACACTGCTGACTGGAGTGCACCGTTTCTAGGTCAGGGTGAACTAAAGGGTCATGAGGCATTTGCTTATCTAGGGGAGACTGGTTGAGATGGTCAACTAGTTTGATTTTTATAGCGAAGGCAGCCCTATGGAGCTTCTGGTTTGCTTTTCCCAAAGAAGTGCAACTGCCACCTTGCTAGACTTCACCAGCTCTCTAAGAATCACTCAGGGCAGCAATGTCAATGTCATTATGCTGCAACACCAGGCTACAATAGTGATGTAACCTCCAGGTCTGTCACTGCTGGTGTTGTCACAACATGAGGGCCCTGAGCTTCATTTTGAGATGATGAGATGTCTGAGTATTGGTTCTTTTAACATGATTTGGCTTTTGCAATGAGGTGGGGAAATATCTTGGCACAATTACATGGCTTCATTCCCCTCATCTGAGGGAGCAGAGTATGCCAGCAGATGTGAGACATCATAATTGTGATTATCTTAAGAAAGGATATAAGACTGATTGTAGTAACTAGACAGGGATGTTCCTGCTGTCCATCATAAGGAAGATGAATCCTGTTCAATGGTCTCCTCCAAGGGGTGAAGTGCTTCTACTGGAGTGGCAACGTGGATTCTGTCCATCAAGGCATATGGTAGGTAAGATCTTCACAGCAAAACAAGTCTAAGAAAAGTCCAGAGAGCAGCAACAATCTTTATGCATGGCTTTCTTTGACCTCACAAAGGATGTTGCCTTGGTCAAAAAGAAGGGTCTATGGAGCATGCTCCTCAAATTGGCTACCTTCAGAAGTTGCATGATGGTGTGAATTTCATAACACATCCATAAACCCAATACAATGCAACTGGTGGTAAAGCAAAGATGGATCGTTGCAACTATGCTTTTCTCAGTTGTCCTTTCTGCAAACATTCCACCCAATAATCATGAAACTTTTTGCTGAAGTGAAGCTTTTCCATAGGATGGCCAAGAAACTGTTCAAACTGTGGCAACTCCAGTCCAGAACCAAGACCACCCCACCTTGGTATCAAGTTTACAGAAGATGATTGTACTCAGAGGCCAAACTCTAAACCATTGTCAACTCATAATGACATGACAGTTCATAATGAGATGACAGAATGGGCTTTCTGCTAAATATGTGGAAGACAGAGAGGTCTGCCAGCCTGTTTCTGCTGTGCAAAGTTGCCAACTATCAAGATCCATGGAGTTTGAACAAAATGGGGATCAAGTCATATCAATGGCAGACACAGATAATTAAATTCAACATTGCCTCCATGATGTCACTGCAGTGTTTGGCCATCTGAAGAGCACAGTGTTTGATGCTGGAGTTCTCAAATCCAGCAACAAGCTATGGTCCACTGGGCAACTGCCCTCCTGTATCTGAGATAATGGGAACTGCAGATGCTGGAGATTCCAAGATAATAAAATGTGAGGCTGGATGAACACAGCAGGCCAAGCAGCATCTCAGGAGCACAAAAGCTGACGTTTCGGGCCTAGACCCTTCATCAGAGAGGGGGATGGGGGGAGGGAACTGGAATAAATAGGGAGAGAGGGGGAGGCGGACCGAAGATGGAGAGCAAAGAAGATAGGTGGAGAGGGTGTAGGTGGGGAGGTAGGGAGGGGATAGGTCAGTCCAGGGAAGACGGACAGGTCAAGGAGGTGGGATGAGGCCCATGATTCGCAACAAACAACTGCACCTCCCAGTCGCAAACCATTTCCACTCCCCCTCCCATTCTCTTGATGACATGTCCATCATGGGCCTCCTGCACTGCCACAATGATGCCACCCGAAGGTTGCAGGAACAGCAACTCATATTCCGCCTGGGAACCCTGCAGCCATATGGTATCAATGTGGACTTCACCAGTTTCAAAATCTCCCCTTCCCCTACTGCATCCCTAAACCAGCCCAGTTCGTCCCCTCCCCCCACTGCACCACACTACCAGCCCAGCTCTTCCCCCCCACCCACTGCATCCCAAAACCAGTCCAACCTGTCTCTGCCTCCCTCACCGGTTCTTCCTCTCACCCATCCCTTCCTCCCACCCCAAGCCGCACCCCCAGCTACCTACTAACCTCATCCCACCTCCTTGACCTGTCCGTCTTCCCTGGACTGACCTATCCCCTCCCTACCTCCCCACCTACACCCTCTCCACCTATCTTCTTTACTCTCCATCTTCGGTCCGCCTCCCCCTCTCTCCCTATTTATTCCAGTTCCCTCCCCCCATCCCCCTCTCTGATGAAGGGTCTAGGCCCGAAACGTCAGCTTTTGTGCTCCTGAGATGCTGCTTGGCCTGCTGTGTTCATCCAGCCTCACATTTTATTATCTTGCCCTCCTGTATCTGTCAGATTAATGGACAATGTATAGCAGATACCAATAATGCTAGAGAAATATACCCAGTGATGCCACACAAAATCCTGCAGACTTTTTGGCAGGATAGGGACTCCAATATCTGTGATCTCTGGCAGGGCAACATCCCAGCATTGAACACTGGTTATGATCGTACAGCTGCATTTGGTGAGCCCCGTGATTTGCATCCCCAAACCAGGACTCCCAAAGCAAGCTCTTTACTATGAGGCTCTTAACAGCATGTAGTTACCAGGAGGATAGAGAAAAATGTTCATGGCTGACATCAAAACCTCCGAGAAAATGCAACATCTTTACCGATTCACAGAAATTCCCTTGCCCAAGACCACCCAAAACTGGAGAAGCAGCTTTTTGTGAAAGTGCCAACCATGTCAGGAGTCTCTGAAAGGCACAGGTGATGGCTAAGTGCTAAAATCAGGAGTATGTGAAAACTTCAGCAACCCACCTACCTGCCTCTTCAAACACACCCTGCCTCAACTGTGGTGGGGTATGTGGAACTAGCTTTAGTCACTTCAGGACCCAAATATCACAAGTGGAAAATTAGTTCTGGAATCCAGTGGACAACCCAAGAAGTTACCAGTTTGAAAAGAGCAATGAAGAAAAAGAGTTTGTTCATACGTTTATTACTACGCAGGAATTTCTGTCGCTGTTGACAATGAAACTCAATGATTGCCCTTTTCATAAACCTTGAGAAAACATTTGACATTTGTGAAGGTCTTTCAGCTTTTTTATTTGCTTCGGCCTTTAGCTAGCCAAGAGCTTGTGTCCAATTATGTTCCGAACCATATTCAGCAGAAAACTGGCTGAAAGTCAAGAGAAAACACATTTTTGGCTCCTGAGTATTTCAAAATTGCTTACTGTTTACAGAATTGGCTCAGAGTATTTGCACACAGAGGCAAATCATTAATCAAGTTCCTACATCTGATTTATCCTTTATCTGATCAAAAACCATTGACCATTTCACCCATTCGGGAAAGGCTATTAACTCAGCTTAACATCTTGTCAAAAACAGTAAAGTGTCATGTTTTGCAATGCTGTGTCTGAAGCTGAAGAGATGTTAAATCAGGGACTCTGAATTAACAGCGACGCAACCCTGCAAGTCTAACAGCAGCTGATGTTTTGCCCAAACACAAAATAATTTCCACTGGGACTGAGCTTATTATTGCCCTCGACCAAAACAAGCAGGGAAAGGTCTGACTGGGTCAGAACATTTGCTGCTGAACTTCCCAGTGCATCTGCCAAGTCCAGAAGATCACTACGGTCCAGGAACAATTTATTCAAACAGTACCAAGCAAGTGAAAAACAAAGTTACTGCAGTTGCTGGAAATCAGACGCATAGCAAAACGGAAGTGCTAGAAACAGTTAGCATTCCGTGCAGACAAGGTGCGGGCTAATTTTTTAGACGTGTATCCTTCTTCCAAATGAAAAAAGTAACACATTTGAGAAAAAGAGGAGAAAGTATGTATTACAAAAAAATCAGACAGTCCCAGAGACAAAATTGTGAATGAAATGATATCGGAGAAAAGTAAACAGACAGTAACATTAAGGTATTAGGAAGATCAAAGGGCATGTTTTGATATGACTCCTGAGCACTTATTTGACTGTTGGTTCCCAGAATGATGTTCTCTTGCTCATAGCTCCAATTTGTTTGGTATACCTATAGTGCCATTTTTTCCAGAGAGTTGAGTCCAGCCACCAGTCTGTTCTCTCCAATGATGCTAGCTGTTTCACAACGTTTAGAACTTGCACACCTCCTCCTGACCACGTTTTCTTCAAGTGTGCAATTTTGCAGTATTTTACACAACTTGTACATATTATCTCATTCTATTTGGATCCCAGAGTGTGAATCTATTTAAAGTGTATATCCACAGTTTCATAATAATAATCCATGAAACTCCTCTGCAATGTATTTTCAATGTAAACACTCTGGTTTCCTCCCACATTCCAAAGATGTGCAGGTTAGGTGTTTGGGCAAAACATCAGCTGCTGTTAGACATGCAGGGTTGTGTTGCTGTTAATTTAGAGTCCCTGATTTAACATCTCCTCAGCTTCAGACTCAGTGTTACAAAACATGAATAGTGTTCAGTGTTCAGGGATGTGTAGATTAGGTGGGTTACAGGGGGCTGGGTCTGAGTGGGATGCTGTGTGGTTTGGTGTGGACTTGTTGGGCCGAAGGCCTGTTTCCACACTGTAGGGATTCTATAATAATATTGGATATAAATCATATCTTAAATTTTTGCAGTTTCTTGTCATGTAATGTTGCTTGAAAAAGCGATAAAGTGAATGCAATCAGTTTAAGAAATCCTTTACAAATATATTTTCTATGGAAAATATTTGGTGTATTTTAATAGTAGACAATTCATAGCCAGGTATTTTTATAATCACATATGATTCACTTCAATATCCAAGATAAAGAAAATAACTTTGCAACATTTATTGATCAGATAACAAAATTCAGTTGACAAATATTCTCTATTGAATAATTATTAATATAGTATTGCTGCAGATAAAGGATGCTTAACCTTTCCAACCTGAAACGTGATGCTTGGCTTGTCCATAAACATCACCAAGGTGAAAGCCCTCCACTAATGTTTCTTGGGATAGTTAAGTAACACCTATGCCATGCACACAGACAGTGTGGCTCTGGAGTTTGGGCAGCACTTTCACATCTCAGCAGCCACGTCTCCCAAGGTACCACTACTGATGAAGAGGTGCAGAATCACCTCACCCCTACCAGTGCTGCCTTCTGCAATAATGTGTCTTTGACAACACGCACCTCTGGACGTTAAAGGTTCAAGTCTACAGATTGTCATGCTAACTACAGCGAAACCAGTTCTGTCTACCAACATAATTTAAAGGTCTTTGAGTACTTCCTCCAGTGGTGCCTATGTCAAATTCTGGGGATGGAGTCGAAGGACCATCAGGATTGTTACGGAGGGAGAACAGCCAAACTCTTTTGATATTAAACCGATATACAAGCCCCAATTTGTTATGACAGGATTAGGGGCTCCCTTCTAATAATTACCCCCCCGAAACACCCAGAGACGCGCGCTTTCTCCCTCGTAGTCTATTAAAAGTATGGTCAAAAGAAAGAAAAGCCCTGATCTCCACCTTACAAGTAAGAAGAAACAATTGATTTATTTATCCGAACAATGAACAAATGAACAGAATTGTTAACAAATCAACAGTTCCCCCTTATACTAACTTACTTCTTCACTGTTCTAAATCCTACTGGAAGACTGTTCAAATAGTCACAAATCCCACTTAATAAACCCAATTAACAAGAGAACAATGTATTATAACCTAATCTCTCCAAGTTTACACAGACAGTCTTCTGGAATATTCTGTTGTCTCTGCTCCCCTCCCAAAGACCTTTCTTCTGCTAATTCGGCTGTCAGGGACGTTTTATCTCCATAATTTCTTCAAGGATGACTTTCAGCTAAAATACTGTGGTACCTTAGATTAATTAGATGAGCTTTCTCTGAGAGCTGAATGGTACTAACTCGGGCAGGTGGTGGGTGGCTGTCCCCGATTTAAATTTCCCTGATTCCTATTGACTTGAATTTTGTTTGGGCTCCAAATGCCACACTTGACACAACGCTGCCATGATTTCAAGGGCAGCCTGAGTTTGAATTAAGATCAGAAGTTGATACTGGCAGAACCCAAAGTGGGTGAGCAGGTTATTGCTGAATAATTGTCCTTGATAACATTGTCATTGATCACTTCCAAAACTTTGGTCGAGAGTAGACTGAAGAGAGTAGTAATTGTCCAGGTTGGATTTTTCCTGTTTTTTGTGTACAGGCTATTTTCATAGCCTTTAATATCAATTTTTGACGTTGTCAGGTGGATCCAGTGTTGTAGCTGTACTGGGGCTTGGCTAAGGGTGTGGCCACTGGGATGTCTTCTCAGTCTGTTCTGTGACCATATATATTGCTATAGAATAAAAGTAACTTACTTAAAATTAGTAATGACTTTAAGACCAAAAGACTGGAGGAGCTGTTCAGCCCATCAAATCTGCTCTGCCATCCAGTGACATCATAATCAGATCTGATCTGATAATCTTTAACTCCACTTTCCTGTCTTATTCCTCACAATACTTGATCCCCTTTATTGATTAAAAATCTGTCTATCCCAGCATTGAATGTACATAACAATCCATCCTCAGCAGCCCTTTGTGGTAAATAATTACAGATTCATTACCCTCTGGGAGAAGAAATTTCTCCTCAACTGATTTTAATAACACCCCCTTTATTCTCAGATTATGCTGTAAGGTCCTACATTCCCCCACAAGGGGAACCACCCTTTTTGCATTTTCCCTGTAAAGTCTCCTAAGAATCTTTTCGTTTCAACAAGGGTCATCTCTTATTTTTCAAATTCCAATGAGTACAGGTATAACTGATTTAGCCTCCCCTCATAAGACAATTCCTCCATAACTAATGTAAACTAGTAACATTTCTCTGGATAGCCTCCAAGTGATAGTATGTCTTTTTTCAGGTAGGGGACCCAAAACTGTTCTGTATTCCAGTAGCATTCAGTTGAGCCAACAACCTTTTGCATGGAACTTTGTCCAATTCTTTTTGGAGAATTGAGGTGCAAATATATCTATATTTCAAGACAGTGAAGATTTTGGCTGTTTTAGGTGCATCTGAAGCTATCCCAATTGCTTCTCCTACTTGGTAGATACGTTCCATGGTGTTTGATGGTCCTTTGAAAATGGAAAAATACACCATTTTCAATATATGCAAACTGTAGTTTAAACAAAACCCAGAAGGTTCTTGATAACTCAGCTTGTTTATGTACTGAACACCAACGTTCACAGTTAGCTGTTTGCTCAGTCCCGAGTTAGTTGGTTTCAGTATTGTTAGCACTGTTATATTGAGCCTCAGCAACTCTAGAGCAGTGGAATACAATCAAGAAAAATATCACAAGTGTTTGTTCCTGATTTAAAGTTGTCAGAAAGTAGGTGTTAATTTTGATATTCAAAGAGAACATTGTTCTGCCCAGTCAATGTATGCTTTTGAGGCAAACACAAATCATTACTATTCAGCTGTCAGGTATGAACTTTTCTTATTCTGACCAGTACTCTGGATCGTGGTGCAGAATGTCAGCAGGTATAATAGCTATCGTTCCCTTTGGAACAGTGATCCTATTGAGCTCAACATCTTTCTTGAATAATTCACTGATGCAGGCTCCAGGAAGAAGCAGTTGCAGGGTTTCAAATTTCCATATACAGCAACTGCACCACCCCACCATATATGATGAAGGAGTCTTCATACAGGGAAAAAAAACACCTCTTTTCATAATGACATAGATATTCGAGAAATTGGTGGTGCTGCTGATGCTGATGAGGGGGTGGAAACCAGAAAGTGAAGATATTTTGTCACAGTTCAAGGTAAATATTTTCTGTTGTTTTGCAATCAAAACAGGATCAACACTAGTCCACCGAAGAACTAGTGAGAATTTCCAATGCTCCACTCTGCTGTTGCTGTATGGTGGGGTAACGCCTTGGAATTCCAGATCTGTGGGCTTTCTGGACCAAAGGGACAGCCTGCTCATCACAACTACCCTGGTTCTCAGACCAGTTCCCTCAGTCCCATCCCCAGCATTCTTTTAAAAATCTCTTTGCAACTAATTATGTACTTCCCAATTAGAATTAACTATGAATTGTGATTCTGGTATTCTGTATCCCAATAAACTCTTCTTCAAAAAAAAAGGATAATTTGACCAACCACTCCCTTTGCTTTCCAGCTGTAACTTCAGTAACCAGTGGAAAGTTTTTCCTATGTAAATTTTGACCCCTATCTCCTTTGACTTGTTGCTATTCCAATAGAAATGTCCTATAACCTTTGTATCTCCTCATTTATAAAACCTGATGCATGCCAGTGAAATCTTTCAAAAAAGTCAAAGAAACAGTTGATCTATGTTTGGATAGGTTGAAGTCAAGTTAAACTCTTGATCCTCAATAAGTTTAAACAACTTTCCTCTGACTGCAATGAACTCAACTGACAAAGAAATTACAGCTTATCTACCACAAAAATCACTGACAGAAACTGAACGAAACCTTTAATTAGTTACAGTTCTGCTGTAAATGCAGCCCAGTACTGGATGACATCTTGTAGCTCAAATTATCTGCAGAAGTATCTTTGTCTTGTAATGGTCAATACTATCCATCAACAAACTAAATTATACTTTTTCTCCGCACATTTGCTATAGCAAAATCGAATAGGTAGTGACCCCAGCCACTGAGTGTCAAAGAGATTCCACACTGCAGAGATCCCTGAAACAGATTGAGAAAAGAAATTGAATAGTTGAGACTTAAATAGAACATAATTTTTTAAAATCAATTTAACATGCCAAGAGAAAAGATCAGATAGTTTCACTCAGCCTGAGGTTACAGATATGGTCAGCTCTTGTCCTACTTCCCACATTCCTGTTAAATGAACTTTATTCACACGTAATCCAGCCACTTTGTTTTAAACAAAATCCTTAGTTCTGCCAAAATATGCAGCCTAAATACTCTGGATAGAATTTCAATAGACCTGAACAATCTTCTACTGCATTTTCTTTCAGATCCCAATAGAAAGAAGGAAATGGGCTTTCGGTCCAATCACATGTAACAGATTGTGAGAGACTGGAGACCTCTGGAAGCAATTGGAAGTGTGGGTTTGTGAAACTGTGAAAATAGACTGAACATTGTGAATTGGACATCAGGCTGATAAACTCCAACAACTGCAGAAGAACAAATGTTAAACAATCTTTTTAATTGTATCATTATTATAGTCACATCCTTTTTGATTATGAGAATTTAGCAAAGAATAATGGTCAGTGTTGATATTTCTTCCTGGAATTAGGGCATTTCTGGGTAGGAGAGCACTTATTGAAATTAACAAAGTTCTGGAGAAAGTCTGGTAGCACCTGTGGACAGAGAAACAGAGTTAACATTGAGTCCAATATTACTCCTTTTGTTTATCTTTTCAGAAGAGTGTCAGATTGGACTCAACATTATCAGTTTCCCTTGCAACAGATGCTGGTTGATCTACTGAGCTTCTCTAAAATATTCTGTTTTTATTTCAGATTTCTAGTAACTGCAGTAGCTTGCTTTTCTTTGCTACCCATGTTTAAATTGTTTGGAGAAGGTAGTGGTGAACTGCTTTCTCGAACCATTGCAGTCCATGGTGTCTAGCTGTTATTAGGGAGTGAGTTCCAGGATTCTAACCTGGCAGCACTAAAGTTAGTGTTATAGTTCCATATCAGGATGATGAGTGGCTTGGAGGGGAAATTGCAGCTGGTGATGTTCCCTCATTCCTGCTGCCCCTGTCCTTCTCCATGGTTATGGTTGGAGGGTACTGAAGCAGTCTTGGGGAATTTCTGCAGTGCATCTTGTAGACCATACAAACTGCTGTCATTGTGCATCAGTGATGGAGAGAATGAATGTTGAAATTTAGGGACATGGTGCCAGTCACTGGACTGCTTTTGTCCTGCTTGGTGTCGAGCATCTGGAGTATTGGTGGAGGTCCCCAGGCTCTGCACTGAATTATTAATCTGCTTATGTGGTCATGTCTCTGAACTTGGGCTTAGCCCATCCTCTTCTGATTCAGAGGCAAATGTGCTACTTTTCTTATTTCTATAATCAACCAATTCAGAGATGTTATTATACACCTGTGGAGCAGTTGGGACATGACCCTGGACCTCTTGGTCCAGGGGTAGGGACACTTAGCACTGTGCCACAAGAGCTTCCAAGTGGTCAATGGACTTTTAAAGACTGCAATTACCCTTGGTTGCTTCCCAACAGGAAACAGGACAACCTGTCAATGAGATAATAAGAACTGCCAATGCTGGAGTCAGAGATAACACAATGTGGAGTTGGAGGAATACAGCAGGCCAGGCAGCATCAGAGGAGCAGGAAAGCTGACATTTCAGTCAAGATCCTTCTTCAGAAAAGACCCTTTCCTGTTCCTCTGATGCCGCCTGGCCTGTTGTGTTCCTCCAATTTCACACTGTGTTAATCTGCCTATTAGTTAGTGGTGGTGGAGGAGGGGGGGCTCCAGTTGCTCCAGCTTGAGGGCAACGGGCAGAGATTAAGGGGCAGGCATTGGACACTGAAAGTTGCAATGAAAATGGGAGTGCAAAAGTTAGATTAACTTTTTAAGAAATACAGATAATCCACAGAAATAAAATCAGATCAAGGATTAAAGTTTCTCACCAATATTCAAGGAAGTGTTGGCTAGGACTGGAATGAAATAAGTTTAAAGCTTCTCCTTATCTGTCACAATCTCAAGGTATACTAGGTAGATGGCATCAAATTTCAAAGACCATGATTTGAGCTTGACTTCAGGAATATCCTAATGTTTGGGATAAAAGAGTTTCTTTGTTATGGTTTGCCATTGGGAATATTCCTAATGAGTTCATAGGATTCAGCCCTTTTTGAACTGACCTCAGGTGAGAGACCACTTAAACTGATAAACCAAAGTTCAGAGACTGTGTACTGCTGGTCTGTTAATTAAGTTAGAGATTAATCAAAAAGCATGAGTTGAGTCAAAAAGCATTTGAAGAGTGCTACACTGAATGAATATGATGGCAGGTAAAAAGATCAAATTACAAAATTTAGTTGCTGGAAACATTGACACATATATCTGGGGGTGCATTAAAAACAAGGTTTACTGGACTTTAATTTACATCATTGAATTTCTTTTTGATTTGATAGAGCACTGCAAAAGAGGCAAAATCATTGAGTACATCATGCCAATATGTTAAAAGAAATATTATGACACGGAGAATAGCAGAAGTGTACGTCCAGGAATGAAAGAAATGAGTAAAATGGGGAATGAATCAGAAGTTGAACACTGAAAAGTTGATACTCCTAGAAATCAGATTAAATTATATATGTGTGTTGCATAATGGGTTAAATAGCATGATATTTTATTTGAAGGAAAACCAACAAAATGACTGGCAAAGGGTTTTAGAGACTCATCAATCAATTTATGAATCGGCCCAGAAGAATTTCTTTGACTGATGTGATGTTAATGGTAGGGGATGTATTAATTATAAAACAACATCTTAATGGACTCAATTTGGAAAAATTAGCTCAAGTGAAAGAAAAATTTAGTTCATGATATTATTGAACTGGGTCATAGTGCTAAGTGCTCATTGATGTGATGATGCCAAAACAAGATTGGTTGTAAATCCAACTCATGTCCTATATCAAGATTAGAGGAATGTAGTCAAACAATTGGACACACACTATTGATCACAAAATTGACTTGCTAAAAGAGTATTGGTAAGTTATGAAAGCCAGAGAAATATTAGCATCCATACTACTGGACAAACTTTATCAATATAAAGCTATGTCATTTGGATTGAAAAATGCACGACCAACATTTCCTGAGACGTCAGAGGTAGGTTCTTTACTCAGAGAGTGGTCGGGGCGTGGAATCGGCCTCATTAGGGGCATTTAAGCGGCTATTTGATAGGCATATGGATGATAGTATAAGGCTGGGATGGTAGTTAGATAGACTTTTGGATTTGGGTAAAAGTTTGGCACAACATCATGGGCCGAAGGGCCTATCCTGTGCTGTACTGTTCTATGTTCTATGTAAGTCCGTCAGAAGTCACATGACACCAGGTTATAGTCAAACAGGTTTATTTGAAATCACAAACTTTCGAAGCACCACTCCTTCCTTAGGTGAAGCAACTTTACCTGACAAAGGAGCAGTTCTCCGAAAGCTTGTGATTTAAACAAATCTATTTGGCTATAACCCTGATGTCGTGTGACTTTTGACATTGTCCACCCCAGTCCAACAGGGGTACCTCCACATCATTGTTAACCAATGAAGTGATTGAGGAACTAATCTAACTGTGTGGTTTATATCAGTTACTTGGTTGTGTTCAGCCAAACCTGGGAAGAACAGTTGCATTAGTTGACTGAATTGATCATTTCTTTATAACCAAATTGGCTAGAAATCTGGTTGAAAGTGAATTTGCCAGTTATTTAGGCCATGCAAAAGGAGAAGACCACTTTTCATCTAGAGAAACGAAAGTAAATGCTATTTTGGATTTTCTTATGCCTCAGACAAATTATGTCTTATTAGTATGAATGGGTTTTATTGTAAGTTGTTTTTATGAACTTCAGGGCCATAGTGGCTTCTTTGACAACTTTGTTTGTGCCTTTTTGAAAGATATGCTGGCAGTTGGATAGTTTTAGCGACATTGAATTATGAGATGTCATTCAAAATGACTTGTTAATTCCAACACCGTTGATTTTGAAGTTGTTTTACAAGACAATGAAATCAGGACCAAATGATCTGTCAGTTTTTGTTTAAAGAAACTGAATACATGACAACAGAACTGTTTATGATAGAGAAAGGAAGCCTTGCATTGGAACTACATTAGTTTGACATCTATATCACTAACAATGCTAGAGTAATTACTATTTGTATGGACCATGATGGATTATTTGGTGAAATTTCAGGATAAGATCTTATGATTGTTTCGGTGGAGTTTAATACTCCTACATCCAATTTTTAAAATTTTCTGTGTCTGGAAACGACTTTTATTTACTCATGGTGCGTGGATTAGCCAGCGTTCATTGTCCACCCCCAGTTGCACTTGAGAAGGTAGCGATAAGTTACCTTCTTGAACCAAGGTGATTCATTTGGTATAAGTAGACCCACAATGCCCTTATGGAGAGAATTCCAGAGTTTTGATCCAGTGACAGTGAAGGTGCAGTGATATGTTTCCAAGTTAGGATGGTGATTGGCTTGGAGGAGTATTTGCATGTGGTGGTGTTCCTATGTATATGCTGCCCTTGTCTTTCTAGATGTAAGTAGTCATGTGTTTGAAAGGTAACAAAATGTGAGGCTGGATGAACACAGCAGGCCAAGCAGCATCTCAGGAGCACAAAAGCTGACGTTTCGGGCCTAGACCCTTCATCAGAGAGGGGGATGGGGTGAGGGCTCTGGAATAAATAGGGAGAGAGGGGGAGGTGGACCGAAGATTGAGAGAAAAAAAGATTGCAAGAGAGTTGCAATGGGAGAGAGATTCCCTGAGGTTGGTCCGGAGGGAGGAGGGTAACTTCTTCAGGTTAGGCATCCCTGGAAGAGGCTTCGCAGTGAGGTTAAAATTGTATCAGAGATAATGGGAACTGCAGATGCTGGAGAATCCAAGATAACAAAATGTGAGGCTGGATGAACACAGCAGGCCAAGCAGCATCTGCTGTCTAAGGATCTTTGGTGAATATCTGCACTGCATTTTGTGGATTGTATACACTGCTGTACCTGAGTGTTGGTGGTGGAGAGAGTGGGTGCTTGTGGATGTAATACCAATCAAATGGGCTGCAATTTCCTGGACAGTGTCTAGATGCTTGAGTGATATTGGAGGTGCACCTATCCATTCAATGGGGAGTATCCTGACTTGTAGCTGTTGTACCTAATGCTTTATCAAGACCCACAAAGGAAGCAAAGCAAATATTGATCCATTATTTTTAGATATAGTTGCTGTGAAATGTATTATATCACTTTTTAAAAAATGTCAATAAATTATTGTTTAAAAGGATGTCCAAAGATGTGCAGCTTAAGTGAATTGACTATGCTAAATGCCCATAGTGTCTAGTGCTGTCCTTGGTAGATTAGCCATGGGAAATGCAGGGTTACAGGGATGGGGGTTGGTCTGGGTGGGATGCTCTTCAGAGGGTTGGTGTGGATTTGATGGATCAAATGGCCTGCGTCCGCACTGTAGGGATGCTATAGATACACAATATGTGCAGGCAAGTGGGATTAGTTTAGAATAGCATTATGGTCAGCAGAAACATGATGAACCAAAAGGCCTGTTCCTGTGCAATGCAATTCTATATTATAGAGTACACAGAACATTACAGCACAGTACAGGCCCTTCGGCCCTCGATGTTGTGCCGACCTGTCACACCGATCTCAAGCCCATCTAACCTACACTATTCCATGTACGTTCCAATATTCTTTTATTGTTAAAATAATAGAAAGTGTTAAAATATTTTTTCTGGGAATTGAACGTTACTCTTTGGATATTCATTAATTATATTTTGGGGAGGTGTGATGAATGCTGTGTGATTTCTTAGGTTTTAGTATTTTGAGTTTGGATTTTACATTAGTGGCATTTGGCGTCTGTTACTTTTGCCAAGGAATTTTTTAAAATGTCAGTCTTTCTAGAACAATGATATAATGCAGTGTGTGTCATGGGACTCTGAAGTGTTTATAGAAAATTGTTCACACTGGGATGGTTTCTGACACGTGGAGTACACATTGAAGGCTATTACAGTTTATAGTTTAGAATAATTTTAAACATTGATTTTTGGAACAGGAAATCCAATGTTTAAAATTAGGCAAGCTGTTCCAGTACAGCGACATATGCCCTATAATAGTTTCTTAATGAACCAATATGCAAATTGCAGGGAAAGATCATTTTTGGCAACTTTTCCTGCAACAGTGTGTCTGGAAGTACTCTGGAATGTTTCTGTGTATGTGTTTTCTGTTTCCCTTGATTTGCTGGAGAATATTGCTGCCCCTTCACTGCATAAGCAAAGCTGGCAAGAGAGCTATCCATTATCTCAGCCTAACTCTCGCCCACTCCTGTATGGAAACTCATACCGATTGTAGCTCCAAGGTAAATGCAGAACCAGTATCTGAGTTGGTGTCTACAAGTGTTAGGTCAGAACCCCTTGATCAGTGCTCTGCAATTGTTGCTGGAGGTGTCAGTTTTTGGAATTCTGTGTGCAGGAACTGGAGAAAGGGGAAGTTTAGAGTGAGGTGAGAGCAATTAGGTATGAAGCAGGTGGTCTGTAGTCACCATCAACAGCTTATCATTGTGACAGATTGCAAGATGGAGGTGAGGTAGGAAATTGAACACTATACAAAATAGGAGTTTACTCGATGTTGCTGCGAACATTGGATCCTACATATTGCGTTCTGGTCTTATATTGTGGGGTATAGTCTCCTTCTAGTGAAGCAGGAGATACAAGTATCCTTGACCCGTTTCAGCTCTGCTTCCGCCCATTTTGTGCAAGCTTGGCCGGAAAGAAGGGTTGAAGATCACCTCTTGTCTCATGTGGTGTTTCAGCAATAGCCCTGCTGGAGCTGAACAGGTGGTTGTTGGGTTGGCAAATTTAAGTAACTGAAGAGAAGTTATGCCTAAGGAGGTTATGCCTAAGTCCAGCTGCCTACAAGTGCTCCTTGGTGAGTGTTTGTGGATGTAAAACTCTGAACAGTGTGAGGGATAGTTGTCGTAGTGAGGTGGTGTCATGCAATGAAACAGTCATTTTGATGTTAAATCCCTGGGCAAAGTCATTAGACTGTTACCAGGTCCTTGGGTCCATGCTCTCATCATTCGCTTCCCTAACTACCACCTCCCCTCCTGTTCTGGGAAGTGATCTTCCTCCAAATCTCTCTCGCAGTCTTCTTTTAAGAGGAACAGGCCATCTTTGACAAGAGCAGGTTGATTGCACCATATATTTTTCCAAACACCACAGCGTCTATTGAGCACAGAAGCAGCTGGCAGTGGGACCTACATGTAGAAGGATGTAACATTTGGGAGGACATAAAGATAGGAAAGGTGGAGGATTGGCTCCATTTAAATAATGATATTAGCACAATAGTGTCAAACTAAATTCAGAAAACCAGGATATAGAAGCAGTTTGGGTACAGATGAGGAATAATAACCGTAAGAGGCAACTGAATTGTGTACAGGCTCCCTAACAGTAACCACATCTTAGGACAGGATATCAAGAAAGAAATAAAGGGAACTTGTCCAAAAGTTATCGTGATTATCATTGGGGATTATAACCAATGTTAAAGACAGGACAAAATCAGATGGGGGAGAGGAGAATGTATTCTAGATGAGGAATTCTAGGAACTCTAGATAAGCATGTAACCCAAAGAGCAGGTTGTACTAGATCTTGTTTTGACCAATGAAATAGGATTATTTACTAATCTCATGATGAAAGCACCTCTGGGTAGCAGCTACCATAATATGATTGAATTTTATGCACATTTTTAAAGGAGAGAAATGTGGATTCAAGACTACTGTATTGAATTTAAACAAGGGCAATTATGGGGGCATGAAAGCTTAGCTAGCAAATGCGAACTAGCAATTTAGGTTAAAGGATAGATCAAGAGATGCAGTGCCAAACATTTTTAGGTGGGTATTTGACAGCACAGAACAGACTACAAGACAAAAAGTCAGCCAAAAATACTATAAAGAAACATGAACAAAATAAATGTTATTCCTTAACAATTTAGTCTGGGGAATTAGAAGTGAGCAATAGTGATGGCAGATGAATGGATTTTGCATCAGTCTTCATGGGAAAAGATTGCAAGTAACATAGAAACATAGAAGATAGGAGCAGGAAGAGGCCATTCGAGCCTGCTCCGCCACAACTATCTTTCTTGAATCTTTCCAGGTCTGCCTTCTCTTCTGTATTGAATGTGTTCCGCCTACCTTTTTCTAATGTGATAGTACTATTATCAGTTTAATAGTGTGTTGTGTTTCCTCTGTGAGTCTGCTGCTCTTCAGTGTAAATTCCAGTGCACCCAGGAAGTCAGTTTTCTTGGTGTCTCTATAATTATAATTCAGTCCACATACCAAGACGGTCTCCTCAGTATCTGTAAGTGGTCATTCTTGATCCATATTTCTGTGTTGTCCGTGTTGTTGTTGTAGGCGAGTTTGGATAGTTTGACTTGTAGGGCTGTTCTTTTCTTTGTTCTGGTCCTCTTGTTGTTGTTGTATGGTGATGGCTTGTTCCAGTGTAATTGTCCATTCTTGGTCGTTTGCGTTGGAGTACAAAGTTTTTTGATGCACAGTTTCCCGCTCGTAATTCTAGAGGTGGTTGTGAGCATTGATGATCATAACTCTGATCATTCTGAGGTTGTTCTGTGCAGCTGTACTCCATGCCTGTGGATTGTTGATTGATGGCTTATATTTTAAGCTTTGTGGTAGTACCTGTTTCCTGAGGCATTCGTACAGTAAGTATTGTTGTTTGTGGGTTGCTCTCAGACAGATGGCATTTGTCTCCTATCTGCAGGCCAATTTAAGGGTGTTTCACCCATTGGTGTTTAAAGTTTTTGAGAAGATTTATAATCTCATCTACAACATGAGCTACAAATCTTCTCAAAAACTTTAATGACAAACACTACCGCTGTACCAGATAAGCCTTGGCTTCCATTTACATGAGTGGCCCATGTGGATATGGGTGGCCCAATGAACTAAAAGCCATGTGATTAATGAATAGCAGACAGCACGGCTGATTGCTGCTGAAATAAAAATACCATGATTGGTACCAGAATGCTGGACATTGACCTGCAGGATACACTGCACGTGGTTTCACATCAGCTAAAGGTCTATAAGTTGAAATCCCTTTCTGTTGCATTACATCTCAGAGTTGACAAGTGGCACATGCAAAATTGACAAGAGGCAGCCTGCAAATCTCAGAAGCATTATGCGTACTTGATCTGTTTCCCTCTTGCCAGAAAGAATGAAACATACTCTCCTATTTTGAAATACAGGGTCTCAGTGACCTTTCTTATGCAATAGTGGGTACCAGGCTCTGTGATGTAAATATTGCCTGCTGCAGTCTGGTAGGCATAAAAAATTCATAGTCTAACTAACCTGACCATTATCGCAATGACATCCTTGCCATGCTCTGAAGCTGCACTGATGGCTGCAGTAGTTGGCATGTTTCAATTCCTTAATGAAGTGGAGCTGTTTGACACACTGTGCCTCACTGTGGTTCAATTGGAAGAATTCTTCCCTGAAAATCGAGTTATTTTGTCAGCCTAATGATCCTCATCCTGACTGATCACTTAACGCAATAGCCTAATCCTGCTTTCTCCCCATAAACTCTGATCCTGTTTGCCCCAGGTGCTATATCTATCCTCCCCTTGAATACAACCAAATATTTTGGCATCAACTACTTCCTGTGCTAATGAATTCCACAGGCTCACCACTGTTTGGGTGAAGAAATGTCTCCTCATCTCCATCCTAAATGGTCTACCCCGAATCTTCAGACTGTGATCCCTGGTTCTGGACACACCCACCATAGGGAACATCCTCCCTGCATCTTTCCTGTCCACCTATCCCTGGAATCAGCCTGGTAAACCTTTGCTGCACTTCCTTGAGCTAGAGTATCCTTTCTTGGAAATGGAGACAAAAACTGCACACAATATTCTAGGTGTGGTCTCACCAAGGCCCTGTATAACTTTATGAATACATCCCTGCTGCTGTACGCAAAACTTCTTGCAATGAAGGCCAACATACCATTTGCCTTCTTTACCGCCTGCTGCCCCTGCATGCTTACCTTCAGCAACTGGTGTACAAGGACACACAGGTCCCGTTGCAGACTCCCCTCTCCCAATTTACAGCCATTCAGGAAGTAATTTGCCTTCTTGTATTTGCTTCTGAAGTGAATAATCTCACATTTATCCAAATTATACTCCCTCTACCATTGATTTGCTCATGCACCCAACCTGTCCAGATCATGCTAAAGTATCTCTGCATCCTCTTTGTAGTTCACTCCCCTGCCCAACTTATTATCGTCTGCAAACTTGGAGGTGTCACATTTTGTTCCCTCATTCAAACCATTAATATATATTGTAAATAGCTGGGGTCCCAGTATCAATTCCTGTGGCACCCCACAAGTTACTGCCAGATAATTTGAAAAGGACCCATTAATTGCTACTCATTGTTTTCGCCTTTGCCAGCCAGTTTCCTATCCATCTCAATACACACTCCCCAATCCCATGTGCTTTAATCTTGCACATTAATCTCTTATGCAGGACTCTGTCAAACACTTTCTGAAAGTCCAAATATACTACATCCACTGGCTCTCCCTTGTCAACTTTACCAGTTACAACTTCATATAATTTCAACAGATTTGTTAAGCATGATTTTCCCTTCCTAAATCCATGCTGGCTCTGTCTGATCCTGCCAGTGCTTTCTAAGTGCTCTGCTATAAAGTCCTTGATAATGGATTTGAGAAATCGCCCCATTACTGATCTAGGCTTCTGGAAATAACTAATTCAGGACTTGGAAGGAAGAAACTCAAGAAAAATTGCAATTATTAGGGAGTTGGTTCTGACTACTTTGCTGGTAATGTGAATTGACAAGTTGGTTTTAATTTTCCAGAGCTCTTTAGGTCCATGGATGATACATTAGCTATTTTCCAATCTTAAAAAGTTAACTCCTTTATTCAAAAAAAGTAAGGAGGTAGAAAACAAGAAACTATAGGCTAGTTAGCTTAACGTCTGTCAAAAGAAGAATTTTAAAACTTTTATCAATGAATTAATGGGAGATTGGATAAGTTCAAGGTAATCAGGCTGAGCCAACATAGTTTTGTTAAAGGGAAATCATGTTTAACTAATTTATTGCAGTTCCTTTTGAAGAAGTAACTTGTGCTGTGAATAAAGGGGAATCAGTGCATGTATAGTCCTCAGATTTCCAGAATGCATTTGTTGAGGTATGGCACAGATTCTTTTTATTATCAATAAAAACCAGAAGAACTACTGCAGTAATCACAAACAGAAGCAGAAGTTTGCTGGAAAAGCTCAGCAGGTCTGGCAGCACCTGTGAAGAGAAATCAAAGTTAATGTTTTCCAAAATATTGACTGATTTCTCTTCACAGATGTTGCCAGATCTATTGAGCTTTTTCAGCAACTTCTGTGCTTGTTTCCATATAATCAACCAGGTCACTGTTGTTATTACACCTCTGGATCAGGTGACAGTTCAACCTCCCAGGCCTCCAGACTTAAAGGTAGGGAAAAATATCAGTGCACCATGAGTAGATAGAGTTGGATAAACATTTAATAGCCAAGAGTGTTGTAGATGTTTTCTAATCAGCCTGTTTAGAAATGTTATAACATGCCTCTGGGCTGGCTGGGGCTTGAACCAGGTTTCCTGCCTCAGGAGGGACACTACAAGTCCATTACAAGAGTCCCTGTTGGCATGGGTAGAAGATTGGGCAGTTAACAGGAAGCAGAGTAGGAATAAATCATTTTTCAGGCTGGCAGGATGCCATGGCTGTTGTGCCGTAAGGGTCAGTGCTGGGGCCTCAACACTTTATGATTTATATAAATGATTTGGGTGAAGAGGTGGAAGGTATGGTCGCGAAATTTGCTGATTACTTTCCCACCTATCTTTGTACAAATTGTGAACAGGACATAAGGAGCCTCCAAAGGGATATAGATAGATAGGTTAAGCAACTGGGCGTAGAGCTGGCAAATGGAATACAATGTGGCAAAGTTTCACAGAATTTTTTAAAAAAAGAATATTTATCTAAATGGTGAGAAGTAACAGAGTTCTGAGATTCAGGGAGATGAGTGCTGTTGTGCGCAAATTGTAGAAAGTTGTACACAGGCACAGTGAGCTATCAGGAAGGCTAATGGAATTTTTTTTGCAGGGATGGGGAATTAAATACAAGAGTAAGGAGATTATACATTAGTGAGACTGAATGGAGGCATATTAATGAGTTAGAAGTATTTCAGGGAAGGTTTGCTAGAACTGGAATGAGTCAGATGAGCGGATTGCTTTGAAAAAAGGCTGGATGGGCCCCATGCCTGTAACCTCTGGAGTTTGAATCAGAGGTGACCTAATTGAATTATACAAGATGCTGACAGGGACTTGACTGAGTGGTTGCAGATAGGATGATTCCTCTTTTGGGGGAATCTAGTCATAGTTTAAGCTGGGTTGGGGGGATGGGGAATGTCTACTTAAAATAAATAGGGTGGCTGAAGCTGAGGATTGAGTCTTGGAATTCACTTCCTCAAAAGGCAGTGAATGCAGAATCTTAAAAGTATATTTATGGCAGAGATAGATTTTTCATTACCAAGGAGATGAAACATTAGTGTGGGTATGCAGGAATCCGATAATGGCAAGGCGGGCTTGAAGGGCTGAGTGGCCTACTCTTGTTTTTAGGATGGCATGAATTAGTAAGATCCACACAGTCAGATGCTGCTGTCATACACAAGAGGTGGGGTCTTTTGTGGCACAATGGTAGTGTCCCTACCTTTGAGCCAGAAGGCCTGGATTGAAGTCCCATCTGCTCCAGGGAATGTGCAATAACACATCTGAACAGGTTGTTTAGAAAATATCTGCACTGGAGGTGGCTACATCAACTTTGGTTTCAGTCAAATTCAAGATAAATAGATTATCTTCAAAAATGGGATAAATTACTGATGTATTGGGCAGATTTTGGGCTGCAGCCAGGATGTTTGCAGGCAGTGGACTGCTCCCCCAGTTAGGTGCTCATCCCTGACCCCAGTGGAATTTTATTGAACAATTTCCACACAGCTTGTGGGAGGAGGTCAAGGACGTGAGGTTGGGGATGGAAGAAATCTTGGTTGGGCCTTATGTGAAGATCTCTAACAAATCAAGTTTTGTGCTTGGGACAGCTAGCCTCATCATCATCAGGCTTTCATCCCCTGTACCTGCTTTCCTCATGACCCCACACCTCACTCCTCTCTTTCTCTTCATTTTCTCATCTTGACACTTAGCCTCTAGGGACTTGCTGTAGTTCCAGCAGTGAGCATCATGCCTAAGAGCTGCTTTATCCTGGATGATGTTAACCTTTTTTTTACATAGACCTGGAGTAGCCATTCAGACCTTCAAGCCTGCTGCACCATTCAATATCATCATGGCTGATTCTCTATTCCCAATGCCACGTTCCCATTTTTTCCCCCATGTGCCCTGATGATTTAAAAATTTTACATTTAATCAATCTCTTTTTCTTGAATATATTCATTGACTTGGTGTCCACAGCCTTCTGGGCTTGTGAACTCCATAGCTTTACTATCCTTTGAATCAAGAAATGCTGCCTCATCTCGTGCCAAAGTGGCTTACCTCATATCCTGAGACCACGTCCCCTGGTTCTATACTCCCCAACCAGGGAAAACATTCTCCTTGTCTGACCAGGCCGATTATAATTTAAGATGCTTCAATCAGATCCCCTCTCGTGCTTCTAAATTCATGCTTTTTCAGAACTACAGTCAGTTGGCCTAGTGGAGTGTATTCCATTCCATTCCTGACATGTACCTTGGAGATTGTGAACAGGTACTGGGGAGACAGGAGTTGAGTTATTCACTTAAGAATTCCTAGTGTTGCCTGTGAGAGATCCTACACAAACACTTCAACCAACTTATTACTCATATAACATGTTCACCCAAGTGCTGTTACTGTACGAGACGACAGACTGCAGTTGAAGCATTTTTTTTATTATTAAAACACTCAAGTTAAAGAAAGTAACTCTTGCACAAACTAAATTGTTAAATTTTCCCAAACTAGGCTGCCTGAAAAACACATACTAGCCACTCTGAACCTGAATTGGGTTGCTGGATCCAATTCACAGAGGTCCATCAACTGGGCACCCAGGGTTGTCTTAATATGAAGCTGGCTGAATCTTCGCTGAGGAAGTAGTTGCCTTCATTCTCCCATCTGATCCCATCTGGTATATACTCCTGATTTTAGCCGTTGGGTCGTAGCAGCCAATGTGGTTAGACAAGGTCATCATAAGTTTATGCAAGCTCTTTGCAAAATATGATAACTCCATGATGGCAAGGTTCTGGCCAAAACTGGGGAATCCACAAACATTGTGTCTCCCTGTTGTTCTGACTGAGTACATCTTAATAAGTTTTGCATTACAACTCTTCTTTTGTTCAATGTGATGTAGGCCTGGGCTGATCCCTGTTTGCTTTTGACCTGTGGTTCACCTTGGCCTCTTTGCATTCCATCAGACCTTGCATTGCAGAAACTATTCAGGCAATTTGGGTTGGGCTCAGTTGCTTAGGCCATTGGCCACTTGTCTTAACAGTGACTTGCTATTTTAACCATAGTATTTCTTGAGGCCATCTCAGTTTCTGATCATGGTAACTCCAGGATGTTCCTTTTGCATGTATGGAAAAGAATTAGGAAAGCTAACAGATGATTACTGGCTATTATGAGGGGAATTGAGTACATAAGTAGGGAGGTCAGGCTTCAGTTTTACAGGCATTGATGACATCACATGCGGAATGCTGTGAATATTATTGCTGTCCTTACTTAAGGAAAGATTTAATTCCCTGGTAGTAGTGCAGAGATTTATTAGATTGGTAGCTAGAATGGGTGGGTTGTCTTACGATTAAATATTGGACAGGTGAAGTTTACAAAAGTGAGAGATGACCTGATTGAAACAAATGCGTTTCTGAAGTGTCTTGACAAGGTTGATTTGGGAAGGTCTGGAATGTGGCGTCACTGTTATTTTTTAACCAATCATTCATCTTAGATGATGGGAATGTTTTTTCTGAGGTTCGAAAGTCTTTGGAACTCTTTATCAACAGATGATGAAAGCAGCCTTTAAATATTCTTGATAACTTTTCACCCCCTTATTAGTGCCAGGCAGGAATGTAGAATAATCAAATCTGCTACAACCTTAGTTAATGGCAGAGTAGCCTCAAGCAACATATAGCCTACTTCTCCTAATTTATATGTTTTGAATGAATCCTGGCTCAGTGCATAGTCCAGAACAACGTACATAAAATTTACAAAACAGTTGCATGGCTATCTTCTGCATTGAACATACAGCAATCAGTTAGGGTTATTCAGTATTGCATCGATTTGCAGAAGTTTTTTAATCACAGACCCTTTTTGAAATTATAAACATTCACCTTGTATGCTAACACTAAGCACTTCACAGAGTTGTGAAAAAATGTTCATAATGGTGTTCTTTCTTTGCAAGATATAGTGAACGTTGATTTGAGGTTGTGAAACCTGGCTTCCCTTGAGCTGAGAGGTCATCCTTCAGCAACCTGCTAGCTGAACTCAGTCCCTCTCGACCCTGTCCAGGCGTCTGACATACACTCTGTCTGGCAATCAGTCACTCGGACACACACATTCTCTCTGGTTTATGCCCTTTAACAAAAGAGAAACTGACAACTCTCTGATGTTTGCTGATCTGCTACAGATTTGTGGCCTTTCCCCCGTCTGTTTCAAGTTTCCATCATTCATATTATGATTGAAATCCTGTTCTATTTAGATTGTAGTTGAATTTGTTAATATTCTTCAATCTGTTTTCCAAGTCAGCTATCCCATTTCATGATTTTTCTAAAGAATAACCCTGCAAGCTCATTGTCGTACAGTCCTTTAGATATTTGCTATGAAAAATATTAAATTGAAATGATCATGGATAGTCTAATAGTTTTACAATCACATGATTTATTTCTATACCTGAGATTACAAAAAAGTCAATTGACATGCTTTCCTATTGAATAAATCACCTTGTAGAACATGAGTAACTCTCTCACTGTTTTCATTAGCAGGAAGTAAAAAAATTAACATGTATGTTAATGGTTTTTTCCCGATTCTATAGATTTATAATCGAATTATGTTTCCATGTATTTTCATTTGATTATCTTGATGCATACATAGTCCGATATATTTTCACAGCTCTGAATCGATCAAGTAGTTTATTCCTTTCAATCAGCATTCAGCCGTGGCAAAAATTTCAGGATGATTGGTTTTTTAGGCCGCATGAATCCTGTCACATCTAGTTCTACTGGAATCTGGAATAGAAAAAGCGAAGTTAATATTGACAAACAAAGAACATGACAGGGGATAGCTCAGTCGGAAAACCAGGCCTTTGTGGAATGTTGACAAATTTCAACAATCTAAATCACAACACAAATGATGGAAACTTGAAGCAAATGGGGTATAAGTCCCAAATCTGCAGCAGATCTTTGTTTTTAACATTTGGCCAAAGTAGGTACATCATGCCTTCTCTCCAAGCAACTTGAGGGGTGTTTGTCTGATAATACTGTACTTGGGGACCTTCTGTCTGAATGAAGGTGTGTCTTTGTCAAGTGGAGGAAGGGAGAAACAAAAATGATCTGCAACCAAGATGTGAGCCTCAGGCTTTGTTCTGTGTAAACTCTGTTTCCCTGCCTTTTCTTTTCAGTCTTAATTTCACAAAGCTTTGAAAATTCAATGGCAGTGGAATAATGAACCCCTGCTTCACGATCTGTGTGACCTGTGTGTTTAAATCAGTTTACAGTAGATTTACAGCCAGAGATGCTTCTGTCCATTCTATTATTCCCATTCCTCAATATTCACTGAAACAAAATGATTAAACTCTCACCGGTGTCTCTTTACAAGTCACAATGGTCATGTGTTGTAAAATAGAAGTGAGTGCCATCTTCATTGCTAGTTGAGCAAATCGCATCCCAATGCAGTTCCGTGGGCCGACTCCAAATGGTAGGAAGGTGTAAGGATCCCGAGTCTCCTTATTCTCTTCACTGAACCTAATTATATTTACAGAGACAAAACTAGAGAACTATATCATTGCAAAATTTTACAAACTGGATAGCTAGAAAAGACCACAGTTTGAAACAACGGTCCTGTTTGACGACAACTTAACTTACTGATGTTTCAAATTGGTGTTTCAAGGCACTGAGTGTCAGTCTTGGTGGAATTCAAGACTATTGGATATAGTCAAATTAATCAACTGTGGAAGACAGCCAATCTGGATCCTCTTCACACTGAATATCTAGCTGTGAACAGATCTATTCAGAATGGTGCTACATGTCAGTGAACACTGATTGGTAGTACTGTAACTTTTGTCAAAGACCAGCTATAAGGGGTTGAAATGATGAACTTAAAGTGAAGCTGTCTCCCCTTGAACACTGCATTGATTTCCAGGTGATACTAATTTTCAATCAAAATACATCCCTGGTCCATGTGAATCAACTTGCAACATCAGCCGCTTCCATGAGAAATCAAGAAACATCTAAGGAACTCTTGGAAAAGATGATTTGAAATGAAGGTGGTCTGTAGGAATTCAAATACAAATACTGGTCACAAGTTAGGTACAAATGAGCACATGTTTTTTGGCCCAGCCCGGTTCACCTACTCAGGATATTAAAGTACCTCCCACTTAGATCACAGAAGAGGAATGGTAACACTGATACTAGAACATCAGGATATTGCTCCAGAGAAATTTGTGGCATGGTAACTAGGGCATATAAATCAATGAATAGACAGAGAATAAAAAGGTTATTCTCCATAATGATCATGAGAATGTTATATTGACATTAAAACAAAAATTTGGTTGACCAATGTTCATTTGGGAATGAAAATCTGCAGACCATACCTGGTCTGGCCTCATGTTACCCGATGGATTGCAGCCATTCAAGAAGTGGGCTGAACAATCTCACTGCGTCTAGCCATGGTTTGTGTTAATACTATCATTACAGAACAGTGGCTATGCAACTGGCACTTCCTAGGTGCCAAATCTGTTTTAAGGTGTATGTGCTTCTTTCTAAGCAGATGAAATGTATAACTTCCAAGAACACAAAGGACTTATGCATGCGTGGACACATGAGCAACCAGATGACACAGTCAGTTAAACAATATACAAAGGTCCTGTATAATTCAGCAGCTAATGTAATTTACAGTGAAGTCCAGAATGTGTTGTCTGCTCAGTACAGTGTTAGATTAGTCTCAGTTAGAGTGGAGACAGCACTTTAACACTAAGTCTAGGTAACTCTGGGACAGTGCAATACAATCAATAAATCATTACGCTGGGGTGTCTGCTCCTGACCACTTGCTGGAAAGCTGCTGCAGATGTGTGTATAAGGATAGAATCCTGCTCAGTACTGGTTAATCTCTGACAGATGAGGTATATGCTGTTCCCGAACGGATGAGCTGGATATTCACCCTAATGGCCAGGTTTACTGATGGGCTTGCACTTAGTTCCACAGACCAGGGTACACGGCATTAATCAGCCCGCTGTGAAACTGCCAGAAAACAATGAGATGACAAACAAATTCTAAAATGCATCAGAAGCTGCTGGACCATCAAAATTCAAAAGCTTTGGGATTCCTTGAGTTCTGCAGGAGAGGTGAAAATGCAAATCACTTCCACATACCTTTCAGGTCTAAATTCTTCAGGCTCTAGCCAGTATTCTGGATCATGGTGCAGCACATAGGCAGGAACCATGACGATAGTCCCCTTTGGTATGGTTATCCCATTAAGCTGTACATCTTTCTTGCACACTCTGTCAATGCGGGGGGCAGGGGGGAACATTCGTAGGGTTTCCGATATCACCATTTCCATATATTCCAACCGCGTCACTCCATCATATGTGAGAGGAGCCTTCATAGGGTAAAAAAATTTTTTAACAATTAACAAAATTTTTTCATCTTTCGTAGGATATAGGTGTGTAAAGGCAAGGCCAAAATTTGTTGCCTATTTCACTGCTGTTGAACCAAATGGATTACAAAGCCATTTCAGAGGCCAGTGGAGAATCATCCACATTATGGTGAGAATTGAATCCAACATAGCACAGAGCAAATTAGAATGGCAAAATTTCTTTCCATGAGGGATATGATTGAACAAAGTTTTTTTTTGTAAATACCAATTGACAGTTACAGTTGCAGAAGTTAAATTTATACTGCAGATTTGTTGGTCATATCTAAATTACACCTCCATGGGATGGGTATCCATACCCCTGGAAAATTAAGTCTCTCCATTATTACTTCAATGGTAATGCCACTGTTTCCTCTAAGTGGTGTGCAGTGCTGTCCAGAAAATTAAAACATGTTGTCACCGAGCAAAATAAATATTTGATCATTTTACAATCAGTGAAAAAGATTACCCACTTGAGGGAGACCATAAGTATGGGATGATAAGTACAAGATAGTCACTAACAAATCCAATCGGGAATTCAGAACAAACACTTTTCCTCAGTCGTTGTAACTATGCTCTGACTCAGTCGTGGCTTGCAGAGGGTAGCCCTGTCTCCTAGTAACCACCTTTGTAAAGCATCCAACCCCTGAAATTAAAACAAGAACATGAGAATTTAAGGATATAAGCTTCAGGGTAGCTACAGTGTGGTACTGGTTCCCTGTAAGTTGATGGTTATTGATGAAGTCAGTTATGTTATGATGTGGCCCTCGCAATACAATGAATGCGGCACCTTGCACCTGGGGGTAGCCAGCAATGTTGGCAAAGCCTACAGCCCAGGATGTAGCACTGACCGATTCATGGAGAAAATGTGAAGCAGTATGACCTGTTTCTCACTGACAGCTTTGACCTGTGGGTTGAGCAGCGAGAGATTTGAGAAAGATCCAAGTGGATCCTTGGAAGCAATCAGTTGCTCAAAAAAAACTGAAGGCTGAAAAACTGAATCTTCACCGAACCCTTTGATTTCAAAATGATGCTTTGCTGATGACAGTTCTGTGATCCTGGGACATTCGCAGTTTGCAGCAGCAATGTGCTTCACATATCTGGGGGAACTGACATTGGGGATAAGCAGAGTTTCTTGTATCTTCACTGACACCTGAGGGGACCTTCAGCTGTGAGCTCTTCATTGGGAGGCTACTGCTGGTGCTAGGCTCACTGGCACATCTGTTGGAGGCCCACAGGAACAAATAGTGAACTGGTGACATCAAGTATCTCTTCAGAATATCCACGATGGGATTTGTTGCTGTGTAGGTTCTGTCTGCAGTGTGTGAGATTAATGACGAGTTGCATATGAATGAGGTGGAACTAGGTAATAACGTGACGTGGTACTTGTAAACTAATGAGTATCGATGAAGTCAGTTACAGTAGAATGCAAATAGATATTCTCACTGCTCATGAATGAGATACTTATCTTGCGGTTCAAAGCTTTGGTGGAAATCTGGGCATTTACCCCCCACCCCCACCAAAAATTGAATAATCTTATTCCTGACTTGACGTTGCCTGTGTTGTTCAGAAGCTGGGAAAAATTTTAGTCCCACAAGTCAGGCTTTTGAACAGCTAGGGACTTATCACAAATATCTGACTGCTAACACGCTTTGTCCAAAATAGCTGTCACATTTTATATCACAACAGTCGCTACAATTCATAAATTTACTGTAAAATGGACAGAATATGTCTCGAGGGCAAGAAAGTTCCTCTGGAAATTCAAGTTCTTTCATGTCCTTTCTCAGGCACTCACCTTGTTAGGGAAAGTCTCATCTATTTCCTGTTGCAGTTTCTTCTGTACATCTGGGTGCATCGCCAGTTTATATGCAGCAAACATCAATGTACTACCACTGGTTTCATACCCAGCAAAGATGAAAGTCAAAGCCTGTGCCAAAATCTCTGTGTCAGTCATAGCTGCAAAGAGTCAGAACCGGAAACTATCAAAAGCTCCACCTTACAATTGATCAAGCACAAATGTTGCATTTTCAATACAAATATTTTAAGACCTTTTAGTGTTGAATCAGGTACAAGAACAATAATGGGTTTAGATTTCCCCGCACAATCCAGCAACCGCTCTCAGGGTCATGATTGAACGAAATCACTGACTGGGCAACTCCCATTGTGGTAACAAGCAACAAATCCCAGCCAGAGTTATTACATTCCTGATAGCAGACTAATTTTTTTCTCCCCAAGTGACAGATGTTAACCTGATCGGCCTAAAATTGTTTCTCTCGTCTTCACTCCTTTTTGAATAACGGATAACCTAAAAGGAGGAAATTAAAAACATCTGGCTTCCAGAGGGGCTGACTCAGAACCTCAGCATATTTAAAGGGGCTGGGAACAGGTGTCTGAACAGTGAGTCAGGCAGTAAAATGAGGATGCCAGAGAATGAGGAACAAAAATAGAAGAAAAAGAAACTAAAAATGAACCATTGTTTCTGTTCCTGAAATGAATGACAAAGGGAATGAAAAGCTTTTTACTGACAATACCTTTGTCTGTTGACTTGCTGTCAGCATTCTGCTTCTCAGTCACCTGAGAGTCAACCATCAGCTGCAGAAAATCCACCCGATCCTGAGAATGAAACAATGCGAGGGCTCAGTACAGGGTTCGGTTCCTAAGGAGTAACCTCCTAGTCTCTGAGATTGGATTTGAATGTAAGACCACGAAACATTAGAGCAAGTCAGCTGTATCATGCAAGGAGATCATGGCTGACCTGATCATTTCCAATGTCCCTTTGCTGCCTTTCTTCCCTTCACTCTGAATTACCTGTGTGTGTGGTGGGGGTGGGGGGGGTGGCAGGGGTGGAGTCCACAGATTCGCAACCCTCAAAAAATCCTTCACATCTCTGGGCAGATGATTCCTTAAAGAATACACCCTCTGGGCCTAGACTGTCCACAAGGTTGCTGGGGGAGGTGCTGTTTCTATAGCATTATTTTCGACAATGCAATGTGTGCTGGAACACAACTATCACGTTATTGCAGAACTCCCTGTAGTTATAAATTTTTTCTTTGGTATTCCATGTTTACTGTCGACATACATTTTATTTTCTCTCTAAGGCCAAAACCTGTTATCACCGACTTTTTTTCCACCCATGTCATTGATTGTACAAGTTACTGGGAAAAGTTGGAATTGATTTTAAAGTCTTGATCGTCAATCCATTTAAACAACTTTCCTCTACAATGAGCTCATTTAGCAAAGAAATTCCAGTTTATCTGCTGCACAATCACATTTGCTGAACCAAACCTTTAATTAGCTACGAATCTGCTGTAAATTCAGCCCCAGCTGGATGACATTCCTCTAAGCTCAAAGTATTTGCAAAAATATATTTGTCTCACAACAGTCAATGTGGTTTAGTAACTAAATAAATTCTCCTATTGCTCTGGCCATTGATCACAGCAAAGTCCAGACAGGTAGTGACCTAGGGCATTGAACGTCAAAGACATTCCACACTACAGCTGTGGTCATAAAACCAATCAGGAAGGGAAGTGGAGTATTGGAGACCATCTCTTAAATACAGAAGAACAATAAGATGTATAATCAAATTAACACACCAGTAAGTAAAGGTCACACCATTTCACTCATCCAGAGGAGACTGATAAAGTCAGTTCTGGTACGATTCCTCACAGAGATCTATTCACAGGTGACCGTGGAAATTCCTTTTACTACTAGTTTGCTAATACTGAAGAAAATATACAGCCTTTACCCCATGAGGTAGAAATTCCAGGCATTTGCTCTCCAGCAAGAACCTTGACAGAAGCCCAACAGAAAGATCAAAAACTGCACTGTCACCCTGATTTGCATTTTACATTGGGTCGGTGGAGAACCCAGACAGCAATCACACGTGCAGCGCTGCAGGGCTGTCCTCTGTCAGACTGAACACCAACTACCTGCTGAACATCAGCAACTGCCAAAGACCACACTATTCCTCAGATATCCGTCCCCACTGATTACTGCCACTTTCCTTTTGGATATCAAAGTAATGCAGAAAGGGTCGGTATTGATGGTGATGAAACATGTGCTGGAACTTGAACCATTTCACATGGTTGGTTTAATACTCACAGTGTGCACTCCTTTTTGTCTCTTTGCCTTCAAATCCATCAGGACTTTCATGAAAAAATCACTTGCATCTCTTGGGAAGGTGCTGACACCCATTCTGTCCAGAATCGGAATAACAGAAGGAAAGATAACTGGAATTTAAGAGGGAAAATCATACAGATGGTCAATAACACCAGTTGCACAGGTTTAGAAAAGAGGATATGAGAGACAGGGAGGTAAGAGAGGATGAGTGCAGAGAGAGCTAGGGGGTATTGAAGGGAAAGGAAGGGTAGAGAGAGTGGGAGAGAGGAAAAAGTGAAAGCATGGAGTGCAAATGGAAAAGGGGGGCTGGGGGCAGAGGGAAAGAGGTCAAGAAGGAGAAAAAGAATGTTGTGTAAAGTTTCAATTGCAGAATATTTGGTAGCAACATCAAATGTCTTTGAAATACAACTTAGGAAATGTAGTGTTATGAAGGAGAGGTTGAACCCCTCTGACAATTAAAATTGAAAGACAAGCCCCCAGTCTGTTATGGTGGGAGTAGATATCCCCTTATAATAATTAAACCCCAAACACCCAGAGAAGCTCACCACATCTAAACCTGTTGAACTGTTACAGAGAAGGGGAGGTTAAACAAAAGAAAATCCCTAATCAACTTTATAAATAACCAGTAACAATTTATTTATTTAACCCTAACAATGAACAAATCAAAAGAGATACTAACAAACCAAACGATTTCCTCCTTCGTTCTAACTGTTCTCTGACTGAACTAAATTCTACTGGCATTCTGTTCAAATAAACACAAATCCCACTTATATAAACCCAATCCATAAGACAACAATAAATTAAAGCTTAATCTCTCCAAGATCACAGAGATCGTGTCTTCTGGCGCTCTGTGTTTTCCAGCTTTTATTCTGTCAATCTCGAATCACAAATGTCTTCCCTCCGCTGATTCTGCTGTCAGGGATCTTTTTTCTGTAAAGACTCTTAGCTGGAAGTGCCATGGCACTTTCTCAGAGAGCGAAAAAGGTGTTGTCTCTTGGCAAGTGGCAGCTGGCTCTGTCTGATTTTCCAAATGCCCTCGTTGTTATACCCTGGATAACCTATTAATTTCTTTACAATCAGATTGGTTCTAAGTTGTCAACACCATTAGATTTAAATGTGATTGTTTTTAGGATCTTGGGGCTTGGTTTAAATTGATTAGCTATATCGAGGGTTATGGGGATAAGGCAGGAACAGGATACCGATTGTGGATGCTCAGCCATGATCATAATGTATGGTGGTGCTGGCTCAAAGGGCCGAATGGCCTACTCCAGCACCTATTGTCTATAGGTGAAAAGACTTGTTGTCTTGGTAAAAATGCTGCTTGGCTGTTCGATTTAAGAATGTTCCCATTCAGGCACTCTCTGTGTGCAACTCCACTTCAAGCTGCGGGTTGGATATCCACTTTAAATATAAGCACTGAAGAAACACTATATTTTAAAGGGAAGACGCAATGCTTTCCCCCATTTTATGATTTTACACATACCAACTTTGAAACAACAGCAATCAGCTTTCACACAGGAATAAACTAATAATGAACAAACTGTTTCAGATGCTGCTTGAGGAATAAAGTATTGGCACAAAACTGAAAACTCACCCTGTACAAAATTGATGTTTAATACCTATCTGACACTAAAACTAACATCTCTTCCAGGATTGTAGCTCTTGATAGCTCCATGCTAAAGTGCTGTGCACTAACAACTACTTCGATTGTGTGTTCAGACTCTGGAGTGGGGTTTGAATCCATCATTTTCTAAGTCAGGAGTAAACATAACACCCCTTGAAATAACTCCACAGAGGCCAGGATCCTGTCACCAAGGCGGCATTTACTTGCACTTTATTAGAAAGTCTTTCACACTGATCGAGCTCACTGTGTGACAGGATATCTGAGAGTCCTGTTCTTATCTGTCAGCTGGGGCTCTCTGATTAGGGCACCAAGATGTCCCGGTAATTAGTTTGAAGAAACTGTGGAGAAAAGTCTCCCTGATTTGGGCTGTTAAATTGGTCCAGTCAGGGAACTGAAAGTATGACTTTGTTACAATCACTACACCCACTGACTCCGATTCTGAACTGGGCACCAAGCTGTCCTGATAATTAGTTTGAAGAAACTGTGGAGAAAAGGCCTCCTGGCACTCAAAGAAGTATAAAGATGGGTGCACACAAAAAAACCTCATTGGGCCAGGTTTAGTTGTGACAGGATATTGGAATAGGGTCTGCTGCTGGACCTGTCCTTTCAGCTTTTGCTGAAAAGGATTTTCCCACAAAACATCGCAATGGGAACAATATGACACAAGTGACACACCAACCAACTGAAGAGAGAAACATATGTAATTACTTACCAGAAAGGATAAAGCTAAAGTCGATGAGGCTGAATTTTATTATTTCTTTGATATTTTTGACAAATTGGTCATTGGGATTGTTGATCGAGTCGACATCCACACTGAATGCAGTGCTGGTAATCACATCCATGCTGTATGTGCCAAAGAAGCTGGCAGGAGAGAAATGCAATTGTTACATTTCGTTAACAGTAGAAAGAAACTTTCTATTGTCATTTGACACTGAAGCACAACATGGTATTCCATCAAATGTGCAGTTTTGAAACAAACCATTCAGCCCAGCTGATCATTTGTGCTCCATATAAGCCGTCTCCAACATATTTTCGCCTAATTCCACAAACATCTTCTGTTCCTTTCTCCTTCATATGATCATTTGCTTCCACTTCAATCTCTCTGCCGTTTGGGATGATAAATTTCACATTTTTAACACTTATTGACAAGCAAGTTTCCCACTGGAGTTACTGCTAACTACACTGCCCTTTCCCTTGCTCTTCCTTAAAAATGAAAACAACTGCATGTTTACCCCTGTCAAATGCCTGCAGAATGCTGAAGTTTCCTGTTTACCCCTCAGCTGTTTCTTTTGGAAATGAATGTGTTCCAGCTTTTCCCTGATTATAAAAAAACAGTTCCCATCTGGAAATGGATTGAAACCAGAGGGCAACTTCAAGGAAGCTTATGTAAAGCAAGAAAAAATATTATCACTATCAATTGAGGCATTCTAAAGGGTATGGACAATTATTAAATATAAACAATGTATGAGGTTAACCAGATAAAGGCAGAAGACTGACAATATGTTGAAATGCACAAGAGAGCCAATGGAGACATGATGAACAGAACGGCCTTCTTCTGTATTCAAACAATTCTGTGAATAGAAAATCCTACAGTTGGTCTCATCTTTCTATGTTGTTAGCTAGTGGCTATATTAACTAAAGATTTGTTCACCCCCACCCCACCAGTCTGCCAGTTCCTATAAAAACTGGTTTACTAACAACTTGTACTGCTTTCTCATGTGTATGATTCCACCTTGCAGCCCACCATTCCCATGCGTTGTTTGGCTGCATCATTTATGGGGGCGGGTGTGTCTACAGTCTCACCAGTGAAAGTCAGCAACCTTCCACCAGCTGTAATACAGCATTGGGGTTGACACCATGGAGTGGTATTTATACAAAAGAGCCGAGGACTGAGGAGCAAGAGCTGGCCATTCAGCCCATTCCGTCATTCAGTAAAATTACAGCCAATCTGTTTGCTGTCTCCAGATTGGTATTGGCCTCATAGCCTTTGATCATCTTGCCCAGCAAAAACCAAACGCAGTCTAGAATAAATTCAGTGTCCGGTCTACACTGATTTTTGGGGCACAGAATTGCACAGACTCACAACCCTGTGGGGAAAATATTATTGTCATCCTTGGCGTAAAAGCGAAACCTCCTCGTCTTGGGGTGTCTCTCCTATCTCATTGTACATTCAAGAACCCGAATGTCGGTTTATTTATATATACTCCATGTCATTACTGATTTCATGTCTTATTCACATCCCATTTGTTGATCGTGACAGCAGGAGCAGAACCAGCAATTTCCCCTGATAACAATGAATTGAGAAAGATGCTTCCTATTCCAACAATTTTTTTATCTACATCAGTAAACAAGTAAAGGCACCCACAAGACAAGCGCTAAGGTTACTTGATTGACTTTTTTGAAGAGGTGACAAAGAAGTTCATGAATGCATTGTCGATAAGCAGTTGGATGATGATGGGATAGTGTAGGGGGATGGGCTTAGATTAGTTCACAGGTCGGCACAACATGGAGGGCCGAAGGGCCTGTTCTGTGCTGTATTGTTCTATGTGGGCTTCATTAAAGCATTCGATAAGGTTCCACATTGTACACTGATTAATAAGGTTACATGACATGGGATCCAGGGGGAGCTAGCCAATTAGATACAAAATTGGTTTGAAGGTAGGTGACAGAGGGTGGTTGGAGAGGGTTGCTTTCTGGATTGGAGGCCTGTGAGCGGCAGTGTGCCACAAGGATTGGTTCTAGTTCCACTGCTTTTTTTCTTTTACATAAATGATTTGGATCTGAATATAGCAGGCAAATGACAGTAAAATAGATAGCGTCTGGGACTTTGATCAGATGGGCTGATGAGCCGAGAAGTGACAGATGGGTGTACGGTTTCAACATTTAAAAGCCATTTGAATAGGTATCTGAATAGGACGGGTTTAGAGGGATACGGACCAAATGCTGGCAAATGGGGCAAGGTCAGATTGGGATAAATGTGGGGTGTTGCATTTTCTTAAGACAGGACTTATACAGTTCATGCTAGCGTCTTGGGGAGGGGTGCAGGTTCGTACTTTCCTGAAAGTGGAGTCACAGGGAGACAGGGTGATGAAGGTGGTGTTTGACATGCTCACCTTCATTGGTCAGAACATTGAGTATAGGAGTTGCGATGTCATGCTTTAGCTGCACAGGACTTTGGTGAGGACACTTTTAGAATACTATATACAGTTCTAGTCTCCCTGGATGTTGTTAAACATGAGAGTACTGAAAAGATTTACAAGGATGTTGCTGCGAGAGGAGGGTTTGAGTTATAGGGAGAGGCTGAATAGGCTGAGGCTTTTCTCCCTGGAGTGTCAGAGGCTGAGGGGCGACCTTAAAGAAGTTTATAAAATCACGAGGACCATCGACAGGGCGATCAGCTAAGGTCTTTTCCCTGGTGTGGGAGAACCCAAAACTAGAGTGCAGAGGTTTGAAGTGAGAGAGGAACGATTTAAAAGGGACCTAAGAGCTAACTTTTCGTGCAGAGGGTGGTGCGTGTATGGAATGAGTTGCCAGTGGAAGTAGTGGAGTCCGGTACAATTACTGCATTTAAAAGGCATCTCAATGGATATATGAATAGGAACGGTTGACAGGGATATGGGCCAAATGCAAGCAAATGGGAGCAGGTCAGATTGGGATGTCTGGTTGGTACAAATGAGTTGGACCGAAGGGTCTGTTTCCTGACTGTCTGACTGTGAAATGTATCAGGATGAGAAGTTGATCTCAGTTTATGTAAACTGAAATTTTTGGGAAGGGTTTTGTGGTGCCGTTTATCGTAGATGCGTGACCAAAAAAATGTTGGAATGGGGCATCTCAAAATTGACGCCAATGTTGTGAATAACGAGCTCTGGCGGTAAAGGCAAGTACATTTCTTCAGCCTTTCTACTAATAAAGTGACCCATATTCTAACGACAATCTCCTCTTCAATTCATGCTTCTCTTTCCCCTCATCCTCCTGAGTTTGCCTCTGGATTCCTGGTGCCACTGGTTGTCTCCTCACAATGGTGACACAGTGGAGGAATCGCAAACTTGGAGACATGCTTCTGTGTTGCCTGAAGGATTTCTCTGAACAGGCCAGTGACAGCAAGAGCACTGTTTCAGCAGTCACACTCTGTTCCTGGTGGCTGCATGACTCTCATTAGATTCCCACTGTGCTTGTGTGGGCAGGTCACTGAGCAGGCTAGGAATGGGACGTACAGAGATTTCTTTGTTCCCGAGCAGCCATCCTCTGGTTGGTGTTGGAGGCACAGATAATGAGAATGTCAAATTGCCTCATCATTTCTGCTGCCAGGGTAGCAGACAACCACTCACATAACGTACCACGGACGTCACGCAAACCTCAGATTGACGGAATGGTACACTTTGTGGCTCCTATAACTTCACCGTCCTCGGGTAGGACTAATGCGGTTTCATAGCTGGCAGCAGCCGATAGTTCTCTGACCATTGTGAATCTCGCTAATCCAGGAGCCTGTCCATTCTGTTTTTCCCTTATAGTGAACATGATGCAATCCCCTTGCTTAAGATACAGAGATGTTGGATATGTTTTCAGATGGGAATGGCCAACATTCAGCCACCTAGATAGCTTATTGCCACTGGCAGTGCCACTGTCACGGTGGTATTCATCCATGTTGAAGGAGACTTTTGAATCATTTTTAAAAAATAATTTACGAGAAGTGGCCATCACTGGCTAGGCTGGCACCCTTAATTATCTACCCCTCGATCTCCTTAGGAACGTTGGTGTTGAGCTGCCATCTCAGACCACTGGAATACCTGTGTAGTAGGTAGACCCACAACCCAGTTAGGGAGCGAGGTTCACTGACAGTGAAGGAACAGCAATATTTCTAAATCAGGGCAGTGAGTGACTTAGATAGGAACTTTTTAGGTGGTGGTGTACCAATTGTATCTGCTCCTTTCATTCTTCTAGACGGCAACAGTTGTGGGTTTGGAAGGTGTTGTCTCAGGAGCCTTGGTGAATTTGTGCAACGCATCTTGTAAACTGTACACACTGCAGCTCCATTTGTCGGTACTTATGCATGCCTTTCCTGAACCCTGACTAGCACTGGCTGGCAGACAGGTCGAGGCTAACAAGGTGCCCCACATCATCTTATGCCTTCAGGCACTAAGGTGCCCAATTTCACAGGTGGTATTATCGTTTATATGTCGACATTATGTGAACTGAAATTAAATGCAGAGGGAAACAGTTATCCATGGTTAAGGGCTCCCTGCAGGAACTGCAACAAGACTCGAAGAGGGAGAAGGCAGCTGAAGTGTTTTGGAGAAGGAGAGATCATCCCAGACCCTATCCATTGTCTTGAGCTTTTCACGGGATTGTTACAGCACAGAAGAAAGCAATTTAGCTTGTTCTGTCTGTGCCATCTCTCCATAGGATTTAAACAGGGAAAACGTCAGCTCCCTCAGTCCATTTTCTTTCTCTTTAATTTGTATGAGTGAATCGCTGGTGAGCTTGGCACTTATTGTTCATCTCCCAGTTGCCTAAAGGGCTGTTAAGAATGAACATGTCTGTAGGTCTGGAGTCACTTGTGGTCCAGACCACACAAGGGTGACAGATCTCTTTCTCCAAAGGACATTACAGAACTGGTTGGTTTTTACAACAGTCGAGAGTTGCATTAGATCAGCTATTTTAATTCAGACTTTATTGAATTGAAGTCTCACTGTCTGCTATGGTGGGATTCAAACATATGCCCAGAAAGTTTATCTGGGGTTCTGTATGAATTATCTCCTGAGATTACCACTCTGCCTCCACCTTGATCATATTAGCTTTTTAAAATTTTGCCTATTCTGTACATTGAATGGGTCTGACTGTAGTGGGGAAAATATAATTCACAGCAACCATCACAATTCATTAAGCAACAGCTCAAAGAGATGGTGGGAAATCTACAGATCAGTTTATCCACTTGAGCAGATAGTGAGAAACTGTTACTGTGTGTGGAAGAGTCAGGACTCAGAGGGCACTGGTTTAAGGTGAATGGTAAAAAGTGAGTGATTAGGGTCTGGAATACACTGCCTGAGAGGGTGGGGTATGCAGATTTGATATTGGTTTGGTAAAACGGCACTGAACAGATATCAGAGAGAGATATGCAGGACATAAGGGAAATGAGAATGAACTGCTCTCGTTCAAGCTGGCGCTGTATGTGACAGGCTGGCTGGTTCATGAATATCACATATATTCCACTTGGAAATGAATATTAATCAGACAGTCATTAGGCTCAGAGGATTTATGGTACAGGATGAGATGTGTAATCTTAGAGACAACTTACTCTTTCATGTCAACAGATTCATTCAGCTTTGCTTTTCTTTTTGCATTCTTCACAAGACTTTCTGCATAGTGACGGATGATTGGACACATCTAGAATGGAAAAGAAACAGGGCAAACAATGTGCAGCATGACAAAGTTCATTCATTTACCAGGACGCATAGCTCACTCTGTACCGCAGAGATCGTAGGAACTGTAGATGCTGGAGAATCTGGGATACCGAGGTGTAGAGCTAATTGAACACAACTGGCGATGCAGCATCAAAGGAGGAGGAAAGCTGACGTTTCGGGCCTAGACTGTTCAGAAATGGGGGAGGGGAAGGGGTTCTTAAATAAATAGGGAGAGAGGGGAGGTGGATAGAAGATGGATGGGGAGAAGATGGGTGGAGAGGAGATAGACCAGTCAAAGAGGTGGGGATGGAGCCAGTAACAGTGAGTGTAGGTGGGGAGGTAGGGAGGAGATAGGTCAGTCCAGGGAGGACAGACAGGTCAAGGGGACGGGATGAGGTTAATAGGTAGGAGATGGGGTGGGGTTTGAGGTGGTGGGAGGGAGGACAGGTTAGGGAGGCGGGGGTGAGCTGGGATGGTCTTGGGATGAGGTCAGGGGAGGGGAGATTTTGAAGCTTGTGAAGTTGACCTGGGAGGAGGGGATAGGTGGGAGGAAGGACAGGTTAGGGAGGCGGGGGCGAGCTGGGATGGTTTTGGGATGCAGTAGGGGGAGGGGGAGGGGGGGGATTTTGAAGCTTGTGAAGTCCACATTGATACCATTGAGCTGCAGGGTTCCCAAGCACTAAATGAGTTGCTGTTCCTGCAACCTTCAGATAGCATCGTTGTGGCACTGCAGGAGGACCAGGGTGGAGAGGTCATCTGCGGAATGGGAGGGGAAGTTGAAGTGGTTCGCGACTGGGAGGTGCAGTTGTTTAGTGCGAACCAAGCATAGATGTTTTGCAAAGCAGTCCCCAAGCCTCCGCTTGGTTTCCCCAATGTAGAAGAGGCCACAACAGGAACAGCGGATGTGCAGGTGAACATCTGCTTGTTGTGGAAAGTTTTCTTGGAGCCTGGGATGGGGTCAAGGGGGCAGGTGTAGCACTTCCTGCAGTTGCAGGGAAAAGTGCTGGGTGTGGTGGGGTTGGAGGGGAGTGTGGAGCATACAGGGGAGTCACAGAGAGAGTGGTCCTTCCGGAAGGCAGATAATGGTGGGGAGGGAAATATGTCTTTGGCAATGGATTACAGATGGCAGAAGTGTCTGAGGATGATGCGTTGGATCCAGAGGTTGGTGGGGTGGTATGTGAGGATGAGGGGGATTCTGTTTTGATTTTTATTGCGGGGAGGGGTTGTGAGAGATGAGTTGCGGGAAATGTGGGAGACATGGTCGAAGGCATTCTCGACCACTGAGGTGGGGGATGTTGCGGTCCTTGAAAAACAAGGACATCTGAGATGTATGGGAGTGGAATGCATCATCCTGGGAGCAGATTCAGCAGAGGCGAAGGAATTGGGAATACCTTCCTGCAAAAATGCCATCCGCTATTCCCAATTCTTTTGCCTCTGCCGCATCTGCTCCGAGGATGCATTCCACTCCTGTACATCTTGTTTTTCAAGGACCGCAACATCCCCTCCCGCAGTGGTCAAGAATGCCCTCGACTGTGTCTCCTGCACTTCCTGCAACTCATCCCACACACCCCCTCACCGCAATAAAAACCAAAACAAAATTCCCCTCGTCCTCACGTACCACGCCACCAACCTCTGGATCCAACGCATCATCCTCTGACACTTTCGCCATCTGCAATCTGACCCCACCATCAAAGACATATTTCCGTCCCCACCCTTATCTGCTTTCCAGGGAAACCACTCTCTTGTCCGCTCCACGCTCCCCTCCAGCCCCACCACCCCTGGCACTTCTACCTGCAACTGCAGAAAGGGCTACACCTGACCCGACATCTCCCCTCACCCCCATCCCAAGCCCCAAGAAGGCTTTCCACATCAAGCAGATGTTCACCTGCACTTCTGCTAATGTGGTATACTGCATCCGCTGTTCCCGTTGTGGCCTCTTCTACATTGGGGAAACCAAGCAGAGGCTTTGGGACTGCTTTGCAAAACACCAATGCTTGGTTTGTACTGAACAACTGCACCTCCCAGTCACAAACCACTTCAACTCCACCTCCCATTCCGCAGATGACAGGTCCATCCTGGTCCTCCTGCAGTGCCATAACAATGCTACCTGAAGTTTGGAGCAGCAGCAACTCATATAGTCCTTTGATGCAATTGGGCTGCAGGGTTCCCATGTGGACTTAACAAGCTTCAAATTCCACCCCACTGCCTCCCCTTACCCCATCCCAAAACCAGCCCAGCTCGTCCCCGCTTCCCTAACCTGTCCTTCCTCCCACCTATCCCCTCCTCCCACCCCAAGGCCCACCCACATCTCCTACCTACTACCCTTATTCTGTCCTCCCTGGACTGACCTATCTCCTCCCTGCCTCCCCACCTACACTGACCTTTACTGGCTCCATCCCCGCCTCTTTGACTGGTCTATCTCCTCTCCACCTATCTTTTCCTCTATTCATCTTCTATCTGCCTCCCCCTCTCACCCTATTTATTTCAGAACCCCCTTCCCCTCCCCCATTTCTGAAGAAGGGTCTCGGCCCAAAACGTCAGCTTTCCTGCTCCTCTGATGCTGCGTGGCCTGCTGTGTTCATCCGGCTCTACACCTTGTTATCTTGCTCTGTAACGCAATCTCTATATTTAAATAATGCTTTTCTGTTCTTCCGACCAAAGTAGGCAAAGTCATTTTCTGACATTACATTACATCTGACAATGACAGGGTGGAGCCTGGGACCTTACACATATTAATTGGATTCACTTTTTGTTTTTACCTAGATTTTAGTTCCTCTGAGTCTATCTGCATCGACAGCTAACTTTCAAACATGTTAAAATTATTTTTGGGCAATTTTGCATCAATTTCTATGTAGTTCATCTGACATGTCAAGTACAAGTATAGGCAGAGATAAAACATTCATTTCATGGGGAATGGAGGTCCATTACCTCTTTCAGTCTCCCGCTGGTAAAAGTTGGTGAAAGGACACTTCGGATTCTCTTCCAGTGGTCATCTTCGACAACCAGGATGGACTCGGTGAATGGTCCATTCAGACCAAAGTCCTGCAGAAAAATTATGATGACATGTTAAGTTCAAGAAGTATTCACATTAACCCTGCCAGAACACTTCTCCAAACCAACAAGAGTCACTGCTGGAGGTATGCGTGACCCATATTGGTCTTTGGAAATCTCCCAGGCATATCACTGTAATTATTCCAGTGAAGTCTGAGGTACAATTTGGGGCAGATTCTTGGGCTGTAACCCACTGGGGACATTACCGGTTCCAAATCCAGAAATGTCTGTCTTAAAACTGCTGAGAATCCTGGCACAATAGCAAAGTCTTTCATGAACAGTTTAAATGAAGGGACCAAAAAAATCATGAAGACAAGGTGGATGAACACAGATTAAGTGAAGTAGAGCCATCCTGTGAATGGTGGAATGGGTTCAGGAACGTAAGATCGAGGAGCTATCGTAGTTAATTTGGCCTTTTGAGCCACATTGCTATTTAACAAAATCATAGTTGATTTTTACTTTCTTGTACCATCCCTCAATTATCAATCTCTGTCTTAAGTGAACTCAATAACAGAAGGTCCACAGCTTTTCACAATGGAGAATTCCAAAGATTCACAATGCCAGGTGAACAAATGTCTCCTGATCTTAGTCCTAAAACCTCTTCTTTTGTGACCCCCATGTTCTACATTCTCCAGCATTAATCCTATGAAGCTCCTTAAGAATTTTCTGTTTCATTTCTTCATCCCTCACTCTGAGGGAAGACAAGTCATACTTTTCCTCAGTGAATGATTCCCTCATCCCAAGAAGCAGTTTAGTGAACTTTCATTGTACTCACTCTCTCTACAGCATTTATGTCCTTTTGTTAGATGAAGAAATGGAAACTGCACTCAGCAATCTACGTGTGACCTCACCAATGAGCTGGATGATTGTAATTAGACTTATTTTCTCCAAATCTTTTACAGAAGTTCACATAACATTTGCCTTCCTAATATTTGCTGTACCTCCATATTAACTTTCTGTGATGCATGCACAGGGGCATTTGAATGCAAAAATTTTGCATTCTCTTCATGGTCAAAAAGTATTCTGGTTTCACAATCGCCTGCAAGCTGCAGAACTTCATAAAATGTAAAGGCAATAGACTGTGGATACTGTGAATCTGAAATAAAGCCAGAAAACCTTAGAAATGCTCAGCAAGTCAGGCAGCACCAGTGGACAGAGAAACAGATTTAATATTTCAAATTGATGATCCTTCAGGAGAACTGGGGAAAGTGAAGCAACAGAACGTTGAAAGGGTGACAAAATGTGCAAAAGGAAAAGTCTGAGAGGGGTGGAAGACAGGGGAATGAGAATGATTAAATATTTGGTTTGGCAGGGCCAGAGGGTATGGGGATGGGAGAAGTGTAAAAATAAATGTCTGTGAGGGCTCTCGTGGTGCTGTAGTATTGTCTCAATCTCTGAGCCAGAGGATCTGGATTCAAGTCCCACCTCCTCCAGAGATGTGTAATAACATCTGTAAACAGCTTGCTTAGAAAATCTATTTAAAAATCTTAAGGAGGTACTGGTGAAGAGTTGCCATCCAAACTTATTAGTTACATACTGCGTTCAAGATAAGAATGAGCATTGTATGACAATCTCATGGCCCCTCGTTGACACTTGCTTAAAGTTGAAATACGTCAGACAGCTTGATGCAGTTGTCTGTGTGGACAGTGATTTTTTTTTGTTCAACTATAAGGTGCAAGGGGGGATGGGAGGACAATGGCAACTTGTAATTAAACAGCAAAAGTGAGAGAACGGGTGGGTTGAAAAGATTGGGTCTTTGTGTAAATGGAGGATCCAAGGGAGGATGGGTTATGGGGCTGATGGTGGGAGCAGCTCATTGAGATAAAATAAATGAAGGGCAGTATCCGGACTGACGGATATAAATCCACCTCAGGGTTTTGGTTGGAAGACCCCTTACAGGCCTTTGAGTTCATCGAACTGCTCCTGTTAACACTTCTGTTGGATAATCTCCTTTACGACACATCGAAGGCAGGGCCAATAGAGCCTGTATTTTTCAGCCATGTCCCATTGGGAGTATAACATTGGGCATTAACATGAACATCCAATAAACAACAATGGAAAAGTTGTTTTTTTTCCCCTACTCCCTGTAACCATCTGCATGCCAACTAAGAGGTGTTCCAGCGTATCGTGCTCTCTCATTAAGCTGTTTTCAACAAATAACAGTGATGCGCATGTGAATAAAGTAAACTATACAAGATAGGAGCAGCAGGAGGCCACTTAGCCCTTCAAGCCTGCTCCGCCATTCATCACGATCATGACCGATTGTCCAACTCAGCAGCCTAATCCTGCTTTCTCCCCACCATCGGGAACATCCTCCTTGCATCTACCCTGTCTAGTCCTACTCAAATTTCATAAGTCTCTGTGAGTTTCTCCCTCATTCATCTGAACTCCAGCAAAAACAATCGTAACCTCGTCAATCTCTCCTCTTCTGTCAGATCCACCATCCTCTGAACTAACCTGGTGAACCTTCGGTGTACTCCCTTGAAAGCAACAGCATCCTTCCTCACAGAAGGAGACCAAAACTGCACATTGTATTCCAGGTGTGGTCTCACCAATGCCCTGTACAACTGCAACAACATCCCTGCTCTTGTACTCTCAGCCTCTCGCAATGACGCCCAACATACCAATTGCCTTCTTTACCGCCTGCTGCACCTGCATGCTTGCTGACAGTAACTGGTGTACAAGGACAACCAGGTCCTGCTACACACTCTCCTCTCCCAATTTACAGCCTTTCAAGTAGTAATCTGCCTCTTGTTTTTGCTTCCAAAGTGCATAAGTTCACATTTATCCACATCTGCCATTGATTTGCCAATGTAATGTGACATACAAGTTAACTTTAAATGTGAATCTAATTTGTGTTGTTGATAATTCTCATACTGAAGGCAGTGGCAATGCAGGGAGACATGACGGATGCCTCCCAGTTTGAGTGGGAATATTCTGAACTGAGAGCATGTTTTAGCATTGTGTCAAAGTGGAGTACACTTCCAATTTCACCGCCAGGGAAGGTCATCACTGACAGAATGCTGTCCGACTGCTCCGATACTCATGAGCTGGTATATGCGTTTGATCAGGTAATTAAATATGTTTTGGCTGGCATAGACACAGTGAGCTGAATGGCTGCCTTCCTTCTGAGTTGAAAATATTGGGTTTCAAAGAGATGAGTCACTGTAAGACGCACATAATGAACAGTGTAATCCTGCACACTTGGTTCATGTTTCATGTGTTAGACCGTAAGGCCATAAGGTATAGGAGCAGAATTGGGCCATTTGGCCCATTGAGTCTACTCCACCATTTGATCATGGCTGATGTTTTCCCATAATCCTTCCCTCTCCCCATAACCCTTGATCCCCTTTAGCAATAAAGAACCTATGTCCATCTTAAACACTCTGAACGACTTGATCTTCAGAGCCCTTTGTGCAACGGGTTCCACAAATTCACCACCCTCATCCCAGTTGTAAAGAGTCATCCCTTCACTCTAAGGCTGTGCCCTCAGGTCCTAGTCTTTCCTACTCATGGAAACATCTCCACGTTCAATCGATGCAGGCCTCTCAGAATTCCGCTTATCCTTATAAAACACAACTGAGTACAGATGCAGAGTCCTCAACTGTTCCTCACAATGACAAGCCTTGCATTCCTGAAATCATTCTTTTAAACCTCCTCTTACAGGACCCCCTGTAACACCAACACAACTTGCCTTAGATATGGTGCCCAAAAGTGCTCTCAGTATTCCAAATGTGGTCTGACCATTGCCTCAGCAATACATTGCTGCCCTTGGATTCTTGCCCCCTCAAAACATATGCTAAAATTGAATTTGTTTTCCGCACTGCCATGTGAACCAACATGTTAACTTTTAGAGTCCTAATTCAGGATTCTAATTTGCTTTCTGCTTCAGATTTCCAAAATCTTCCCCCATTTATAAAAATAGTCCATGCCTCTATTCTTCCTATCAAAGAGCATAACCTTGCACTTTTGACATTACAGCAGATCTGCCATGTCTTTGCCCGGTCTTCCCAACACTATCTGTCCCTCCAACCATCTGTGTATCGTCTGCAAACTTAGGAACCACAGGCCTTGTTGCTTTGACCAGATCGTTGATATGTAACATGAAGAGCTGTAGTTCCAACACAGATCCCTGCGGGACTTCACTGATCACCACTGCCAAGTTGAAAAAGATCTTTTTATCCCCACTCTGCCTTCTGCCAGTCAGTGCTTCTTACATGTGGTTTGTCTCATGTTTTAATTTCCTCCCCACATCCTGAATACTGCAAGGTGGCCTGTAAGTATGTGATGGGCAAGTTGTTGGAGGGAATCCTGAAGGACAGGATTTACATACATTTGGAAAGGCAAGGACTGATTAGGGATGGCTTTGTGCATGGGAAATTATATCTCAGTAACTTGATTGAATTTTTTGAAGAAGTGACGAAGAGCATTGATGAGGGTCGAGCAGTGAGTGAGATCTACATGGACTTCAGTAAAGGCGTTCGACAAGGTTCCTCATGGTAGACTGGTTAGCAATGTTTGATCACATGGAATACAGGGAGAACTCACTATTTGGATACAGAACTGGCTTAAAGGAAGAATACAGAGGGTGGTGGTGGAGGGTTACTTTTCAGAATAGAGACCTGTGACCAGCGGTGTGCCACTTGATCCACTGCTTTTCTTTATTTATATAAATGATTTGGATGTGAACATTGGCGTTACGGTTAGTAAATGTGCAGATTACACCAAAATTGGTGATGTGGTGAACAGCAAAGGAAGTTACCTCAGAGTACCACGGTACCTTGATCAGATGCACCAACGGACCAAGGAGTGGCCAGTAGAGTTGAAATGTAGATAAATGTTTGGTGCTGCAGTTTGGAAAGGCAAATCAGTGCACGACATATACACTTGACAGAAAGGTCCTGGGGAAAGTAGCTGAACAAAGAGACCTTTCGAGTGCAGGGAGATAGTTCCTTGAAAGTGGAGTTGCAAGTAGGTAGGATAATGCAGAAGGTGTTTAGTCTATCTGCCTTTATTGCTTACATAGAAGTTGTGAGGTCATGTTGTGGTTGTACGGGACATTGGTTCGGTGACTTTTGGAATACTGTGTTCAATTCTGGTCTCCCTGGTACAGGAATGATATTGTGAAACTTGAAAATATTTAGAAAAGATTTACAAGGATGTTGAGGGGTATAGACAAGGTGGATAGCAAGAAACTTTTTCCCAGAGTGCGGGACTCAATTACTAGGGCTTATGAGTTCAAAGTGAGAGGAGGGAAGTTTAAGGGAGATCTGCGGAAAGAACTTTCCACACATAGGGCAGTGGGCACCTGGAACGCATTGCCAGCGGAGGTGGTATACGCAGACATGTTTAGTGTCTTTCAAGATTTTATTAAACATATAAAATAATCAGAGGGTTAGATAGGGTGGATAGGGAGAGCCTTTTTCCTAGGATGGTGATGGCGAGCACGAGGGGGCATAGCTTTAAATTGAGGGGTAAGAGATATAGGAAAGATGTCAGAGGTAGTTTCTTTACTCAGAGAGTAGTAAGGGAGTGGAACGCTTTGCCTGCAACGGTAGTAGATTCGCCAACTTTAGGTACATTTAAGTCGTCATTGGATAAGCATATGGACGTACATGGAATAGTGTAGATTAGATGGGCTTGAGATCGGTGTGACAGGTCAGCACAACATCGAGGGCCGAAGGGCCTGTACAGTGCTGTAATGTTCTATGTACAAGATGTATCTGGACAGGTACATGGATGGGCAGGGAGAAAAGGGATACAGACCCTGAGAAAACCAGATGATAGGCTTAGATAAAGGATCTCGATCAGTGCAGACATGGAGGGCTGAGGGGCCTGTTCCTGTGCTGTAATTTTCTTTGTTCTTTGTGAGGGTTGGAGGGTTTCAGCTGTAGGGAGAGGCTGAATAGGCTGGGGATATTTTCCCTGGAGCGTTGGAGGCTGAGGGGTGACCTTATAGAAGTTTATAAAATCTTAAGGGATGGGGATAGAGTGAATAGACAAGGAAGTACAAAACCAGGTCAAACGTTTAAAGTGAGAGGGGAAAGATTTAAAAGGGACCTGAAGGGGAACTGTTTCCACACAGAGAGTGGGGTGCTGGTTTTTTTCCACGCTTTATTCAACAACATGATGAATGCATCACTGCTAGGCAGCATTTTATGCCCATCTGTAATTGCCCAGAGGGCAGTTCGGAGTCTACCATATTGCTGTGGGTGTGGAGTCACTTGTCAGCCAGACCAGCTAAGGATGGCAGTTTTCTTCCCAAAGGGACTTTAGTGAGGCAAATGGGTTTTTCCAACAATTGACAATGGTCACCATTAGATTCTTAATTCCACGTATTTTATGAACTCAAACTGCACCATCTGCTGTGGTAGGATTGAAACCTGGGTTGCCAGAATGTTATCTAGGTCTCTGAATTAACAGTCCAGAGATAATACCAGTAGGCCATTGACTCCCTGTATATTTAATGAGCTGCCAGAGGGAGCGGTGGAGGCTAGTGCAATCACATTTTAACGGCATCTGGATGAAGTTTATGAATAGGAAGGGTTTAGAGCCCTCTGGGCCAAATCCTGACAAATAGGACTAAATTAACTTAGGATATCTGCAAGTTGAACTGAAGGGTCCATTTCCATGCTGTACAGTTCAATGATTCTATGTCTCTAAATCCTTCTGCTGCATAACAGAAATCAGGGTGCAGAAAACTGTCAGAATTCACAATGATAACAGATGATTCCAAGTTTCAGGTAGCAAGAAAGAGAAAGCCTGGATAAGGTACACCTTCCGTCAGATGGAGAAAACCTAGGACTCAAATTACATTTCATATGAACCACTAAAGCAATTCTAACATTCAGATAAAGAAAACGAGGGTTTGTTGATGCAGTGAAAAGTAACAATAAAAAAGCCAATAACCTTCAGCCCATTTCAATACATACCCTCCTGTTTGTGAAGAAAGTGTAACATTCTTTTACAAAAATGGTTTTAATGAGGTCAAGATCCAAGATGGAGAGAATAGGCAACCGTCCATCATAAATCCTGAAGGGAAAAAGGTGGAACTATTAAAAGTGAACATGGGCTTCAGGCAAATTTTGGTGTCTGACTCGGAGACTTCGCTGACTTACTGCAGTAACTTAGGTGCTTTGGATAGCCAGGTCTCTGTTGCCATAAACTTAACACAGACATATGAACACTTCTTCACCAGCACCACTTGACTCACTCAAAACCAGGTCAGAAAGAAAGCCCAGGCCTAGTATTTACTATGAGCAGGAGCTGGGCACAGAAAACTCAGATACACAGGTTTCATGGACACCATGAGGAGTGTAATGCAAATCTGTCATCAGTTCTCCCTGCCGAAAGGCATCCTGTTTGAGAAGCTGCCTAATTGTCAGGTTGTTAAGTGCTCCAGCACAAACCTGCAGTAGACATCAGGGATGGGGAATTTGAGATAGCATCAGCGTGGGTAGTTTGAGAAGAGGTGAAGTCAATAGGACATGGCCAGGAGACCACTGTAACAGTTCAGGCCCAAGAAATCCTGCCAAAAATGGGCATAAATAAAAGCATATAGAATCAATCCTTAAAACCTTTCACCATGTGACGCATTGCCACCCTGCGAGTGAAAATAGTCACCACCATTGCCCACCCTTCATCCTGAAGCCCGTTCTTGTCCAAAGGCAGATAAGTATTTAAAAGTTCTCAGCATATCAAAGGTCATGTCTGGAATCAATAAACGTTGAGGGGCTTTTGAGATGTTTCCCAGACTCTTGCCAGTTTTCAATGGTTAGAATTCCTGCCATAGACAAGGATGTTCCCCAGAAAAAGTGCTTCCTTGCTACAGAGAGTAGACACAACTTAGCCCAATGCATTCCCAGAATTCCTGGCAACAGTGAAAATGGGTCAATTCCCAGATCGGATCTTCACCCCATCGTTCTGGTGACTTGGAGGGAAAAGTGTACGACCAGATTGAATGTCAGACTAAATGTGAAGGCACCACTGGAAGACATTTTTCAGAATGAATAAAAGGACACGAAGGTTGAACATCTCTCCCCAAGAACTTCAAAACATCCTTTCGCATGTAAAATGAAAGTATCTTGCCAAAGTATGCCAATTTTGGGAAGTGTAATGACTGAATCAATCTGGAATGATCTTTAAATTAAGTTGACCACCCACACTTAGGCAGCTCCGTATGACTGGCGTAACATGGATTACTGAACAAGTTAAAAATCCAAAACTTCACTTGTGTCACTGGTTGATGAAATGCACTTACCCCCATATTTTTCCATATTTCTTGTAGCATTCTGTGTCAAATCCAAACAGACCCTGGCCAGGAAGAAAATAAAAATATTTGCATCACAAAGCACAAAGGGGTTGGAAGGATAATTACATGTATGGGTGCATGTTTTTGTGTCGTTGTGTGCTGGGTGAGTCTCAAAGGCTGGTGCGAGGTGACAGGAGGTAAGGCATAAAATTCGGCGCAATGCCAACAGCACCATTATGCCTGAACTCCAGAGAAACATAATCTGCCAGTGTCCTATGTTGGGAGATCTGACACATGTTCTAGTCAAAAGAATCTTTGGGAACCATCACCCAATGCAGCTTTTTAATTCTGTTTCATTTTGACGTTTTGCAACTACACATTAATGTGACCTCAACAGAATCAATCTCAGCAGACAGTTTGAAATCACTTCCAAAGATGAAGATTGGCCATTTCTGGCCGTTGTTATATTCAGGAAATTTATGCTCCGCACAAGACTCCATCTATCCCATCAGGGTCCCTTTCCAATTCCTTTGTTCACTGTGTGCTTCTCCAGCTTCCCCTTAACTGCATCTCAAAATCCCACCCTCCCACTACTATCTGGTCCAACCTCCTCCTCTTTTCATGGGCATGCCCATGACTACAGTGTATGTACTTCAGAACTTTGCTCATCCTGCCTGAGAATGAGAGAAGGACATGATCCCATCTACTGTTTGAGGTGATCGGATGAAGACAGCTTCTAGTGAACAGTCTGTTGACATGTTCACTGAAGACCTCATCTTCCTTTTCAGGTGCATGTGAAAGGAAGATCCCACAGCACAATTTCTGAAATGAACAAGTACTGCCTGCAATATTTGTCCCTCAACCTCTATCAAGTCAGATAATCAGGTCTTTATTGTTGCTGATTTCTTTCTCGCCTGTGCAAATGAAGTTGAAAGCAGGCACTGAGGTTCAGCATGGAGCTTTAATGGAGACTTCCCCCATCCTGGTGTAATAATCACCTTCTCCCACCCAGACTGGAGGCCCGTGACCACCAGAGTTCCACTGGGATTGGTACTGGCTCCACTTCTGTTTCTCATTTTTAACTGATTGCGGCTAGCTCAATAAATAAAGTATAAAGACAGTCAGCCAGCACCAGCCTTGCTCCTTCCATATTTGTCCTTTATCCTGAAGTGCGTGTGAGACAGCTCTGTCAGCACTCAGCTAAAGGATGGATACAGGCAGAGTTCAAAGTGGAGAGATAGAAGGAATGGAGATGCTGGAGAATCTGAGATAACAAGGTGTAGAGCTGGATGAACACAGCAGGCCAAGCAGCATCAGAGGAGCAGGAAGGCTGACGTTTCAGGCCTAGACCCTTCTTCAGAAAATGGGTCTAGACTCAAAATGTCAGCTTTCCTGCTCCTCTGATGTTGCTTGGCCTGCTGTGTTCATCCAGCTGTACATCTGTTATCTCAGAGTTCAAAGTGGACTTTCTGACATCATCAAGAATGAAGAAAACTAACAAGCATACCTTTCGATAATGTAGAAATGTTCCAATGAATGGCAGTGGCCTTGGCCCTGGAACTCCAATGCGTTTAAATAACCCAAATGGTAGAACACTGTACCTGCAGAGTGAATCACAATTTCATCGACAACAAAACCAGAATGAGCCAATAAAAGTAAAGTCAAACAGAAGCTGCAGAACTGGTTTCCTGTCTTCCCTTTCACCTTCATTTTGATTTACCATCCCTTTCTCCCTCCCCATCTCCTCTGACGGTGTGCATTGCCTTGAATGGGCTTTTTACGTAAATTAATCAGTTGGGAAACTTGGGTGATTTACTGGTGGCGTTGAAAACATGAGAAAATACCCTGGATGATTTGGTGATGCAGAAGAAACTGTTCAAGTTGTGTGTGTACTTCTGGAAATGTAGGAACTGATTCCTATCCCACTGTAAATATTCTTTTGCTCTGGGGCCGGTTCTACATTTACCCCATGAACAATTCAAACAGTCTATTCTAACTCGCATATAACCACAGAGCAGAGGAAGGTCAACCTCAACCGCCCCAAAGGATCAGCTTGTTCCCGACTGAAAACCCCGGGGAAAGGGATCTGCAGCGTTAGGCGGGTAGCTTCCTTCCTCCACACTCCCAGATCAGACTCTCTCTTTATCACCACCACACACTCCTCACCCCAGCTCCCACCCGAAAGGAGATCCCACAGGGATCAGCTTCTCCCCCAAATGGGAACAGCCGCATTCACCTGGAGCCACGGTGCTGGGGGCAGTGCGAGGGGAAGACGTCCCGCAATCAGCAGCGATTCCCCGGGCAGGGTGAGTGGGGTCCAGAAGAGGAGGAGAGCTCCCTCTCTCTCTCTCCACCCCCTGCCCCAACGCCCCACACACACGAAACAACCGGTGACAAAATGCTGCTAAACTTTCCTCGTCTCCGATAGCACCTGCAGTTGAACTCTGTGACTATTGTGTCCCATCGCTGGAAGGAGGACAAGGCGATAGAGAGATCCCGCACTTACCAGGCCAGCAGCAGCAGGAAAGTGAGGAGAAGGATCCAGGTCTGGTCGGACAGAGCGGCGCGGATCGCCCCCAGCCTCTCTGTGAAAAGGACAGGCATCCCGACGAGAAACAGCAAGCAACAGCTCTAGGCAGCCTGAGGTAGTGTTGACAGTGTTTATACCGAGGGGGAGGGAGCAGCGAGCCAGTGGGTGGGATCAGGGTTACTCCATCCCACCAAACTGTCAATAACTCTGTGATCAGAGATATTGGGAACTGCAGATGCTGGAGAATCCGAGATAACAAAGTGTGAAGCTGGATGAACACAGCAGGCCAAGCAGCATCTCAGGAGCACAAAAGCTGATGTTTCGGGCCTAGATCCTTCATCAGAGAGGGGGATGGGGAGAGGGAACTGGAATAAATAGGGAGAGAGGGGGAGGCGGACCGAAGATGGATAGAGGAGAAGATAGGTGGGGAGGAGAGTATAGGTGGGGAGGGGATTGGTCAGTCCGGGGAGGACGGACAGTTCACGGAGGCCGGATGAGATTAGTAGGTGGGAAATGGAGGTGCGGCTTGAGGTGGGAGGAGGGGATAGGTGAGAGGAAGAACAGGTTAGGGAGGCAGGGACAAGCTGGGCTGGTTTTGGGATGCAGTGGGGGGAGGGGACGAGCTGGGCTGGTTTTGGGATGCAGTGGCGGAGGGGGAGGTTTTGAAGCTGGTGAAGTCCTCATTGATACCATTGGGCTGCAGGGATCCCAAGCGGAATATGAGTTGCTGTTCCTGCAACCTTCGGGTGGCATCATTGTGGCACTGCAGGACGCCCATGATGGACATGTCGTCTAAGGAATGGGAGGGGGAGTTAAAATTGTTTGCGACTGGGAGGTGCAGTTGTTCATTGGGAACCAAGTGTAGGTGTTCTGCAAAGCGGTCCCCAAATCTCCGCTTGATTTCCTCAATGTAGAGGAAGCCACACTGGGTACAATGGATACAGTATGCTACATTGGCAGATGTGCAGGTGAACATCTGCTTAATATGGAAAGTCATCTTGGGGCCTGGGATGGGGGTGAGGGAGGAGGTGTGGGGGAAAGTGTAGCACTTCCTGCGTTTGCAGGGGAAGGTGCCGGGTGTGGTGGGGTTGGAGGGCAGTGTGGAGCGACCAAGAGAGTCACGGAGAGAGTGGTCTCTCCGGAAAGCAGACGGGGTGGGGATGGAAAAATGTCTTGGGTGGTGGGGTCGGATTGTAGATGGCGGAAGTGTCAGAGGATGATGCGTTCCGCAGGGATAACTCCCTTACAATAATACTACCTGAATCTCCGCGCTTCATGCATTCGAATGATCAGATGGTTTTAAAGAGATTTCCACTGGGTCTTTTTGATCCGATGGGCCTGTTTTCCCACTGTAGGGAATCTAATCTAATCTTTTTATGTTAGTCATTTCTCTACAGGGTTAAATGAGCTCCTGTGTTGCGCATGTTGCAATGGTCCTATTGTCCTTTGTAATTTCATGTCTGAATTTCTCTAAGTTGGCATTCATGCCTGTGATAGCACTTAAGGTTCTTATTGAATTCACAAATGTGAATTATTTGTCTTTGAAACTGTAAAATATTCATTCTCTCCTCCTCAACCTGTGTGCAATCTTTGATACCATTGCTGCCCGACTAAGTAGCATTGACTTTGACTGGCTACACTGTTTCCTAACCAGTTATATCCTGAGCATCTGCAGTCATGATTTTTCTTCCTGCTCCTACACCATTACCTTGGGAGACCCCAGAAGATCTGTCCTTGGCCCACTGTTTTTTAATCCATATGTTGCAACTTAGTGATATCATCTGAAAATACATTTGATTCTGCTTGCTCACTGATGACAATGATTCTCTCACCATCTCCCCACTCTCTTGGAATTCTCAAGGAAATTTTCCAATATCCATCCTGGATGAGCAAGAGTGCCCTCCAGTTAAACACTTAGCGGAATTTTCCCAGCACTGGTTTGCATTATCATCCCATTATTAGTTAATCCCATCTCATATACATGTAGTCGAAATAGTCAGCATGGCTTTGGAAGGGGCAAGTCATGTCTTACAAGCCTTATTGAATTCTCCTTGATACTTCTTCAAAAAACTCAATCAAGTTAGTGAGACATGATTTCCCACACAAAAAGCTGTGTTGATGGTCCCTAATCAGTCCTTGCCTTCCAAATAAATGTAAATCCTGTCCCTCAGGATCCCCTCCAAAAACTTGCCCATCACTGATATCAGGCTTCCCAGTTTATAGTTCCTTGGCTTTTACTCACTATCTTTCTTTAAATAGTGACACCTTGTTTACCAATTTCCAGTCTTCCAGCACCTCACCTATGACTATTGATGGTACAAATATCTCAGCAAGGGGCTCAGCATTCACTTCCCTAGGTCCCACAGAGATCTAGGGTACACCTGATCAGGTCTCAGGGATTTATCCACTTTTATACATTTTAAGATATCCAGCACCTCCTTCTCTATAGTATAAAGGTAGAGCAGTGGATGTGGAGTATCTGGATTTTAGCAAGGCATTTGATAAGGTTCCCCATGTTAGTCTCATTCAGAAAGTAAGGAGCCATAGGCTTCAGGGAAGTTTGGCTGTCTGGATACAGAATTGGCTGTCCAAAAGAAGACAGAAGGTGATAGTAGACAGATAGTATTCAGCCTGGAGCTCAGTAACCAATGGTGGTCTGCAGGGATCTGTTCTGGGACCTCTGTTCTTTGTGATATTTATAAATGACTTGGATAAGGATTTGGAAGGGTGGGTGAGAAAGTTTTACCGATGACACATAGGTTGATGGAGTTGTGGATAGTGTGGAGGGCTGTTATAGGTTGCAACAGGACATTGACAGGATGCAGAGCTGGGCAAAGAAGTGGCAGTCAGAATTCAACCCGGAAAACTGTGAAGTGATTCATTTGGAAGGTCAAATTTGAATGCAGAATACAGTGTTAATGGCAAGATTCTTGGCAGTGTGGAGGAACAGAGGGATCCCTCAAATTTGCCACCCAAGTTGATAGGTTTGTTAAGAAGGCATCTGGTGTGATGGTTTCATTGGCAGGGGGATTGAGTTCAAAAGCTGTGAGGTTATGTTGCAGCTCTATAAAACTGTGGTTAGACCACACTTGGAATATTGTGTTCAGTTCTGGTTGCATCATTTTTGGAAGGATGTGGAAACTTTAGAGAGGGTGCAAAGGGGATTTACCAGGATGCTGCCTGGAATGGAGGAAGGCAGGTCTTTGAGGAAAGGTTGAAGCAGCTAAGGCTTTTCTCCTTGGAGTGAACAAGAATGAGAGGTGACTCGGTAGAGGTGTACAAGTTGATGAGTTAGCGTGGATAGGCAGAGACTTGTTCCCAGGGCAGAAATTACTATAATGAGGGGTCATAATTTTAAGGTAGTATCAGAGATAATGGGAACTGCAGATGCTGGAGATTCCAAGATAATAAAATGTGAGGCTGGATGAACACAGCAGGCCAAGCAGCATCTCAGGAGCACAAAAGCTGACGTTTCGGGCCTAGACCCTTCATCAGAGAGGGGGATGGGGGGAGGGAACTGGAATAAATAGGGAGAGAGGGGGAGGCGGACCGAAGATGGAGAGTAAAGAAGATAGGTGGAGAGGGTGTAGGTGGGGAGGTAGGGAGGGGATAGGTCAGTCCAGGGAAGACAGACAGGTCAAGGAGGTGGGATGAGGTTAGTAGGTAGCTGGGGGTGCGGCTTGGGGTGGGAGGAAGGGATGGGTGAGAGGAAGAACCGGTTAGGGAGGCAGAGACAGGTTGGACTGGTTTTGGGATGCAGTGGGTGGGGGGGAAGAGCTGGGCTGGTTGTGTGGTGCAGTGGGGGGAGGGGATGAACTGGGCTGGTTTAGGGATGCAGTAGGGGAAGGGGAGATTTTGAGACATGGCCACTCGCATGCAATGTATTTAGCCTGTGCACGACTGGCACATGGTGCAAGTGGGATATTGACATGTTATGATTTTAAGGTGATTGGAGGAAGGTATAGGGGAGATGTCAGAGGTAGGTTCTTTACACAGAAAGTCATGGGTGCATGGAATGCACTGCCAGGGTGGTGGTAGAGTCAGATACATTAGGGATATTTAAGCGACTCTTGGATAGGCACATCGATGATAGTAAAATGAAGGATATGCGGGTTAGTTTTGATCTAGAGTAGAACAATAGGTTGGTACAACATCGTGGGCAGAGGGGCCTGTACTGTGCTGTACTGTTCTATGTTCTATGTAATTTTCTAACTCCCTCCTGCCAGATAGAAACCGGTGACACATAGAAAGTGACAGTTCCCAGTGTGGAAATCAGAATGGTTACCTGGTGACTCCAGCTCACCATCTGTTCCTCTGGAGCTCTACCTTGAATTTCAGGCACTTACATCTTGGGGACACTTTAGGGGCAGTGATCACACAAACTCTCATCCATGGAACAGTGACACAACCCAATCTCATCCTAACATCATGACAAATCTCCAGTCCATTTACAGTGTAATTCTGCAATTCAGAGCTGTAGTTCAGAGGGCAGTGACACCATTCATTGTAATGCTGCTGCCAGGATACTTTACGCACAAGGTCAGATGCACATCTCATGAAGGCACCATGCTGTATCTCAGGGGTCCTCAGTTGCCCTCTTAGTGCTCAATCACTTTGTGCAGGCTGCAATGCACAGAGCATTCCTTCCATGCCTTGTCTTGTCTTTCTGTGTTTTGTCCTCTCAGCTGAAGCTTAAAGACACACAGACTATCCATCTTGAATTGCCTTTTAATGCAGATACAAAGCCAGGCAGATTTTCATGGTTGCTAACAACCATAGGTCAAAAGGGTGGACATGTCATCATAACATGTCAATATCCCACTTGCACCATGTGCCAGTCGTGCACAGGCTAAATACATTGCATGCGAGTGGCCATGTCTCAGAGTCAAGTCAAGGGAGGTGCCCTTCAGTCAGTCAGGGGATCCCATCATTGTAGGTTAAGGACTGATTCTGATATCACCCCATGGACTTGGGCACAGTTAGATGACTGCTTGGGGTGGACAGGATCAGGAGTCCATGCCTTGACTGTACATAGAGTGGGCCACAGTCAGCCCTGTGGGTCCAGTGAAACCAGTTTGGGGAGTTGCAGCAAGTCAGCCTCCAATTTAGCTAATGTATGACGTGGAGATGCTGGTGTTGGACTGGAGTAGACCAGGTCAGAAATCATAGGACACCAGGTTATAGTCTAGCAGGTTTATCTAAAATCACAAGGTTCTGCTCCTTCATCAGGTGAAGTGAAGGGAAGCATAAGGCACAGAATTTAGATGCAGAGATCATAAGATAGTACAATTAGTGTGAGTGGAGAGTTGACAGGTTGAATATGAAGTCTCTGCAGGTGATAAAAGTGTCAGACAGTGTCAGTAAAGTGTCAACAGCTAACAGCTAGACTGCGAGTGAAGGGATGACCTATGATCCAATTAACTGAGACGGAGAGATAGTCACATAAAATTAAAAATAAGATGGTGCTGGAGACATACGAAATGACTGGAATAACATGACAGGTATAAGTCACATGCCAAGGTTCTAAACAAAGTAACAAATAATCCAAAACCGTACAAATTAAATAAGGTAGAGAAATCATTACAAATTATCATGGTGATGATGTCAAAACAGAACTGTACGGAAGATTTTATTAATACAGAATAGTATGATGGGGTCACATGTATCATAACATGAACCCAAGATCAGGGTTGAGGCTGTTGTGATGGGCATGGAACTTGGCTACTAGTTTCTGCTCGGCAATTCTGCATTGTTGTGTGTCTCAAAGGCCATCTTGGAGGATGCTTACCCGAAGATTGGAGGTTGAATGTACTTGACCGCTGAAGTGTTCCCTGACTGGGAGAGAACATTCCTGCCTAGTGATGGTTGTGTGGTGCTCATTCATTTGTTGTTGTAGCTTCTGCATGGTCTCGTCAATATGCCATGCCTGGAGGCATCCTTGCTTGGAGTGTATGAGGTAGATAACATTGGCTAAGTCACCTGAATATCTGCCGTGTGTGTGGTGGGTGATGTTCCCATGTGTGATGTAGCATCCATGTCGATGATCTGACACTTCTTGCAGAGGTTGCCATGGCAGGGTTGTGTGGTGTTATGGTCGATGTTATCCTGAAGGCTAGGTAATTTGCTGTGAACAATGGTCTGTTTAAGGTTTGGCGTTTGTTTGAAGGCGAGAAATGGAGGCGCAGGGATGATCTTGGTGAGTTGTTTGTCATCAGCGATGACATGTTGAAGGCTGTGAAGAATATGGCGTATCTTTCCACTCTGGGGAAGTACTAGATAATGAAGTGTACTCTATGAGTTGAGTCCTGTGTCTATCTTTTGAGGATGTCATTGTGGTTTATCAGAACATCGGAACTGGCAATCGATGAATTGAGCATCGTAACCCGTTCTTATGAGGGTGCCCTTCAAAATGTTGAGATGTCCATTGCGTTTCTCCTCATCTGAGCAGATCCTGTGTATGCTCAGGGCTTGTCTGTATGGGATGGCTTCTTTAACATGTTTAGGGTGGAAGATAGAGAAGTGAAGCGTTGTGAGGTCATCCATGGGCTTTCGAAGAGTGAGGTACTGAGATGTCCGTCCTTGATGGAGATGGCTGTGTCCAAGAATGAGATCGATTCTGAAGAGTAGTCCATGGTAAGTCTGATGGTGGAATGAAACTTGTTGATATCACTATGTAGTTGTTTCAGTGATTCTTACCATGAGTACAAAGGAAGAAAATGTTATTGATGTACCTGGTGTATATCATTGGTTGGAGGTCCTGTGCAGCGAAGAAGTCTTGCTCGAACTTGTATGTGAACATGTTGGTGTATTGGAGTTGGCTATATTGTGTGTTTGGATAAAGAGCTGGTTGTCAAAGGTGAAGACGTTGTGGTTGAGGATGAGTGTAGGTTGGAGCCTGCAAATTGGCAGTTGTTGGTATTGAGTACTGAGGCTGCTGCAGTGATGCCATCTTTATGGGGTATGCTGGAGTAGAGTGCCAAAACATCCATTGTGACGAGGAATGTTTTGATTGGTCCATGGGTGCTGAGTTTCGAAGAAATCTGTAGTGTTGCGACAGAAGCTGGGGGTTCCTTGTACAATGGCTTTCAAGATGCCCTTGACATAGCCAGATGGGTTCTCACACAGGGTCCCAATGCCTGGTTCGATGGTTGAGTTGACGGGCGTGCTCTTTGGTCAGGTCGGCAGGTAGTTGTCCAATTGTTGGTACAGTTCTTTGCAGGAGTCCATTCCATTCTGTATGATCACATCACCACACAACATCTGCAAGACACGTTAGATCATCGACAAGGATACTATTATCACACATGGAAACATGACCCACTACACACATGGCAGGAACACATGTGAATTGGTCAATGTTATCTACCTTATATGCTGCAGGCAAGACTGCTTCGAGGCACGGTATATTGGTAAGACCATACAGATGCGACGGCAATGGATGAAGGGTCACCACACAACAATTTACTCATAGGTGAGGAATAAGAGAATGATCAGGGAGAAGGTAGGGCCGATCAGGGATAGTGTAGGGAACTTGTGCATGGAGTCTGAGCAGATAGGGGAAGGCCTAAATGAGTTTTTTGCTTCGGTTTTCACTAAGGAAAGGGACCTTTTGTGAATGAGAACTCTGAGGAGCAGGAAAACAGGCTTGAACAGATCAAGATTGAGGAAGTTGATGTGCTGGAAATTTTGGCAAACATTAAGATTGATAAGTCCCCAGGACCAGACCAGATTTATCCTAGGTTGCTCCGGGAAGCGAGAAAGGAGGTTTCTAAGCCGCTGGCGAAGATCTTTGCTTCCTCGCTCTCCATGGGAGTTGTACCGGAAGATTGGAAGGAGGCAAATGTTGTTCCTCTTTTCAAGAAAGGGAATAGGGAAATCCCTGGAAATTACAGACCAGTCAGTCTTACGTCTGTGGTCAGCAAGGTTTTAGAAAGAATTCTGAGGGATAGGATTTATGACTATTTGGAAAAGCATAGCGTGATTAAAGGGAGTCAGCATGGCTTTGTGAGAGGCAGGTCATGCCTTACAAATCTTATTGAGTTCTTTGAGGAAGTCACGACTCAGGTTGACGAGGGTCAAGCAGTGGATGTGGTGTACATGGACTTCAGCAAGGCATTTGATAAGGTTCCCCGCGGCAGGCTCATTCATAATAAAGTCAGGAGGTATGGGTTGCAGGGTGATTTGGCTGTCTGGATTCAGAATTGGTTGGCTGACAGGAGGCAGAGAGTGGTTGTAGATGGTAAGTATTCTGCCTGGAGGTCAGTGCTGAGTGGTGTCCCGCAGGGCTCTGTTCTTGGGCCTCTGCTCTTTGTAGTTTTTATAAATGACTTGGATGTGGAGGTTGAGGGGTGGGTTAGAATGTTTGCTGATGACACAAAGATTGGAAGTGCCGTTGATAGTATCGAGGGCTATTGCAGGCTTCAGTGAGACATTGACAGAATGCAGAGCTGGGCTGAGAAATGGCAGATGGAGTTCTACCTGGATAAATGCAAAGTGATGCATTTTGGAAGGTCGAACTTAAATGCTGAATGTAGGATTAAAGGCAGGATTCTTGGCAGTGTGGAGGAACAGCGGGATCTTGGTGTTCAAGTGCATAGCTCCCTCAAAGTTGCCACCCAGGTGGATAAGGTTGTTAAGAAAGCATATGGTGTTTTGGCTTTCATTAACAGGGGGATCGAGTTTAAGAGCCGTGAGGTTATGCTGCAGCTCTACAAAACCCTGGTGAGACCACACTTGGAATATTGTGTCCAGTTCTGGTCGCCCTATTATAGGAAAGATGTGGAGGCTTTGGAGAGGGTGCAAAGGAGGTTTACCAGGATGCTGCCTGGACTGGAGGGCTTGTCTTACGAGGAGAGGTTGACTGAGCTTGGACTTTTCTCTCTGGAGAGAAGGAGGAAGAGAGGTGACCTGATCGAGCTGTACAAGGTAATGAGAGGCATGGATAGAGTTGATAGCCAGAGACTTTTCCCCAGAGCAGGATTGACAGCCACGAGGGGTCATAGTTTTAGGAGGAAGGTATAGAGGAGACGTCAGAGGGAGGTTCTTCACCCAGAGAGTTGTGAGCGCATGGAATAGTGTACCAGTGGTAGTCGTGGAAGCGGAGTCATTAGTGACATTTAAGCGACTGCTGGACATGCACATGGACAGCAGTGAATTGAGGGGAATGTAGGTTAGGTTATTTCATTTTTGGATTGGATTATTCCATGGCACAACATCGTGGGCCGAAGGGCCTGTACTGTGCTGTACTTTTCTATGATCTATGTTCTATGTTCTAATTGCCAGACAGGAATGTTCCCTCCCAGTCACGCAGCACTTCAGTGGTCACGGACATTCAGCCTCTGATCTTTGGGCAAGCATCCTCCCAGATGGCCTTTGAGACACACAACAATGCAGAATGACCAAGCAGAAACTGATAGCCAAGTTCGGAACGCAAGACAACAGCCTCAACCCTGATCTTGGGTTTATGTCACGCCATATGTAACCCTATGATACTTTCCTGTATTTGTAAAATCTTCCTAACTGTCCTGTTTTGAGACCATTGGTTTGGTAACTTGTAATGATCTCTGTTCCTTATTTTGTTTGTATAGTTTTGGACCTGGCCTGAAGATGGGAAACCAGTGCCATCCGACAGAGTGCCACCCGCGAACAGCTGTACTTCCTGCATGAATGCCTAAGGAAACAGGTACTAAAAAGAACAGGAAATGACATCACCAATGCAGGAAATGACATCACCAACCCAAGGAAACCTAAACAGATAAATAGAAAGCGGGACATAACACCAGTGCTTCACCGGAGGCTCACTGATGATGTTACCTAGAATGGTGATGAAACATCTGGGAACAAACCGGCAAGCTCAGTGAACCAGCTTACATCTCGAACGCAATAAAGACCCACTCTCTTGTGGACCGAGAGGAGGAGAGCGCTGTCTTGGAGGTGAAAGGAGGACGTCGGGTTGGCTGTGCACCCTTGCGACCAGTGGATCTTAATGCTGGCTTCGGCCTAACGCTGGTTCAGGGGAGCAGCCAACCTGCAACGATGGCTGCGGCAAGTGCTCGTGCCCCAGGTCAGGGGGTCCGGAACACCATCCGTGTTTCTGTAAAGAAGGTGGATAAAGGTGCACCTGTGGACCGCACCTTCTTCGTGAAGAGGGTCCTGTTGGACTGTTGTGGGTTTGCTGCTGCGGACATTTACTGCCTGCAGGATTTCCCCGGAGGAGGTTTTTACGACGTGACCTTCCGGAGTGCCAAGCTTTGCGAGCGCTTCCTGGAGGTTTTCAAGGAGAAAGGAGGTGAGGGCCCCGTCTCTGTATTGACCGCTGTCCCACTGTTTGTGATGCCAGCACAGAGGAACCGTAAGGTGACTGTACACATGTACAACCCGCATGTGCCAGCAGTTGATGTCCTGACCTTCCTCGGAAGGTATGTGAAGGTGGAAGGGGACCTAACTGACATTGTGGACCCCTTTGGCATCTGGACGAGTAAGAGGCAGGTCAAGGTGACGCTGAGGATGGGCGCAGACGGGAATGTCGCACGCCCACCGTCCAGCTTCGCGATCGGCGGGAGCAGGGGCTACCTGACCTATGCAGGGCAACCTAAAGTCTGCCATGCCTGTGGTAGGTCAGGTCACATGGCGGCCGACTGCAAAGCCACCATCTGCAGGAACTGCAGGGAGGAGGGACACCTTGCAAAAGATTGCCCACGAGAGAGAAGCTGCAACCTTTGCGGGGAAGCGGGCCACTTCTATAGGGCATGCCCGCGGCGGGGTACCACCTACGCCCAGGTCGCCGGCAGGGGAATTGCGGGGCCAGCCCCCCCGGAGGAGAGGAAGGCACCAGGGCCCAGCAAGGACCCCACTAATGTACAGGAGGGCCAGGCCGTGCAGGAGGGCCCAGCCCTGCAGGATGGGCCCGAGGCCAGCAAAGCACCCCTGCAGGCTCCGATCCCCCCCGACAACCCGGAGTTGATGGAGGAGGCGACAGGCGACCCAGGGGAGTGGACAACAGTCCGGAAAGCGAGGAGGAAGGTGCGTCGACGGGCCCAGGAACCGCAACAATCAGGCGGGAAGAGGCAGCTACAGGGGGGCTATAAGAGCTCCTCTGACGAGGAGGATTCGGAGAGAGCCCACCTGAAGCAGAAGTTAAAGGTCTCGAGGGGGAAGGAAAGCAGCACCCCGCTTCCAGGTGACGGGAGGCGTCCTGAGGCTCACTCCGACACCCAGTCAAGAGCCGCTGGAGCACTGGAGGGCCCCCTGGAACTTCCAGGCGGGAAGGAGGAAACAGCACGTCCCCAGCCTGACCCGGAGCCGGACCCTCCTGCCTCCACACCCCTGACGGGGGGATGCCACCCGGAAGGCAGCACGGACGGTTTCCTGAGCCCAGAGAGCGTCCAGCAGTTAGCCCGGGCAATGGGCATGAAGGGACAGATGGAGGGGCTGGATCTTGGACTTGGGGAGGGTACTGCGGTCACTGCCCACAATGGGGGTACGAATTGCGAGCATTAATGTGCGCAGCGTCAAGTCAACCGCGAGATGTGTGTCCACGTTGGCCTACCTGACCACCATCAAGGCGAACCTCCTGTTTCTGCAGGAGTGCGGGATACCGCACCTCGGCAGGTACGGGAAATGGTCCGGCGCCTGGACCTGTGGGCCTTCGATCTGGTCGGGGGGTAACGACTGTTGCTCCTCGGGCCTGGCTATTCTGCTGCGGGGGCACAACTTCACCATCTCTCAAGTTCAGGAGGTGGTGGGGGGGCGCCTCCTAGTGGCTGATGTCACCGACAGGAACGCTCCCCTGAGGCTGATCAACGTGTACGCCCCAGCGGTACAGAGTGAGCGGTTGGCCGTCCTGCAGCGGCTTCCATCCCTGCTGGCTACGTCCAGGCCGGTCATCCTAGGCGGAGACTTCAACTGCATCATCGATGCAGATGGAAGATCCGGCGTGGGGACAGCGGGTGGGGGGAGTCAACTGGACGTCACGTCCAGATTCCTGATGGGCACGGTGAAGGACGCCAAGCTGCTCGACGTCTTCAGCACCCCTGCAGACGGAGCACAGCAGAGGTACACCTGGTCGCGGCCAGACGGGTCTATCCGCTCAAGGATAGACTTCCTGTTTGTGTCACGGACGTTCTCGGTCAGATCCACCGGTGTCGAGCCGGTGTTCTTCTCTGACCACTGCCTCCTGTTGGCCGACTGTCACTTACAGGACGACCAGCCGGCCGGCAAGGGGACGTGGAAGCTCAACACGACTCTGTTGACCCCAGAGAACGTCGAGGAGCTTAAGAGGGAGTACGCCAGTTGGAGAACCGTGAAACCCCTCTTTGAGTCTCCAGGCGACTGGTGGGAGACGGTGAAGGAGAACATCAAGAGGTTCTTTGTCCTCAAGGGTGTTCAGAAGGCAAGAGAGAGGCGGGGAAAGCTGTTGCGACTCCAGAAAAGGGTGCAGAACCTGCTCCTTCTGCAGTTGATGGGGGTCGATGTCACGGAGGACCTCCGCGAGGTGAGGGGCCAGCAAGCCTCGCTCTTCGCCGCGGAGGCCTCCAGGATAATCTTCCGGTCCAGGGTCCGCTCCGTGGAGCAGGGCGAGACTTGCTCGCGTTTCTTCTTTCAGAAGGTGCACAAAGAGAGCTCTGTGCTTAGCCGGCCGAAGGAGGACGACGGCTTGGTGACGTCGTCTCGGCCCGACGTTTTGAGGATCAGCAGATCCTTCTATGCCGGACTGTACGACACGAAGCCCACGGACAGCACGGCCTCCAAGTCGTTCCTGTCGTCTATCACGGAGGTCTCAGACGACGGCACGAGGGAGTGGCTGGACCGGCCGATATCCCTGGACGAGCTGGCCAGAGCCCTCAAGTCCTTGCAGAGGAATAGGACTCCCGGAAGCGACGGCTTACCGGTCGAGCTGTATTCTACTCTGTGGGGCCTGGTCGGCCAGGACCTGCTGGAGGTGTACGATAGTGCGCTTCGGGCAGGGGAAATGTGCAAGTCCATGAGGAAGGGCATCATCACCCTCATTTACAAGAGGAAGGGGGAGAGGGAAGAAATTAAGAATTGGCGTCCCATTTCACTTTTGAACGTGGACTAAAAAATCCTGGCCAAGGTCATTGCCAACCGGGTCAGGTCTGTCCTGGAGTCAGTGATTCACCCTGGCCAAACCTGTGCTGTGCCGGGCAGGAAGATCGCTGAGAGCCTCGCGCTCATCAGGGATACGATCGCCTACATGCAGGACAGGCGGGTGGACACCTGCCTCGTCAGCCTGGACCAGGAGAAGGCCTTCGACAGGGTCTCTCATGCTTACATGAGGGACGTCCTCTCCAAATTGGGGTTCGGGGAGGGCATCCGCAATTGGATCCGGCTGCTCTACGCCAACATCGTTAGCGCAGTCTCGATCAACGGGTGGGAATCAGATAGTTTTCCTGTTAGATATGGAGTCAGGCAGGGCTGCCCGCTCTCTCCTGCCTTGTTCGTGTGCTGTGTGGAGCCCTTCGCCGCCTCCATCAGGAAGGACGTGAGCCTGAAGGGCGTGACTATCCCAGGCAGCGGAGGCCTTCAGGTCAAGACCTCCCTATACATGGATGATGTCACCGTCTTCTGCACCGATCGTCGGTCGGTGAGTAGGCTGTTGGACATCTGCGGCCAGTTTGAACTGGCCCTCGGGTGCCAAAGTTAATAGGGGTAAGAGCGAGGTCATGTTCTTCGGGAACTGGGACGACCGCTGCTTCATCCCCTTCACCGTCAGGACAGACTACCTGAAGGTGCTGGGTGTTTGGTTTGGTGGAGCTGGGGCATGCACTAAGACTTGGGAGGAGCGTATCGCCAAATTTAAGCAGAAGCTGGGCAGGTGGACGCTCCGGTCCCTCTCCATCACGGGTAAGAACCTGGTTGTCAGGTGCGAGGGCTTTCGGTACTGTTGTATGTGGCGCAGGCCTGGCCTATTACCTGGACCTGCGCCGCTGCGGTCACCCGGGCCATCTTCCACTTCATTTGGGGGTCGAGGATGGACCGGGTCCGCAGAGACACCATGTACAAAGACCTGGGAAATGGGGGAAAGGGCGTACCGAACGCCACCCTCGCCCTGACGGCTACCTTTGTGTGCAGCTGCATCAAGCTGTGCGTAGATCCTCAGTACGCAAACACCAAGTGTCACTACTTACTGAGTATCTACCTGTCCCCGGTGTTGCGAAGGATGGGCCTGGCCTCGTTGCCGCGGAACACTCCGAGTAGTTGGACCGTCCTGTACCACCTGTCCTTCGTGGAGAAATTTTTGAAAGGAAACACCTTTGACCGCAAGGCCGTCAGGCAGTGGTCAGCACGTAGTATCCTCGGGACCCTTCGGGAAAAGGAGAGGGTGGATCCCGTCGTGTGGTTCCCCACGCAGACTGCCAAAGTCGTTTGGCAGAATGCCTCATCGCCAGAACTTTCAAACAAGCACAAGGACATTGCTTGGCTGGTGGTGAGAGGGGCTCTGCCAGTGAGATCCTTTATGCATGCCCGGAATCTCTGCACCACCGCACGCTGCCCTCGAGGTGGCTGCGGGGGGGACGAGACTGTCGAACACCTCCTTCTGGAGTGTGCCTATGCGCAGGGGGTCTGGAGGGGGATGCAGTGGTATTTGTCGAGGTTCGTCCCGAGCAGCTCCGTGACGCGGGACTCCGTGCTCTACGGGCTGTTTCTGGGGACGCACACTGAGACCAACATCAACTGCGCCTGGAGGACCATCAATGCGGTGAAAGACGCTCTTTGGTCTGCCCGCAACTTGCTGGTCTGCCAGCTGAAAGAACTGACCCCGACCGAGTGTTGCAGACTGGCGCACTCCAAGGTCCAGGGCTACGTGCTGAGGGACGCGCTAAAGCTTGGGGCAGCCGCCGCCAAGGCGCGGTGGGGAAAGACCACCGTATGAGCCCCCTCGTCCAGAAAAGGGAAAAGAATCCTATCTGGTAACTGGGCCCAGCTGGCGCCTTCCCCAACTGGCCAGGGGGCCAACTGGGACTGTGCGGGGTGACGACTGCCGGGGCGGTTTCTTTGCTTTGTTTTTTTTTCTCTGTTTTGTTTTTTTTTTCCTTTAGTTGGTGTACGTACCCCCGGGTAACCCGGAGTGGCTTGCATGACTGGGTAGGTGCATAAATGTTTTATTTTTTGTACATTCTATGAATAAAGTATATTTTTTCAAATAAAAAAAGGTGACGAAACGTCTGAAATCTAACCTTCCAGCTCAGCGAGCAAACTCACATCCAGTTTTGGACTACTTGTTATTTTGGTTAGACCCTTGACACGGGACTCATTATCAATCATGTTATTCCAGTTATTTGGTTTGTCTCCAGCACCATCTTATTTTTAATTTTATGTGATTATCTTTCTGCCTCAATTTATCATATCATAGGTCATCCCTTCACTTGCTGTCCAGCTGTTGACACTTTTGATCACCTGCAGAGACTTATTATTCAGCCTGTCAACATTCCTCTCATACCATTTGTACAATCTTTTAATCTCTCTGCATCTAAATTCCGTGTCTTTGTGCTTCCCTTCACCTGACAAAGGAGCAGCATTCTGAAAGCTTGTGATTTCAAATAAACCTGTTTGACTATAACCTAGTGTTGTGTGACTTCTGACTTACCTAATGTACCCATTGAGATGTCAGTATCTGAGCTGTTGCAGAGCGCATGAAATAGCTAGTGCTAATTCCACTGGTACTCACAAGTGACACAAGACAGAATACATTGTGGACAAGGAGGAGAAATTTGGACTTGATAAGAATACATTCACCATGGCAGTAACAGTACAGAAACAGAGCAACGGATAAAGGTTCTTACCTGATTGCCATTGCATGGAAGTTTCGGCATCTCCTGAGCAGCAATTGCAGTATTTTCCTGTTAGGATCAGGATTTTTTTTTGAGTTGTGTGAGAAGCCATATGTCTAGAGTGAGATGGAGGTACCTGACAAAGCTGTTAATGGGGGAAAGGTGATGAGGTGTCCTCAATGAATGAGTAGGCAGCATAGAGGGCATGTATAGTTCATAGTTCAGGGAGGGTAGTGTTGGGGTTTGTGGGAGAACCAAGCTGAGACTGCCAGATTCTATGAAGGTCTTTCACTTGTCTAGCACTCCAACTCCCTGCTGCCAGGCTTTATCACAGCATTGTATCAGCTAATGCAATCCCACTTTACACTTCTACTGAGGCACATCTCATCCAACTGTTCCAGGAACAATAGGAAGACTAACTGGCTTCTCCACAAACCACCATTCTGCAGGACAAAGGGAACAGACATCAAATCCAACAGGAAAGAAGCAAGTCTCTAACACAGAGTCTACAGGTGGAGATAGACGGATCAGCTTTCTCGTCATATCTGGGTACCAGTGTCTCAGGAGGCTTGACTCTCCTGGCAGGTCACTGCTGACACCTGCGGCCTGAGACACAACCTGTTCCCAGTGGAGCAGGCAGGTACACATTATCAAGCCTGTCACTGGACGGTCACCTCGCACCACCCTGGGTCTCTGCCCTTCACTGGGGCTGTGTCTTCTCATCTGAACGGAGAGAACACAGAGGCGTCTTTGTATGTTTGTAATGACTTGTATGAAGCACGGGGTGTGGAGGCCGACCGTGAGGCATGGTTGTGGGAGGTCAGTGGATTATGGAAAAATATGAGTATGGCTGTTCGGATGGGAGATGCCTGCAAGGAAATGAATGAGTAGTGCTGTAAGATGTTTTGATCCGAGAACGGCTATTCAGGAGAATGCGCAAGTTGGGGTGTGGGTTTGGGACCTGAAAGTGTTACGTCACTCAGCTGCCATGCCTTCTGAATCATTTTGGTGCAGTGACTCCAGGCTGGAGTTTCCACACTCTGATTTTCTCAAATATTTTCTTTCACATCTACTTGATTGGAAACATTGGCTTCTTTTCCCTGCCCTTGGGACAGCTCACCTCACTGCATCACCTCAGATTCTGCAGCAGGGGCTCCAGCTAAGTTGTGAAAAGCCTGGGGATAACCGTCCCATGTCTCCTTTCCTTCTCTATAGGTGTGTCAAAAATCTAAGTGTAGGACAATCTTTGTCGGATATACCAAGGTCCCGTAATTAGGCTTTTTTTTGACTAAATAAAAGCATCATCCCATCCAGCCTCCTTAATTTGTCAGAGAGCCAGTAGAATGAGCATTAGTTTTCTGTAGGAAGACCAAAGATCTGGCACACGAATTAAATCAATATAAATCCTGTTACAACAATGTTCCCCATAATCTGAAAGAGAAGCTAATTATCTTTCACAAACCTAATTTTCTTGCTGCTGAATCCGTTTGTTTATCTGATCACTGTCACAAGTTAAATCAGACTGTGTCTGATCTAATCTTCATTGATATCGCATATAATGGTGGTATTTTCAATCATCAAAGAAAACAAAGAAATGGTAGGCATGTTGTATCATTGCTTTCACCGGTATTTATAGCAAATGGAAGAGATGAACGTGTCAGATATCCGAACGAAACTAATCAGAGACAGACATTCATGGAAATTACCATCAGCAAAATAACAGTAATAACAGATTTGCAGCACCTGATGGCTGTAATCTCTTTTACTGCACCATTTATGCTCTACTTTTTCTTGTGAGGGGCCATATTTTACAATATCAATAAATGTGGCTCTCCAAGTTTCAGCTATTGACTCAGTTATCTGGCAGGTCTACCAATACACTGTGCATCTTAATTTGCATTTTCCTTAGTATTTTCACATAGTCAGCCCTGATGAGCCCACAGTGTCAGGATTAGCAAAACACGCTAGGATCTAATCTATTCTCCTGGCTTGGCTGCCCACTAATGCCATTTGAATCACCATTTGAAGACTGATTGAATCTTGACTGTTCATGCTGTGCCAGCATCTAAGTGGTGGTACTTGGTGTCATAGAGCTGTACAGCATGAAAACAGACCTTTCAGTCCAACCCGTCCATGCCAACCAGATCTCCTAAATTAATCTAATCCCATTTGCCAGTATTTGACCCATATCCCTCTAAACCCTTCCTATTCATATACACATCCAGATGCCTTTTAAAGGTTGTAATTGCAACAGCCTCTACCACTTCCTCTGGCAGCTCATTCCATTCACAGGCCACCATTTGCATGAGAAAGTTGCCCCTTAGATCCCTTTTAAATCTTTCTCCTCTTACCTTAAACCTATGCCCCGTAGTTTTGGACTGCCCCACCGTGGTGAAAAGACTTTGGATATTCACCCTATCCATGCCCCACATGACTCTGTAACCCTCTATAAGGTCACACCTCAGCCTCCAATGCTCCAGGGAAAATATCCCCAGTCTATTCAGCCTCTCCCTAGAGCTCAAACCCCCCAATCCTGGCAACATCCTTGCAAATCTTTTCTGAACCCTTTCAAGTTGGACAACATCCTTCCTATGGCAGGGACCAAGAATTTAATGCAGTATTCCAAAAGCAGCCTAACCAATGTCCTGTACGGCTGCAACATGACCTCCCAACTCCTAAACTCAGTGCACAGACCAATAAAGGCAAGCGTACTAAACGCGTTCTTCACTATCCTATCTTCCTGGGACTCCATTTTCAAGGAACTATGAACTTGCACTCCAAGGTCTGTTCCTTCAACAACACTCCCCAGGACCTTACCATTAACTGTACAAGTCCTGCACTTCACCAACACCTTCCACCCCAACCTCAAGTTCACCTGGGCCATCTCCAACACATCCCAAACCTTCCCAGACCTCTCAGTCTCCATCTCAGGCAACCAGCTTGTAACTGATGTCCATTTCAAGCCCACCGACTCGCACAGCTACCTAGAATACACCTCCTCCTACCCACCCTCCTGCAAAAATTCCATCCCCTATTCCCAATTCCTCCACCTCCGCCGCATCTGCTCCCAGGATGAGGCATTCCACTCCCGCACATCCCAGATGTCCAAGTTCTTTAAGGACCACAACTTTCCCCCCACAGTGATCGAGAACGCCCTTGACTGTGTTTCCCGCATTTCCCACAACACATCCCTCACACCCTGACCCCGTCACAACCGCCCCCAGAGGATCCCCCTCGTTCTCACACACTACCCCACCAACCTCCTGATACAACGCGTCATGCTCTGACACTTCTGCCATCTACAATCCGACCCCACCAACCAAGACATTTTTCCATCCCCACCCTTGTCTGCTTTCCCGAGAGACCACTCTCTCCGTGACTCCCTTGTTCACTCCACACTGCCCTCCAACCCCACCACACCCAGCACCTTCCCCTGCAACCGCAGGAAGTGCTACACTTTCCCCCACACCTCCTCCCTCACCCCTATCCCAGGCCCCAAGATGACTTTCCATATTAAGCAGAGGTTCACCTGCACATCTGCCAATGTGGTATACTGTATCCATTGTACCTGGTGTGGCTTCCTCTACATTGGGGAAACCAAGCGGTGGCTTAAGGTCCGCTTTGCAGAACACCTCCGCTCGGTTCGCAACAAACAACTGCACCTCTCAGTCGCGAACCATTTCAACTCCCCCTCCCATTCTTTAGATGACATGTCCATCACGGGCCTCCTGCAGTGCCACAATGATGCCACCCGAAGGTTGCAGGAACAGCAACTCATATTCCGCTTGGGAACCCTGCAGGCCAATGGTATCAATGTGGACTTCACAAGCTTCAAAATCTCCCCTTCCCCCACTGCATCCCAAAACCAGCCCAGTTTGTCCCCTCCCCCCACTGCATCACAAAACCAGCCCAGCTCATCCCCTCCCCCCACTGCATCCCAAAACCAGCCCAGCCTGTCTCTGCCTCTCTAACCTGTTCTTCCTCTCAACCATCCCTTCATCCCACCTCAAGCCGCACTTCTATTTCCTATCTACTAACCTCATCCCACCTCCTTGACCTGTCTGACTTCCCTGGACTGACCTATTCCCTCCCTACCTCCCCACTTATATTCTCCTCTCCACCTATCTTCTTTTCTCTCCATCTTCGGTCCGCCTCCCCCTCTCTCCCTATTTATTCCAGAACCCTCACCCCATCCCCCTCTCTGATGAAGGGTCTAGGCCCGAAACGTCAGCTTTTGTGCTCCTGAGATGCTGCTTGGCCTGCTGTGTTCATCCAGCTTCACACTTTATTATCAAGTCCTGCCCTGATTTGCCTTTCCAAAATGTAGCATCTCTCACTTATCTAAATTAAACTCCATCTGCCACTCCTCAGCCCATTGGCCCATTTGATCAAGGCCCTGTAGTATTGACGTAACCTTCTTGCTGCACGTACAATTTTGGTGTCATTTGCAAACTTACTAACCGTACCTTTTATGTTCACATTCAAATCATTTATATAAAACACCAAAAACACTGGACCTAACATGGATACTTGTGACACATCTCTGGTCACAGACCTCCAGTCCGAAAAGCAACCCTTCACCACCACTCTCTGTCTTCTACCTTTGAGGCAGTTCTGTATCTAAATGGCTAGTTCTCCCTGTATTCCATGTGATCTAACCTTGATAACCAGTCTACCATGAGGAACATGGTCGAATGCCTTTATTCAAGTCCACACAGATCACATCTGTCGCTTTGCCTTCATCAATCCTCCTTGTTGCTTCTTCAAAAAACTGAATCAAATTAGTGAGACATGATTTCCGACGCAAAAAGCCATGTTGATGGTCCCTAATCAGTCCTTGTTTTTCCAAATAAATGTAAATCTCTGTCTCTCAGGATCCCCTCCAAAAACTTGCTCACCACTGATGTCAGGCTTCCTGGTTTATAGTTCCTTGGCATTTCCTTACCATCTTTCTTTAAATAGTGGCACCATGTTTGCCAATTGCCAGCACCTTGCCTGTAACTATTGAACTATCGATCAAATATCTCAGCAAGGGGCTCACCATTCACATCCCCAGCTCCCACAGAGTCCTGGGGTATACCTGATCAGGTCCTGGGGATTTATACACTTCTATGCATTTTAGGATGCACCTCCTTCTCTCTCGTATGGACATTTTTCAAGATGTTGCAATTTTTTCCCCACTTTCTCTAGTTTCCATATCCTTCCCTCGGATAAACACTGAAGCAAAACCTTCGTTTAGTATCTCCCCCATTATAATGGGTGGCCCTGCTGATCTTTAAAGGGCCGTATTCTCTCCCTTACTCTTTTGTCTAAAATGTATTCATGGAATCCCTTTGGATTCTCCTTAACCCAATTTGCTGAAGCTGTCTTATGTCTACTTTCTGTCCTCCTGATTTCCCTCTTACTTATACTGCCTTCATACTCTTCTAGGGATTCACTCAATCTCTGCTGTCTATACCTGACATTTGCTTCCTCATTTTTCTTCATCAAAACCTCAATTTCTCCCATAATCTAGCATTTCCTATGCCCACCAGCCTTGCCCGTCGCCCTAACAGGAACATACTGTCTCTGGATTCTCGTTATCTAATTTTTGAAGGCTTCATATTTTCCAGCCACCCTTTTAGCTGCAAACATCGGCCCCAATCAGCTTTTGTTCTTGCCTAATACCGTCAAAGTTGGCCTTCCTCTCAATATTGAACTTTAACTTTTAGATCTGATCTACCCTTTTCTATCACCATTTTAAAACTAATTGAATTATGGCCACTAGCCCCAAAGCGCCCCCCTATTGACACCTCAGTCACCTGCCCTGCCTTATTTCCCAACAGTAGGTCAAGTTTTGCTCCTTCTCTGGTCGGTATATCCACCTACTAAACCAGAAATATTTCCATACCACTTAACAAGTTCCTCTACATCCAGGCCCTTAACACCAAGGCAGTCCCAGACTTTGTTTGGTAAGTTAAAATCCCCTACCATTACCACCGTATGATTATCACAGATAACTGAGATCTCCTTACAAATTTATTTCTCAATTTCCCACCAACTATCGGGGGTTCTTAGGTTTGTAAAGATTTTGGAGAGGAGGAATGAGATTGTTTGGCTGGATAGGTGGGGCTAATTGATGAAACCTTTAGTCAAGTGCTCAGCTGGTGATCGTAACCCTATCTGGAGTGGGTGTAATATCACTTTTTTTAACAACTCTGAGAAAGACAGCCGAATCATATCAGCCTTCTTATCCCTGTATTCACAACACGGTAAAATTAAAGTACACAAAGACTCTCAAAATTGCTCCAGTGTTTCCGAACCAGACTATATTAATGACCAATACCAGGCAAGTCAATGTCTTAAACAAAATACTTAACAATTTATTATTAATACAGTAGCTTTAGCAGAGCATATTTAAATAAAAGTGTAGTTTGTTTAATATTTATGACTTAAATGCCATCTTCTTTGATTCTACCCATAAAGACTAACAAACCGATGGGATAAATCAAAACAAAAATGAGATGTAATTGGCCAGTTCATTTAAGCAGTTTCCATGATCTGTAATATCATAGGAATGTGGAATCTTATCTTGCATAGTTCCAAAGACACTGGTCAACATACATAGCTTCCAGTAGGTTCAGGAATATTCGTAAAATGCTTTTATTCAGATTCTATTCTCCAAAGTTTCAACAAATTGATAACGGAAGGATAACCAGAGAGCAATCAGATCTTCCTATAGCTTTGACAGCCACAATTCTTTCGACCAAAAATCCAATTTTTAATGTCAGTTCAAACTTTGGTTTATCATTCTGTTTGAGACTGGTTGGCACCAACCTCCCTGGGATGACCCCTGCTAACATTGAAACATCTGCCATCTGTTGGAGCATAATACTTCTCTGGAAATGGAACATTTATATATCTTTGAACAAGAATTAACCTGCAGTTAACTTCTAGGCCTGACCTCAAACAAATATTGGTTTATTTGTTCTCTTTTAAAACAAAAAGGTTGTTGCTCACAGCTGAAAGATCATGTTCAGCTCTCAGTTCACAGCTCCATTGGAGACCATTATTGTCATAACAGTCTAGCAAAAGCCATCTTTCTCTACGAATCTTCTCATCTTTCTTTTATTTTGTTGACTGATCCTGACCTCCAGTTCCTTTCCAATTACAAGTATCGGGTAGTGATCAGTAGCAGTCAGCCTCCTGTTATTTCTAAGTCAGTATACCAAGGAAAAGTACTGTTGTCCTGCCTTAGACCAGAAGTTAAATCCAAGATGTTCCTATTCTGTGTTGCTCATTTCAGAGTGGGGCAGTCTCACTAAGTGTCTAAAACATAAAATTGTGCTGGCATAAAATTGTGATGCGTTTCCTGTGTGCAGGTTTACATTTCTGCTGAGCTGAGACTAGACCTGGGTGTGGAACAGGATTCATGTGGAAGATGACTTTTGTGAACCATCTCCTGATGTGCCCTAGTTGTATCGACAATTGATGTTTGTTTATTTTGGGCTCAAATCTTAGAACATAGAACATAGAACATTACAGCACAGTACAGGCCCTTCGGCCCTCGATGTTGTGCCAACCTGTCATACCGATCTGAAGCCCCTCTAACCTACACTATTCCATGTACATCCATATGCTTATCCAATGACGACTTAAATGTACCTAGAGTTGGCGAATCTACTACCATTGCAGGCAAAGTGTTCCATTCCCTTACTACTCTCTGAGTAAAGAAACCACCTCTGACATCTGTCCTATATCTTTCACCCCTCAATTTAAAGCTATGCCCCCTCGTGCTCACCGTCACCATCCTAGGAAAAAGGCTCTCCCTATCCACCCACCCTATCTAACCCTCTGATTATTTTATATGTTTCAATTAAGTCACCTCTCAACCTTCTTCTCTCTAATGAAAACAGCCTCAAGTCCCTCAGCCTTTCCTCGTAAGACCTTCCCTCCATACCAGGCAACATCCTACTAAATCTTCTCTGCACCCTTTCCAACGCTTCCACACCCTTCTTATCATGCGGTGACCAGAACTGTACGCAATACTTCAAGTGCGGCCGCACCACAGTTTTCTACAGCTTCACCATAACCTCTTGGTTCTGGAACTCGATCCCTCTATTAATAAAAGCTAAAACACTGTATGCCTTCTGAACAGCCCTGTCAACCTGGGTGGCAACTTTCAAGGATCTGTGTACATGGACACTGAGATCTCTCTGCTCATCTACACTACTAAGAATCTTACCATTAGCCCAGTACTTTGCCTTCTGGTTACTCCTACCAAACTGCATCACCTCACACTTGTCTGCATTAAACTCCATTTGCCACCTCTCAGCCCAACTCTGCAGCTTATCTATGTCTCTCTGCAACCTACAGCATCCTTTGTCACTATCCACAACTCCACCAACCTTAGTGTCATCTGCAAATTTACTAACCTATCCTTCTACGCCCTCATCCAGGTCATTTATAAAAATGACAAACAGCAGTGGACCCAACACCGACCCTTGCGGTGCACCACTAGTAAGTGGTCTCCAGGATGAACATTTCCCATCAACTACCACCCTCTGTCTTCTTTCAGCAAGCCAATTTCCAATCCAAACTGCTATATCTCCCACAATTCTATTCCTCCGCGTTTTATACAACAGCCTACTGTGGGGAACCTTTTCGAATGCCTTGCTGAAATCTATATACACCACATCAAACGGTTTACTCTCATCTACCTGTTTGATCACCTTCTCAAAGAACTCAATAAGGTTTGTGAGGCACGACCTTCCCTTCACAAAACCGTGCTGACTATCCCTAATCAATTTATTCTTTTCTAGATGATTAGAAATCCTATCCCTTATAACCTTTTCCAACACTTTATCAACAACTGTGGTAAGGCTCACTGGTCTATAACTACCAGGAATGTCTCTACTCCCCTTCTTGAACAGGTGAACCACATTTGCTATCCTCCAGTCATCTAGCACTATTCCTGTAGACAATGACGAGTTAAAGATCAATGCCAAAGGCCCGGCAATCTCCTCCCTGGCTTCCCAGAGGATCGTAGGATAAATCCCATCCGGCCCAGGGGACTTATCTATCTTCACCCTCTGTAGGATTTCTAATACTTCTTTCTTGTGAACCTCAATCCCACCTTGTCTAGTAGCCTGTATCTCAGTATTCTCCTCCACAACATTGTCGTTTTCTAGGTCTTAGATTGTGTTAGGTGCCCTATTAGACACAAGTGAGCTAGGTTTATTTAATCAAGAATAGCTGGTGTATTATCCCGAACAGACTTACTCAAACAAAGATGCAAAGATTATTGACAAACATTTTGGATTATGCAATAAACACACACATATACGTACCTGAGGAGAATCAAAAAATTAAAACTTTGCACAGCACTAACTTAAAAGTAGTTTGGCCAAATATTACTTACACTCAGGGGAAAAAGGGTGTCATGTGTGTTCCAAATATTGTTGTGACTAAAAAATTGTTTTACAAACGCATTAGCTGCTAGCATGGGGCTGACTTCCTAGAACAACTGTGGTTAAGTGAATTCCCTCTGCTTCAGATGACGGGAAAAGACTGCAGGAAAATGCCATTCACTAACTCGCTGCGTGATAAAGATGACTTTCAGTGGGCTTCAGTTCACACACTTTACTGAGAAGCATTGCAAAGTAAGAGAGAGAGAGAGAGAGAGAGAGTGTGTAATGGGCTGTTGTTTCTTAGGCATGTCTCAGTTCTGAGGAAGGGTCACCAGACCAGAAGTGTTAACTCTGATTTTTTCTGCACAGATGCTTTCAGACCTGCTGAGCTCTTCCAGCAACTTCTGTTTTTGTTCTATGCCTCAACTTCTCACTGACTGAATTAAAATAAATACAACAGCTTTATGCCATTCACAATTTAGGCCCATGAGTCTTCTCCCTGAAAGTCTTCCAGATAGTATATATCTGAGCTTCATGTTCCATGCAGGTGCGACATTATTGTTGTTGTTGTACTTAGTGCCAGCATTCCCTCTAATTTTCTTTCCAGCTGCAGGGACCTCAGAGGTCAGCGATGGCAGCAACTTCCAGAACCTTGGAACAGCTGCACACGCTTGCAATCATGCAGCCTAGAGGGAACATTGCTTTGCTAAGGAAAAGACATTCTTTGTTCATGCTATATTTACATTGGTCCATCTAATTTTTTAAACAAAATTGAATCATAACAATGTGTTCATTTATCATAATTCAAAGATTCGGTACAAGAGGTAAAATAAGCCCTGTTTTAGTTAACCTGTTTGGACTTGCTGTGGCACACCTATGGAGAAGGCGGGACTTAAGCCTAAAATTCTGTTTCAGAGGAGGGACACTGTCACTGAACCAAAAGTCCTTATCCTGCCCTCTTTAGAGATATTCTACTCAACCTGTTCAGAGATGTTACTACACATCTATGCAGCAGGTAGGATTTGTACCTGGGTCTCCTGGCTCAGAGATAGGAACACTACTGTTGTGCCACAAGAACTCTCCTGCCTTCCTATGTACATAATTGAATGGGATCCAACTTGTTAATCGTCTGCGATATATATTGTTGACCATGTCAATCCCAATGGCAATGCAGCTCTTTTCCTGGTCCACCACTGGGAATTGAGCTGTGCCATTAAAATCTACCTAGCAGCACTGGCATGATCATTTGATGATCAGCCTCACAATCTAACTGCATGTGGCCACTGTAACGACAACAGAAGTGTGCACTTGTGTCCAGACCCAATTTTTGATTTGTAGGAAACCAAGCTGCAACACAGAAAATGGTACAGCCCAATTTGTACCAATAGGCATTGCTATTAAGGCACATTTGATAGAAGGGGCATCTTCTAATGGATCCTCACTCCAACCAGATCCTCACTCCAATGTCTCATAAAGACATACAAGAATAATATCAATTTTCATCTATATTGCATCTTTAATGTAGAAAAGTTCAAGGTGTTTCACAAGAGCATTATCAAACATACTTTTGACACCAATCCACATAAAGAGACATTAGCAGAGGTGAGCAAATACTTGGTCACAGAAGTAAGTTTTAAAAAGTGACTTAATGAATAGAGAGTTGAACCGACTTTAGGACAGAACTGCATTGCTTACTGCTCAGACCGTTGAAGGCAAGAGGCACAAACAACACAATTATTAAAATCAGGCTTGCATAAGAGGACAGAATAGGTGAAGCATAGAGATTTCAGAGGTCAACAGGATTAAGCAGCATGTAGACATATATACATACATGATATCTGGCTAAGGATTTTCTAAAAAAAGAGTAAGACACTTCGCCCCTTGAGCCTCTTCCACAATTCACTGGGCTCATGGATGGTCTGCAACCTAACTTCACAAATCTACCCATGTCCCACATCTCTTAATATCTTTGCTTAATCTAAATCTGTCAAATTTAGAATTAACTTTTATAACTGATCAAGCCTTTTGAGGAAGACCTTCCTAAACTTCTACCAACTTTTATTTGTGGAAGTGAATTCTAGTTTCACTCCTGAAATGTTTGGCTGTATTTTAAAACTATGTCCCCTAATACTGGACTCTTCATCCAACAAAAATCACCATTCTCAATCAACCCTATATTTTTCTTAATATCTTGAATTACTTTGATCAAATCATCCCTTAACCTTCCAAATTTCACATTACAATCCTAGTTTGGGTCATCTCTCCTTGTAGCCCAGTTATCCACTTCCTTCAAGGCTAATCAATTCTTCTATATGTTGCCCTGGATTGTTTACTCCAGGTATGGTATAACCTGTATTTTGTATAGCTGAAGTGTAACTTTTATCCTCTCATATCCTAGTTCTCTAGATATAAAGGACAACATTACATTAGTTTCTGTACTTATTCATAATCTATCAGTCTGGACTCTTTATAATACACTATTTCTAGCTTTACACCATTTAGAAAGAACTTTGATTTATTCTTTCTCTGCGAAAAGTGGATAACCTCAGATCAGCTGATATTTAACTCAATTTGCCACAGTTTTGTTCATTCACTTTATCAATTACTATCTCTATGAATCCATCCATAAAACCTACAATGCCATTTATATTTGTGGCATCTGGAAATTTGAATCCCATCATCAGTCTCATTATTAAATACATACCTCCCTGTGGGACGCTAGTCACATCCTGCCAATTTTAGCATCTGCCCATTATTCCTACTGTTCGTCTCCTGCTTTTCAGCTACTTTCCTACCCAGCCTAAATAAGTTCCCTTCAATTCTAGCGGTTTCAACTTTAAAGAACCAGATAGAAAAGGGACTAAAAAGAGGGATACATAAGAGGTACATCAGGCTGACTTACCATTCCTGAATGTTACTGTATATTACGTACACTGCACTGCACATACTGTACATACAACCAACTGACTCCACCACACAAGGAGGCAACTGAAGGTGAGGGACACATCCCAAAACATGCTTCTGCCTGGATGTGATTAAGTAGTTTGGTGAACATCTAAGCCTTACTGATTTCTATTGTCCTGCAAAGAAATGGATACTGCTACCTACTCACTTTGTTTCCTCATTGTTTAATCTGTATTCATCCAATGTAGGGTGTAGGCCTCTCACATCTCTATTCCTCGTTTCCACCCACGGGGTTCTACGATGTTATATCATCTCTTCATCATCATCTTTTTCTCTGCCCTCTTCTCTTTCTTGTTCTTGGCCATCTAATATGAAGGAAGATGCCACATCATCTCCATTTGGCTCCATTTACATTCCGAATGATGCACTTTTTGTATTATGGCAAGTATTCCAGAGCAGGCTGGCCTGTACTTTTAAGACAGTTACATAACATTATACCGGATATTTTTAAGATATGTCCCTCACCCTCAACCACCTCCCTATGCAATAGAGTCAGCTGGCCACATGCACAGCACACACAGCACAATATACGCAATATACAGCAACATTAGCAAGCAAAGAATCTAGACAGTGTATAGGTCTCTGATATTATTGCCTTGTAGTCAGGATTGCAATTAAACTTCAGATATCTGACTCAAGAACAACTGAGCTATCTGAGTCGAACATCTAGAATTACAGAATCACAGGACCCCTACAGCATGGATGCAGGTCATTCAGCCCATCGAGTCCACAACGACCCTCTGAAGAGCATCCATCCCACCCAGACTCATACCCCATCCTTACCCTATCTCTGTAATTTTGCATTCCCCATGGCTAATCCACCTGCACAGTCCTGGACAACTATGGGTAATTTAGCATGACCAATCCACCTAACCTGCACATATTTGGACTGTGGGAGGAAACCAGAACACCCAGAGGAAACCCAGCCAGACCAGGGGAGAACATGCAAACCACACACACACACACACGCACACACACCTCGGTCCCTGGCACTGTGAGGCAGTAGTGCTACCCGCCGCTCTAGTAAACCAAATAAAATGACACTAACCCTTAACCCCAGTTTTCTGGCATATTTCAATGCAGTTAATTTTATCCCAAATTGATATGCATAATATCTATCTTACCACTGCTTTCAGAACTGTGTATCATTTTTGTTTCAAACACTCTATTTTGTAGTTGTCCATGATTCCACACCATATTTCAGAGTCAGTAGGACACAATGATCATACACTTTCTCCTCCTGACTGGCAGTGCTATTTTGTTGTCACAGAACTCTCTATATCACAAAGCAACCTCATACAGCTCTGATCCTACTCAGCACATTTTACTTTATACTATCCTCCTTTTTTGGTTCAGAAATTTCTATTCAGCTATGTTTTTCATTTCTCACTTTCTGGACTGATTCTCAATTACAGTTTGCCTTTAGCTCTTCAGTCTCTTGCAAAAGCAGTTTTATGGCCAAAATCTCACGGGAGTCATGCAAATAGTGGCACCAGATGGTTAATTTGTCTTAACCACTGTCCCTGTAAATACCGTCCCTCTGTTCCTGCGTTTTGAATTACCTAAACAATTTAAAGCATGTTTGCTGATCTCCCATGGCTTGGAATCAACATGTATGCTGTTACAGATGGTGCTCATGCAAGAAAGCTGTACCTAATTTGACTGAGAATTCAGAAGTTTCCTTTAAAGCTGACAAGCTTTTTGATTGGCATCTAAAAAGTAAACTATCAGTAATTTCCCACTAGTATTTATATAAATGAATTTTGTTCACCTACTTGAACGACGAAAGTAATACTTTGTTGCCATTTAGTGCATGCAAGTTATTTAGTGAAATATTACGGTGAAGGCCAAAAATGTATAATACTTTTAAAGTCAGTATTGTGCCACCTTTAGCAAATTCATTTATTTTGTTTTATCAGCTTTTGCTGCAATGTTTAAATTTGGGAATGAATCTAAACCTCCTATCCTTAAGTATTAGAATGTTACTGTTTTGTGGACCACTAAGATTTTTGAGTTCTAACAGGCATTGCTCTGACCAAACTATTTACAAACTTTTGAGAGCATGCAGTTTTCTGTTCCGACTGTCTTAGGGTGTTTGGAGACTACACGCCTGGGAAATCAGTTAGTCCTGTGCAACATCCTATTTCTTCTTAGAACTGCTTCCATAAAGATCAGGTCAATGATTTAATATTTAATGAATAAGAAACATACAAAATATTTGAAATATTGAACCTGAATGATTTAACTTACACCTTTTACTGCTGAAGTTTATTGATTGATTGTACTTTGGTTCAGTCTTGGTAGCTATTTTGAGCCTTGTAGCTGTGAATCGAAGCATCATCTAGTTTTTCAAAGTAGGTTGTATCTTCCTGTTATTCCTTCCTACACCACTTTCTTCGAGATGTTTGAAGTCTTGTACTGGCAGGGTTTAGAGATATTGAAATTGTTAATTGCACTATTAACATATGTGATAGATGACTGCATGCAGAGACAGAGCGTGGTCTGCAGAGTTTGTTTCATAATATACAAGTATTGAAGTGCATTGTGAGGAAAGAGGTTTCCTCAGCTGTTAGGACATTTTTGGAATCAACTTGCAAAGAAAGGATATAATGCAGGGTGTTGAGGACTTAAGGCAAATGTGGAGTGTAAAAGGAATCAAAAATAATTCTTTTGACTGAAGGAGTAAATGAAAAATGCAATTTGGGACAGTTACATTTTGGATGTTTTTAGAAAGGATTGGATCGCTAGGTTTGTTTTCCTTGAAGCAGAGTAGGCTGAGGGGGGATCTGATTTGAGGCATGCAAAATTGAGAGACATTGACAGGTCATGAGAATCTGTTCAAGACAGACACGTCCAAGACCACAAGACAAAAGCTCAAGTTGAGGAATGAGTGGTTTGGCGGAGATGTGAGGGGCTGGGGAAAAAATATTTCAGTGGAAGAAACACATCTGGCCTGAGAGATGGAGACATGTGTACTTGGAATATTTATGAAGCATCTAGATGAACTGTTAAGATGCCGGGGTATAGATAGGCTGTAGACCAAGTGGTATCATAAATATGGTGGGCCTCAGGACCAGTTTCTGTGCCGCATGACTATGAAATTGTCATTATATTTCTGTTAAGGTTAAAAAGCTTATGGAGTTAGATTGGGCAGGGCAAGAGAAACTTAACACCTAACTGAGATTAAACAATTCACTTAATCAATTCACATTAATCAATTTCTGTTCCACCAATCAGTAAATGTCTTAGTCCTTACATTGAGCCTGGGACTTCCCTGTTCATTTGTTCAGTTCTCGCACTACTTTGGCTCAGTGGAAGTTAAGTGCACAGAGATTTTAAAGTAGTCCACAAGGCAAATAACCTCTCAGCTAGTTGTTAAGACATCTTTGAGCAATGTGCACGACCATGTTCACAAGAATGAACTGTATCCAAAATGAAATCGATAAGACCATAAGATGTAGGAGCAGGTGATCTGATAATCCTCAACTTCGCTTTCTTGCCTTTTCTCCATAAACTTTGATTCCGTGCTGATTTTTTAAAAAAATTGCTTATCTCAGCCTTAAATGTTCTACGGCCCTAATTCCAAGATTCAGTACTTTATGAGAGAAGAAATTCCTCCTCGTCTGTCATAAATAGCAACCCCTGACTGGGATTATGCTCTTTGATCTTAGACACACTCGAGGGGAAACACCCTCTCAGTATCTACTTTTTCACATTCCTGAGAATTTTGTAGGTTTTATTCAGGTCATTGATCTAAATGTCACTGAATATGAACCCATCCAAACCTGCTGAACCTCTGTGTTAATAAGAAATTGCTCCATACGAAGGATAAACCTAGTGAGCCTTCTCTGGCCTGCCTCCAATGCTAATATACCTTTTCTTCGATAAGAGACCAACACTGTTCACAGTATTCCAAGTATGGTGTGACCAGTGTCTTAGTTTTAGCAAGATCTCTCGTTTTTATACTATTTGCTTTGAAATAAAGGCCAACATTCCATTTGCAATTCCTGTTAAAGGTGAACCTGAATGCTAGTTATTTTCTGATTCGTGACTTGAACCCTCCAACCACTCTGTGCTGAAGCTTTCTGTGCTATTCCCCATTTACATGATATTCACCTCTCTATTCTTCCTGCTCAAGTATATACTTCACTTTTTGCCCCCACATTAAAGTCTATCTGCTAAGATTTTCTGCTCTCTCTCAACCGGTCAATGCCACCCTGTGCCCTTATTGTTATCCTCGCTACTTCCCTTCCCAAATAATTTTTGTGATCTGAAACTTGACAATAGTACAGTCACTTTACTTGGGGATCCAAGTCATTAATATATATTATAAATAATGTGGCCCCAGTACTGGTCCCTGTAGCACTCGGCTTTTGTAGCTTGCCATCCTGAAAATGCCTTTTGGACACACCTGTCACCAATTTCACTAAAACATGGGTATGTAAGCTTTTCATCTTTCTTCATGTGAGAAAGCACTCAACCATGGCATTTAGTTGAGAGATATTTTCCTAAAGTTGGACTGTATTTTGAGTTCTGATGCCATTTACACTGTCAGAAACCTAGCGATGATGAATTGGTGGCAGTGCACTGAAACTGCATCTGTGGAGACAAACAGATAGCAAGACCCAGAATCCTGTCATCCTGACATGGCACCTGAAGACCAGCTAACTCAAATCTTTGCATTTCTATTCCTTGCTGTTCTTTTTCCTGGCATTGGATGGGCTTGAAGATTTTGGGAATAATTACTTGGCAGGGGTTGCAGTTTGAGGTTGGGGCTGGGTGGTTGGATAACGTTTGAAATACAAAATTATAGCATCAATATCTACATCTTGCATTGTATGTACTGTTAGGTATATTGAAAATTTGGATAGGAGTCACGGTGCTTAATGTGCTCCCCAAAATTGTTGGACATATTTTGAAAGTTGGTTCAGTATTATGCTGCATAGATTGAGGTGAAATGAAAGAAAATGTTTTAACATCACACAATCTGCCCTGTTGGAGCTGCTATCTTTAGATGAGATGTTAAGTTGAACTGTAAGTTGACTGCAAACTTACTAACCATAACTCATGTTCTCATCCAAACCATTTATGTAAATAATGAACAACAGTGGACCCAACACCGATCCTTGCGGCACAGTGCTATTCATGGATCTCCAGCCTGAACAACAGCCCAGTACCGTCACTGTCTCCTACTGTCAAGCCAATTTTGTATCCAATTGGCTGGCATCCCCTGGATCTGAAGGGATATAATCTTCCTAAACAGTGCATCAACCACATTAGATTTCATACCTATGTCAACTATTCCTCCAATACTACCCCTCTCTCACCTGCACCCCTCAGCACCTCACTGCCATTAACTTGCCTAATATCTGGGGATACATGTGCAAAGTTCCTTGAAAGTGGAGGCACAGGTAGACAGGCTTGTGAAGAAGGCGTATGGATTTCATTCGTCGGAATATTGAGTAAAGAAATTAGGATTTCATACTCTGACTGTTCAGGATATTGGTTAGGCACTTTTGGAATACTGCATTCAGTTCTAGTCTCCCTGCTACAGGAAAGATGATCTGAAACTTGAAAAGGTGCAGAAAATATTGACAAGGTTGGAGGGTTTGAGCTATAGAAGAGGCTAGATAGGCTGGGGCTGTTTTCTCTGCAGCAGCGGAGTGGAGGGGTGACCTTACAGAGGCTTGTAAGATCTGGAGTGGTATATGTCTGTTGAATAGCAGACACATGTTGAATATGTCTGTTGTCTTTCCCCAGTGTAAGGGAATCCAAAATTAGGGCATGTATGTTTAAGATGACAGGAATTTAAAAGGGACCTGAAGGGCAACTTTTTCATGCAGACAATGGTGCATATATGTAACAAGCTGCCAGAGGAAGAGGTAGAGACGGGTACAGTTACAATTTAAAAGACATTTGGACAGGTCTGTTAATTGGAAACATTTCAAGGGATAAGGGCCAAACACTGGCAAACAGGACTAGTTCAGTTTAGTAGACTTGGTTGGCACGGGTAAGTTGGGCTGAAGGGCCTGTTTTCATGCTGTATGACTCTGTGACCCTCTATGGTTGAAGGACACATGTTGGTCACAACTGCAGGGGAATTGCCCTGCTGCTCCTCCAGTGGTTCCATGGCACTTTAGTTGGATAATAAACAACCACATGGAACGTTGCCTGAAGTTCTTCACCTAAAAGATAATAGTATGTCTGACTGCCTAATATTGCCTTGCCTAAGTTATGAACTCTGCTTCCAGTGTTGTATTTGAACACATGACCACCTCATTCAAACAGGTGTCTACCAACTGATTTGAGTTTTGAAAAGTTTTGCTCCTGTTTTCCTTTTCATCGCTCACCTTGTCACCACATCCATCTGCAACCTTTGCTTTATATGTAAAGTAGAATGTAGTTTTGATTCGGTTCCCTGTGGGTTTCTGAGGCTGCTGAATTTTGCGGCATCAGGATGCTAATTTTAGCTAGATATAGTTATGCCAGCTTTATCAGATTTTCACTCTGCATATTGTTACAACAGGCTTTAGTGATTTTTCTCTTTATTTTTCCCTCTGAGTTCTTCCTGTTCTCTTACTGTTCGCCTTGCATCACTAAGAGAAATTTATTTGTTTGAATGGTCAGTCATCCTGATGTCTGTAATATCACACGTTACCTCACCCTTTGTCCAGATTGTACTTCTAGTTCAAAGGATATCCTATTCTTGCCTTGCTGCTGAGGAGGTTCTACAGAAGCAGATTGCTCAATGGAATGATCTGGAGACTTCTGATTCTGTTGTTGGTATTCTATCTGCACTGACACCAAGCCAACTGAAAATCAATGACCCGGTGACCAGCTACAGGACCAGTGAAGCATGCTGTAGTTTTGATCAATAAAGCCTCAAGTTAAACCTCAATTCTTTAAAATAAAACACAACTGCCCAGTAACTCCGAATTGAAAACCAGTGACTGAAATCTAAACATTTAGGCCGATGATCACGCAACTAAAATCAAAGCAATCCTGAGCACTGGAACTTGCTCATAAACTAATGAGAGTAAACGTGATTTGCTTGTCTGAGAGGAAGACGACTAACCCTTAATCAATCCTTATCAGAACAGAGGTCTATCAGTCACTGGAGCCCATTTCACCATTCAGTTTGCCGATAGTTGATCCATACAAAACTACATTTATGTTCTTCAAATCTGTAACCATTTAAGAGCCATAACATCCCAAATCACCCAATTTTGACTCCTATTCAAAGCAGCAGCTTTTTGAAGATTTCCACTATCTTTTGTGTGAAGATGTTCTTCCTGAAGTACAACAGCGTACATTTATGTGGCACTTTTAACTTCACACAGTGTTACAAGGCACTTCAGGAACAATGTCAGTTAGGATTTCATTCTGAACCACATGAGATACTGAGAGCAGCAACCAAAAGTGTACTCAGAGAGGTAAGCTTTCAAGAGCATCATAAAGAAGAACCCCATCCTAAAGACTGAATTTTAAGTTTGTTTGAGGAATGTCGGCATCACTGACAAAACTGTTTATTGCCCATCACTGATGGCTCTAAACTCAGTGGCTTGTGAGATCTTGGAGGGCATTTAAAAGACAACTACATTGCTTTGGGTCTAGAGTCATATGTATGCCAGACTGGTAAAGCTGGCAGATTTCCTTCCCTAAAGGACATTAGTGATCAAGATTTTGAGAATCAGCAATGGTTATCATTTGGCTTTTAATCCCAGCTTGTTATTGAATTCAAACGTCTAGTTCTATCATAGTGGGATTCAAACCTATAACTCTGCAATATTGTTTCTCCCTCCACAGATACTACTCCATCTCCTGTTTATACAGCACTTTGCTTTACCTCTAGGAACTCTGGGTTGCTACTCTCTAGGGGTGTTACCACTGTTACAACCACCCTTAGGAGACCAGCAAGTTAAGCTTGGTCCCAAAAGTTTAGGTAATTAAACTGGGGCTGTATTTGAAGTCAGCGTTGAAGGGGTTTAGGGATGAGGAGAAATAAAGCCACGGGAGGGATTTGAGGATGAAAACAAAGGCATTGTTGTAATGGGCGATAATGTAGGTCAGTGAACACAGGTTATATTGACAAAAAAACCCTTTGCATATAAGGATGTAGGTGGCAGTGGTTCAAATGGGCTTTAATTCTTGGGGTTGAAGTGGGTAGAGAGCCAGGAGATTTCCATCAGGCTTAGGTGTTGCCAGGAACCTGTTTTGTTGAGGAGGCTGTGCAAGGAGTTTATAGAATCATAGTCATACACCATGGAAACAGACCCTTCACTCCAACCAGTCCACACAGACCATGTTACCAAACTGAACTAATCCTACCTGCCGAGTTTGGCACATATCTCCCAAACATTTCTTATTCATGAACTTATCCAGATCTCTTTTAAATTGTGTAACTGTACCTGCGTTGTGTTTTTGAAAGAAAGAGTTGCTCCCAGTCCTTTTTAGAACTTTCCCCTCTCACCTTAAGAATATGCCCCCTAGTTTTGAAAACCCCACCCCATGTAAAAGACCCTTGCTATTAGCTTTTTTTGTGCCCCACATGATTTTATAAACCTCAATAAAGACACCCCTCAAGATCCTTTGCTCCAGTGGAAAAAGTCCCAGCCTATCTGATGAAAATAAATGGTGGTGCTGGCTTGAAGCGCCAAATGACCTACTCCTGCACCTATTGTCTATAGTTTATTCCTGATAAAGTGGTCATCCCTGTCTTACTTCTCAGTTCCACACAAATAATTTCCTTGGACATATTCCCAGGAATATCCTCCGTAAGTACAGCTGTAATGTTGTCCCTAATCAAAAATGCCACTCACCATTCTATCCTTTCTATAGCATCTATACTCTGGAAAAACTGCCAGTCCTGCCCCTCCCTGAGCTATATCTTTGTGAACGTTACGATATCCCAGTCCCACGTTCCCAATCATGCCTTGAGTTCATCTGCCTTACCTGTTTCTGTTACAGCATACAGCTACAGTCAGACTGAAAACACACACATCAAAAATGACACTCCATTGATTTAGACAGATCTTGAGTAGTTTCAGCTTACGAAATATATGTGGTTATAAATGGTGTGTTGAAAAACAGTAAAATAATCAGGAAGACGAACCTTCTTTAATAATGAAGTTGTTGTACATTTGATAGGTTAGTTAGCTGAATCAGAGATGATGGGAACTGCAGATGCTGGAGAATCCAAGATAACAAAGTGTGAAGCTGGATGAGCACAGCAGGCCAAGCAGCATCTTAGGAGCACAAAAGCTGACGTTTCGGGCCTAGACCCTTCTCTGATGAAACGTCAGCTTTTGTGCTCCTAGGCCTTCTGTGTTCATGCGGCTTCACACTTTGTTATCTTGGCTAGCTGAATGGCTGGTTTGCAAAGCAGAGTGAAGCCTATAGCACATGTTAAATTTATGTATTGACCAATGATCCTCAGATTAAACTCACCACCTATCATTGTCCTTTAATGATAGAGTGGCCTCCTGTTCCCTGGGAAAATGGTGATCTTCCCTTCGAACATGCATTTCAGAAAGATAATCATCATTTGCTTTCGTAGAAAACAAACAATAGAACAATAATTTCCCAACGGTCATTGAGGTAGAAGATTATGCTTGTAAGGAGCCAGAAAATAAAAGAAATAATATTATTTTTATTGAAACAATAAAAAAAACAAGCTAAATTCAAAACTTTGTTTAATTGGGAGGAAGTGTGCAGGTAATAATTAAGTTTTACAAAAAAAGCAGTGCCACAGAAGCAGATCTAACTGGTACAAATGTTATGCATGAAGATAAACATAGTGTGTTCCTAATTAACAATACCATGAATACAAATGATTAGCTGCAAGACCTGATTCACACTGTTGAAGGTTGTGAAACTGGGTTTCATTTGGTGGGAAGCTGGCAGGCTCATTGGGGGAAATCTTTCAAGGCTGGTTATTTTCTGCACAATCCTACAAAATTCCATTTATTATCGATCCTGTCTGAAGTTGATTAATTTCTTCATCCTCCACTCCATTCAGGAACCTTTGAATTTTAGTGCATTCAAAAATGGAATGGTAACTCATCTAGAAATACAGCAGAATGAACAGTTTGTGGGTGAAGGGATGCTTATTCACTGCATTATTCAGTTATCCTGAATACCCAGCCTTTTATAACTGCAGAGAATTTCTCTTGTAGCTGAAGAACACCAGCTTCAAATCTTCACCAGTGTAAACATTGTTAGCCTTCACTGAAATCTCAATGAGGAATGTAACCTTTTCATGCTGTGCCCATTTCAAGTGTGAAAAATGTTCAGCCTACAAATACATATTTTGTCCTCACATATTTGGGTTGTCCTGAGAGAGCATTTTGGTTGATGTGGTTACAATTCACTCAGAAAATCAGAGTTGCTCTGGCAACCTGCGCTTTTTCGACATGCATGTTGTATTCTGAAGCTATGAACGAACTGTGACGCTAGAGGCTCTAACAGTGGTTGCATCACATGGCTTACCAGGACTCTCCCCTGCTCTTACTGCCTTTCAACTTATAAACAGAACTTTCTTGGTCATCGAGTCCCTGGGTGAGTATTGAACCCAGAATGTCTGGTTCAGAGGCAGGGATGCCTTTGTGTCCTTTGGCTGATATAACCCAACAGAAAATCACAGATGATTACAAGTTTTTCTCTAGTAGTGGGAGCAATGAAATAGTGAATTCAGAATAACTCTCAACATTTCTTTAATCTATGACAAACTTACTTCCTGTCAATTTCTATGTCTACATTCATTATGGAAACTGTCTACATAAATTTCTAACACTACAAAAGCGACCTCCTGTCAGTGGAGTTACCAGTCAAGGCCACCACTGGTAAAAGGTGTGATTTTGAGTACAGTAAGTTTACACAGCTTCTATTATAAACTTACAATGAAAATTTGAGACTAGGACCAGAATGTGTGACTTATAATGACTGAATAACTTATACGTTCTTTGGTCCATTTATTACCCGCTTTCTAAGCCTGCTTCACTTGATGACAGGACTTGGACTTGATTCCCCAGGTTTATGAACTTCCTAAAACCATACTGATATTACTAATGTATGAAATCAACCCAAAGTAAAAACATAAAATAGTAGAAATGCATTGTGAATCCAGCATTCTCATTTTTAAAAATTGCGCTCGTGTAGCTAAGGAATATTAGTGCTGGGGAAAAGAATCAACATCAAAATCCTCCCAGATCTGACAAAGCACAGACACTTGCGATGTAAAGTTCCCACTACTTTATGAACATAGGAATGTAGAAAACTGGGAAAGAATTCTGCAGTCAACCTGATTAATCCAATGTCTAGAAACTAGAATCTGCCATACCACCTTCCTGGAAATGTGTTTCAAACCCTGATGTCAAAAGAATTCTGCTGGCTCCACATGATACATCATTTTCTATTTTGTCTACCATTCATAAAGTGGCATGTTAATTTATACCAATTAGTTTTATATTCAGAGTTTTTTAAAAACTGATTTCAGGTCCACCTTGGAACACTTGGAACTCACTTCATAATGGATATTCACACGTAATGGAGAAACTTGCATTCCAGTTAAGCTGGGTTTGTAGCTAAGACTGAATGGCAAAGCTCAGTGTCTTATCTCTTGACTTGTGGTTATTATTTCAGTGCTATAGAATTTTCTATTTATCCCAGTGCTGCCATCTAATAGTTGATAGCTTCCTTTGATTTGCTACCACTCCTTCACTGGAAATGTGGCCTAAACCCTTATTACATGTACAAGTGGGGATTTTGCTGCATTCCCAGATTAGTTACAGCAGTTCCAAAGGATTTACTGGCATTTGTCTGACTTATGCCACTACCTTGGAGCCAAAGCGTAATGTGTTGTATATTATATCTTTGTTGATGATGTTTCCGATGGAGGTAACACCTGAATTATCCTGATGATTATTTGTTGTCACATTAAGATTATAACACTGTAAACTTGTCACACGTTTGAGCACTTTGAAGTCTTTGTTGAAGACAAACTTGTCTTTTATTTAGATTAGTGGTGGCTTAAATCATGAATGTCTCTGCACATTTCTCTGTGCTTCCATACTGTGGAGCTGTGGACGGATAAGCCTACTACTAGAAGTGACAAAGAATATTAAATGGTACTGAAGTGACATATAGAAGTCCTTCAAAGTTCAATAAACCTGCATGAAGCTTTCTTTTCCTTACAGAATTCAACCCATGTTCTCCCTCTATCTTACACAATTTAATCTGTGTAATGCTTCCTATCGAAAATAATTCTTTCATGCTCAATTATCTATTTTTTATAAAAAGGATGCTGGATATGCATAGCTAACTGTTTTATCAAGCAACATTGCAAATTACATTTCAACATTGAAACACAACCTTTCTTTAAAAACGCAAACACATTTTGGCTCAGAACGCTCCCAGAAAGGATAGCTCTTCCTAAGGAGACAAGTGTCTTATAGGAAATACCATAAAGTTTTAAACATTTGTTGAAAGGCTGTATTTTTAAAAAAATCTGCACACTAAGTCAGTTTTAACTGCAACCTTTTAGTCCTTTGGACTTTATTATTTAGTTACTGCTAAACATAAAGGTCCCTCAATAAAAGCAATCCATAGATTATTGTTCACATAGATTTATGCTGCATCTGTCGCTTAAGGCCAAATGAATACTCTCCATGCAGTACTGTTCCCAATATTCAAATCGAACTGACATCTCATATAGAAAATTCAAAATGCAATGACATCCTAACCTGTAATTACTTTTTACCATAAACTAAACCTGTACTGCTCTAACTCTAAAAAGTGTTCATGAATGACTATAGAAAGGGACCAGCTATCCACACCACGTTGTTGAGTTTAGAAAGTTAACACACTAACTGTTTAATTTTTGTATCAATCCTGCCAGGTTAACATTTCACAAGATGACGTGTGTTGGCTTATGACGTAAATACACAAGTGATCATACAGAGTGGGAGCTTAATTATAAAGTGCAACTGTACGTCAACTGGCACCTCTTTAGATACAGTGGGTTTGATATCTGTCTATTCAAAGCTGATCTGCTTGTATAAAATCAAAACTGGGCCCAACTGAAAATTTACAATTTTTTTTGAATATTAGGAACAGAAATAACTTCCAACTCATTTTAACCTAATATGCATCAATCATGGAGATTTGCCCTGACATGTTTTACATTTCTTGTCTAAAAATGACAAAAATACACGAATGATCAATGGTAGTAAAATAGGAAAATTAGTGACAAACAAAAATAAGTGTAATTTCAAAACTGAACCAATTGCATGAATGTAACTCACAGTGCTTTTGCACATTTGGCAATTGTGTTTTTGGTATTTTCAAATGTGTCACATAGTATCTGAAATTCTGAGTACATGGTGTCTGAATTCTCATAAGATATGGGCTCCTTTCACCTGACACTGCTACTGGTTTGATTATCTGTGTGTTTCTCAATAGTTAACCTCTTAAAAAATACAGAACATTATAATAACTTGAATTTATAATTGTCAAATGCAATTCCTGTTTAAACCATGGGGAACCGACATGCACATTAGGAATACCAACACTGGATGTATTTTCAGAAGTATCATTGCATGACTTCAAATGCCTAATTACAGCCTTTCTTCTTTATCCCTCTCCTACCCCATCCTGGCAAACAGCCTGTATCCTCATCTCTGATTAAAAGAAAATTGAAAATGTTCAAAGAAAATCAAAAAAAGTCCCAGGGATTTTTTTTGTCTGTGTTGTTATCAGCAGGAGGTCACCTTCATTTTCTGTAGATCTTAGGACAATTCTATGTTTTAGACTATTATCTAATTTACTTTCTGTCAACAATGGTCATTGTTTCATTGAAACAGAGCCAACATCAGATCAATTCTGATCAGATCCAATCCCAATTTTCTAAATCAACGCTAAACAGTTTAAAGAATGAAAAATAAATATCACACAATATATCTTTCACTTTAAACATTTCACTTCACAGTTTTAAGCTGGGGCTTTGCATCCTTTCTATAGCACAGCAACAGGTTGACCTCATCACTGTGTGATAAGATGTCATTGCTGTTAATCACACTGTTAACGGTTGTAATTAGCACAACTTGGGAAAACAGAATGTACAAACAAATAAAATCTTTTTTCCTAGCATCAGAATCACAAAGATTTACTCCACTTAACACAGTGATTTCATTCAAATAATGATTGGCGAGATATCCTTTAACTAAAGCGTGTCTCTGTGAACATCCTTTACAACATAATATTTACAGAAGGACAAAGCGAGTCACCTACACTCCTGGAAAAAGGGAGAATTTAAAGCATTTTTCTCCTCAATTACATGGTTATCACAAACAAATCTAGAAAATTAACAACATGGATTTATACTTAGGATTGTTTTTGCTTAGAATTGATCACAGAAGGGTTACACTGTACAAAGTGAACTACTGAGGTCAATATACTATGAAATGTAGTATCTTCTATTTTGCTGAGGGCAGATCTTAATATTTTATCTGCCTCAACTTGATTCATACTTCAATAGGATTTCATTAGGGGGTATAAATTCAGCAGTACAAAAAGTATCTTAAAAAATACACATTCGTATACATATTGCTAGCAAAACATGTACCAGTCATGTCCTCTACAAAGTACCAAATAAACGTTTTGAGAAAATAAAAATGTAAATGAAGACATTCTGATCAAAGCAATATTCATATGGCTTGAGAGTGCATTCAAAGTGTGCTGGGCAGTATTTCTTTTGATTCTAGGATGACAGTTGGATGGTCATTATCCAAAACTCACAAGACACCAGTGGAAGCTAACCTCCTCCATAAAAACTAGTAAGGTGTCCTCTGGATCCCACGTGTTCTTCCACAGCAGTTTAATTTGAATCATGTTTTTCCTATTGACCAATCTTTAAATACAGTTCTCAAAAGTAGTAGATTTGTATTCAAAATCATAAATTACCTTTACTCATCTACCAATCAAATGAGATTGAACTGAATTCAACAAGAAAAATCTGCCTTGTTTACTTGTGCCACATAGCACTATCACATGCTGGAAGGTGTTCACTGAACACTTGATTTTTCTAGAAATTTCACTTTGAGGCCAATATTTGCAATGTTTATACAACAGCTAGTAGGAGGACTGTGGAGCTGAAGGAATGCAACAGGCCAGGCAGCATCAGAGGAGCAGGAAAGTTGACTTTTTCAATCAGGACCTCTGCTGCCTGGCCTGCTGTTGTCCGCCAGCTCCATACTTTGTTGGTTCTGACTCCAGCATCTGCAGTTCTTGCTATCTCAATAGGATTTTGGAGTTTGTTTGAAACAGCTGGAGAAGACTGGAAACATCACAATCTTGACATAATTCTGTTACCTGTTTTTACAGCAGTATTGAGGGGTACTCAAAATCTTTGTTTTTTCTACAGGTCACACTGAGAATATTTCCTCATCTGGACTGTGAAATTTTTGAAAGGTCACAAACGCTTTACAGTGAATTTCTCACTTGGTGAACAAAGTCCCTACAGTGTGTTATCTCCATAGCAAAATATGCCCACTTTATCCTTCATTTAAAAAGGTGAGCATTGGTCAGAAATCAACTGGGAAGTATACTGAATTTGGTCAAAAATTATTTTATAGAAATAATATTTTTGTGTTTTTATTTAAATTGTCCAAATTACTTTGAATAGTTAAAAAATAAGTAGAAAATATATTGTATATTGAAAAAGTGTATACAAATTTACTGAACATGATCAAATATAAAAATTGGGATAAATACAAAAAAGAAAAATGCTTTATGTTACAATAAATAGGTTTGCTATTTGTATTCGAATTGTCAAGATTTTAGTGCAACTACATTAAATTAGTTTTTTGGCTTTATTCACTGGATTAGATAATGTACTTCATTGACTGCCCCGAACACAGCTCAAAAGGCAATAAAATTAGCCTGATGAATTTAAAGATAAATAACACAAACAATATATTCTAGTGGTTAATTCCAGGTTCAAGTTCAAGTGTCAAGTGAGAGAGAATTTAATGACATGGTCATGGAACATGGCTATCATTCCATCCAAATGCCATTTAGTTTTACCTGCATTGAAAGTTCTTCATCTCACAGTCAGAAAAAGAAATCAAGTTTCCACAAATGTGTTTTTTGCCAAAAATATTTTTCAATATCTTGGCTTGTTTAGGTAATAAAATACATTCTATCAGTACTTCACTTTTATGTTTAGTGATAATGATGAAGGTTATTGTTAACATAAGTTTGTGATCAATTATATTGGTTGGTCTCACCTCAGCATCTTTATTTAAAGTAGAAACTCAGTCTGGTGACAAGAAATTAAATCTGAGGTCTGATAAGCACATTATTTAGTTACTGAGGTGACAGTTAAATGTTTGTAGAAATATTTACAGTTTAAATTTTAAAAAAATTATAATTTAGAAATAAAAATAAAAAGAACACAATACATTTTGAAAAAATTCACTTTACGTAATAAAATAAAATGTATATAATGAAATATCAGCAACATTTTAAAAGAGCACAATCTTTGATTTGTTGAAAATATGGGTAAGTTGTAATTGAGGATAAAAGAAGAATGCCAGCTGATTCAAAGAGAAATTCATGTTCTAAACAGGAAATCATATGCAATAATCGAATTTTTAAAAATCTTATCACTGCAAAACCCCTCCTTTTCTTTTCTTGATTATATCTGTCTTTGCTTTTAAACTAATAATCTTCAGCAGGAAAAGTCTGGGTCAGTGTGCTTTCCACATTGACGTTGAGTGGACATATCTGATTGCAGGGTAAAGTATAGCTCAGGACGTGCTTCATCTGTGACCTCCTTCCTAATTGCCAAACATGCTGATGCAGCTGGCACCCTGAGAAATCCAATATCAATTCAAGTTGCAGAAAGAAAGCCAGGGCAACTTAATGGGGGTCTTTCACATGCTACTACAAACAAAAAGTGGGCTGAAAAAAAAGGAATTTTAAAGTTTTGGAATTACTGGAGTGATAGATTGGTGCTCATAGTAGGATACATGGGCATTTCTGAAGAAAGTGTGTTAATGAATGTTTGGAAACATTCTGTAATTAATTCTAAACACTAAGGTGAAACGTAGTTGGCAGATGGAGTGAGAGAGCGCAAGCACCCAAAAGTCAGTGCACCCCTAATATCCTGAAAATTAAAACCAAACTGATCTGAGTGCAATTATGAGACTTGAACCATTTCACTATATGAAAAGAAACTTACTGCAATAGTTTGTGACCTCTCAAACTGTTCAAAAATAGAAGTGTGATGGTGATCATTCTTTGTTATTTTATGATGGTTTCCAAACGTTCTCAACCAGCAACTTAACCCACATGCTCCTTCCTATTGTTTACATTTTCTAAAGAATCAGCAGGATATTCAGAGAATGCTTTCAGAAGTTAGAAAATAATTAAAATGTTTCTGTTTCTTTCTGTTGTTTTATTGGTGCTGGAACTGTAGGTTTTGCTAACTTCACAGCACTGAAGTTGCAATGAAATTAGAAGGCAATGATATTAAGCTGCCTGAAACATGCCTTTTTCAGCAGTGGGGACATGAGCGGTCTTTGTGGGTGTACAAAGTGGTTCTGTTCAGTCTTCGTCTTCCTCTGAAAGATCAGTTTTACGTCACAAACTTGACTGTCAGACAGAAGAAGCCATAATTCCTAATGTCTGGTTGGAAATTCAAATATAATTTGTTTGTTGATAATTTTGAGAATTCCCTAAGATAAGGAATATGATGCAGGGGCACCATCATTTCCATTCCAACTTTAGATTATGGACAAGAGAAAATGTTCATAGAATCTGTTCTATTTCTCATTCAAATGAATGGAAGACAGACTTTATAAACACCACTGCTGTATTAGTATCAGGTTACCAACAAGGCAAAAGGCACTTTTTAGGCAGCTACGAAGATGACAATTTCTGTTAAATTGCTTTCTTCTGCACTGTGATTGTGTGTCACTTCATCCGGCACATTGGTCCATTGAATAAGCAACATTTCAGGGATTGCTTGACATTGTTCATAATGAATGGTCACACAAAGGAAGAAAACCCAGTCACAGGAGTCCGTGCTCCTGAAGCAGGCTGTCCACTGGGAGTGTAGACACCCCCTGTACTCTGTTTTGTGATTACAGATGGATAGTATGGCTCCTGTTCACCATCTGTGCATTCCTCATAAGTGTAGGCTGAAGCTCTTGGAAGACCCTTGGGCTGTCTCTTCCATGAGTTGAAGTAGGTTGGATCACTCATGTAGTGGTTTACAAATGAATGTGTGCTTTTTGGCAATTCACCTTCATAATCACTGTCAGTAGCCTGTAAAAGGAGGAATATTTTATGATTTTATTTTGTTCCTAGTTTGTAAGTACTTTCATTTTATTCCTCAAGTACATCTTGCAACAAAGGATGAGCTGGTGATCTGATCTCAATGTTAATACTCAGCCTTTTGGAAATATATCAGATCAAAACTGCTTGTTATGTCTTTTGGATTTTTTTCCTTTAATCATATTCCAAATATTTTGACTCAAGCAGTGATTTCATAGCTAGTCTCAAGTATTTTCAGTGCTTGTGATAACTTGATATGTTTTAGTAACGTGACCAGGATAACATACACAAAACCATCACTTAAATTTCTTTCACAAGAGAAGCTCCACAGAATCTCTCTCACATTTTTGAATAATGCCATATGGAGATTTCAGATTTTAACTAGTCTAAGCAATAGGTGAACATCTGAATGAGCAACTGCAAAATGTATCAGTACAACAAAAACAACTTGAATTCGCATAGCATCTTCAAAGAAACAAAACACTGTAAAATACTTAACAGGAGCATTACAAAATAAAACATAAATGCAAGCCTTAACAGGAGATATATATGGCAGATGCGCAAAGCCATGGTTACAAATGATGGGTTTATGGAGTGTCTTAGAGGAGTACAGTGAGGTAGAGAGATAAAGAGGAGAAGTGGGGTAGGGATTGAATTCTGAAGTGGTTCAAGAAGACAGCTCCCACTACTTTCTCAAGGGCAACTAAAGATGGGTAATAAATGCTGGCCCAGTCAGTATGGCTCACATCCCATGTGTGAATAAAAATGACACAGGACATGCCTTCCTCATCTCATAGAGACACAGAAATATTATGGCGCAGAAGGAGTTGATTCTGCCTATCCTGGCTCATTAAATGAGCATCATTACCCAGTGTTCATCTCCTTTGGACATTTCCCCCATACTCTTGAACATGATTTTTATCTAAATAATCATCCAATGACCTCTTGAATGCCGCAACTGAACATGCTTCCACCACACTTCCAGGCATTTGATGTCTGTATGGGTCCAGAAGGTCCTGGATGATTTTCACACCTGAACCTGGGTAAGCAAAAGCCAGTTGGGAGTATCCTGACTATTGCCAAGGTTAGGCTAAGTTAACTCAGCACAAACTAAGGAATGTACTGGAATATTTTTGTTTTATATTTAAGTTACAGAATGTATTGAGCAATCAGGGAGTTACTTAAAACTTCAGTGATAACATTCCTGCTCCAAAATGCTGTCCCTGCCTAGGTTCGCAAAGCCAATTTTGCCCAAATATCACTAAACTTCAGTGACAAGATGGAGCTGATTGTATAAATTACAGAGTCTATTTTAACCAACCTTTTAGGTACTTGTACAAAAACTGGACAAAAACTTTCTTTGTGACAAACTTGCAAGTTGTAGCAATTCAACACTCAAACTATAAGTATACAGGCAGCACTGTGTAATTGAGGGCAAAAGTAACAGCCCAGCATTGTGACTGTGCTCCTTCTCTGGTTGGGCTGTGGTAGGTCTTTCTCAGGAGATTGAAATTAAATGGAGGAATGAACGTTTACCTCTGACTCGGATATTTCAGTGGGTTTCTCTGTCAGAGTAGTGCTCTCTGTTAGCACAATTCCATTGTAGTTATTACATAAATCCTCATCAGAATAGCGTAACCCTCCTGGGCTGGGCCTCGGTGGAAACCTTGCAACACAGTGAAAAAGAATTATAAATATGAACAGTTCCTATAATCAGCATTTCTGAAATGTCATTTTATGTATTAATAATAATGAGGTCACATTTAAATACCATTTCAGATATAATGCTAAACTTATTGCAAATATTTATCTTAGGCAGTGACTATAGACCAGTGTGGTTTCATTTGCTATTGCAAAATGATCTATAAATAATATTAACAATACTTTAAAAAAATTCTTCTGGGTTGGAGAAAAGATTCACTGCATTGCTTCAAAATAAAAACAGAAATTTCTTGATCCAAGTGATATCATGAAGTAGCTGAGCACATTGACTAGGAGACCCAACAATATTGTGTCTCTAGTGCTGAAGACTCGTGCTCCAGAAAAATAAGTTGTTTCCGTACAGCTATATCACCCACACTACAAAACAGAAATGTGCTTAGTAATATGCTCTTCATAAAAATTGGGGCAAATGCAACTACACTTATTGTTTTATGAGTTTACTCTCCATCATCAACAGAGTGAAGGAGGATATCATCAACGGAGTACACCAAGCAGCATTTACTCATCAATAACCTACGTTCTGTTACTAATGTTCACTTTGGGTATTGCCAGGTACACTTGGTTGCAGGCTATATTGAAATATTCATTCAAACATGAAAACATGAGCTGAATTGTAGAGTTGAACTGGGGCTAATTGAAATTGACTCCAATGAATGTGACATAGACATGCATCAATAAAATTGAAGTCAGTAGAAAAATCTCCACTGTCTGGAGTCATAACGAGCGCAAAAAAAATGGTTTTAGTTGTCGAGAGGCTGATTATCTCCGCCCAGGACATTACTGTTGGAATTCCTCAAGGCAGTGTCCTAGGTCCTTCCATCTTTACTTGCTTCAAATAATAACCTTCCAACTATCATATGATCAACAGTGATGATTTGCTGATGAGCAAATAGTGTTCAGTTTTATTTGCAACACTTTGAGTAAGGAAGCAGTACAAGTCCATGTGCAGTGACACCTGACAACACTCAGACAAGGGCTAATGCTGCAAGTAACATTTGCACCACACAAATGTCAGGCTGCCATGAAGAATCTGATCACCTCTCCGTGACATTCAAAGGCTTTACCAACATCAACAGCATGACTGGGATTTCTTGTGTTAGGGTGGGATCGCGTCAACTAGAAACTTAACTGGATGAGAAACATAGGTACTCTGGTAAAGAGGTCAGAGCCAGCTATTCTTTGGTAAGTTACTTGCCTCTTGTTTCATCATAACTTTTCCACCATCTATAACGCATCAGTCAGGAGTATGTTGGAAAACTTTCCACTTGCCTCAATGGTTGCAGCACTTCTTTATTTGTAAAGAGAATATAGGCTTCACTAGCTGGGCCAGCACTTATTACCTATCCCCAATTGCTGTTGAAAAGATGGTGGCGAACTGCTTTTTTGAATCACTGCTGTTCACTTGCTGTAGATACACTCACAATGTTTTCAGGGAGGAAGTCCCAGGATTTTGACAGTGACACAAAAGTAAAAGCAGTATATTTCCAAGTCAGGATAGTGAGTGGCTTGGAAAGGGACTGTCAGGTAGTATCTGCTGCATTTACAGCAGAACATTTCTGATCTTCTAGTCTAGTCCTCTTGAAATGAATATTCCTAACTGCCAACTTAACTTGCATGATAATTTTAAGAGAATCCTGAACTAGTCTCTTTGTGCTTTAGACTTCCAAAGCCTTTCCCCATTTAGAAATTAGACTACGCCTCTATTCTTCCTACCAAAGTGCATAACCTCATACTTTCCCACACTGTATTTCAACTGCCACTTCTTTACCTACTCTCCTAGCCTGTCCAAGTCCTTGTGCAGTCTGCCTACTTCCTCAACATTACCTGTTACTCCACCAACCCTCCAACCTATCTTTGTGTCATCTGCAAATTAAGGAACAATGCCCTCTGTTTGTCCAGATCATTAATGCATAACGTGAGTAGTTGTAGTCCCAAAACAGACCCCTGTGTAACTCCAAGATAACAAAGTGTGAAGCTGGATGAACACAGCCGGCCAAGCAGCATCTCAGGAGCACAAAAGCTGACGTTTCGGGCCAAGGCCCTTCATTAGAGAGGGGGATGGGGAGAGGGTTCTGAAATAAATAGGGAAAGAGGGGGAGGCAGACCAAAGATGGAAAGAGGAGAAGATAGGTGGAGAGGAGAATATAGGTGGGGAGGGGACAGGTCAGTCCGGGGAGGACGGACAGGTCAAGGAGGCGGGATGAGGTTAGTAGGTGGGAAATGGTGGTATGGCTTGAGGTGGGGGTGGGGATAGGTGACAGGAAGAACAGGTTAGAGAGGCGGGGATGAGCTGGGCTGGTAACTCCATTAGTTGCTGAACCCTTTATCACGAATCTCTGCCTTCTGCCAGTCAGGCAATCTTCTAGCCATGCCAGTACCTTGCCCCTAACATTATGGGCTCTTATCTTATTTAGCAGCATCCTGCTGGGTACCTTGTCAATGGCCTTCTGGAAATCTAAACAGACCATGTCCACTAGCTCTCCTTTGTCTAATTTATTTGTCAACCCAAGTCTAGATATTATCTAGGTCTTGCTGCACTTGGATTGGATTGCTTCAGTATCTCAAGAGTTCCAAACGGTGCTGAACATTGTGTAATTATCAGCAAACATCCCCACTTCTGATATTATGATGGAGTAAAAGTCATTGTTCAAACAGCTGAGAATGGTTGGGCTGGGGAAACTATCTTCAGGAACATTGGCTAAGATGTCCTGGAGTTGAGAAGACTGACCTCCAGCAACTTCCTTGGTGCCAGATATGTCTCCAGCCAGTGAAGATTTTCTCACCTGATTCCCAGTGGCTCCAGTTTTCCTTGATGCTACACTTGATCAAATATAAGGTTGATATCAAGGGAATTCACTCTTAAGTCAGCAACTCAGCTTTTTTGTCCAAGTTTGAACCAAGGCTTTAATGAGGTAAGGAGCTGAATGGCCTCAGCAGAACCCAAACTGACTGTCAGTGAGCAGGTTATGGCTAAGCAAATGCACCTTGGCAGCACTTTGATGACCCCTCTTTCATCACTTTAGTTATAATTGAGAGTAAATTGCTTGGACAGAAGCTATTCAGGTTGCAATTGTCTGTTTTTTGTGTACAGGATATACCCGGGTAATTTCCCATAAAGTAGATGCTAGTAGATGCTAGCTTGGCTGGGGCGTGGCATGTTTTAGAGCATAAGTCTTCAGGATTATTGCCATGTTGTTAGGGCCTATAGCCTTTTCAGTATCCAGTGCCTCCAACCCTATATGATATCACATGGAATGTATAGAATTGGCTGAAGACTATGATGTTGGAAATCTCCACAGGAGGAGGTAGAGGTGCATCAGCCACTAGGTGCTTCTGGCTGAAGAATGTTACAAATACTCTAGCCTTAGCGTTTATTGTTGGGCTCCCCCATTATTGAAAATGAAGATATCTATGCACCTTCCTTCAGTGAGTTATTTAACTGTCCACCACCATTAGGGAAAGAAAGGATTTGGATAATTCAAGATAGGGGAAGGGAAAAATTTGTGGCTCTCAAAGCTGCTCCTTTTTCAAGGAATTTTCACTGTTAGACCTGATTTATAAGCTGCAGTATTCTTTTGGAACTTTGGGGAAAAAAATCAAAACAATGGCATTTTAAAAAGGAGGAAGAGAGATAAAGGTAGAGGCCACAGAGGAAGGGATTCAAATGGAGAAAGAAACCCACACTGCTGTCTGACCCAGCAGTGAAACTTCACGGCTACTACTTCTGCTATTTGATTTCAAATATCTCTGAACATCAGGGATCATCAAAGAAAAATTAATAAACAGCAAAATTCACAATAGACCTTAGAGAATTTTGTATGGGAAAGGTCACTGTAGGGGAGCAGCTAAATGGATCATTTTTTAGTGTAATCTGTTTTTTGTTTGAAAATCTACAATAATGAGTAGAGTGGGTTCTTTTTTGATGATACATTTTATTGAGATCTGTCTCTTGATTAAAATTTAAAATTATACAACATAGGTACTAAATTGCCTGGAGCAGTGTTTTTAGAGTAGTGAGACTGTGCTATTTTCTGGCTCTGTAGACTGATAAGGTGAAAAGATGGCCTTTAGTAGACTGATGCCCTATTCCTGTCGTATGTGGGAGATTAGGGAGAGTTTGCATGTAACTGATGATTACGTCTGCAGGAAATGTGCTTGGTTGTGAATCCTTTCGGATCGCATGGACTGGCAGATAGAGACAGTGAGGAATTTACAGAAGCTAGGGGGTTGTGATCGATGGCAGTTGTAGGAAGGGAGAAAAACTGCAGAGAAAGTCAGGTGGATGGAAAGGTAGGAGAGTGAGGCAGGTTGAGCAGGAGTTTCCTGTCTCCCCATTTCAAATCAGTATGATATGTTGGAAAATGTAGGGGGCGATGGATTCTTGGGGAAATGTGGCATGGACAGGCAGGTTTCTGACATTGAGACCAGCTCCAATGTAACCACGGGTACATCAAGTTCCAAATGATTGATTGTGATAGGTACACCCTCCAGTCAGAGGCACAGACAGATGTTTCTGCAGCTGACAGTGAGACATCATAATGGTACGTTGCCTCCCTGGTGCCAGGATAAAGGATATCTCGGAGACGGTGCAGAATATTCCCAAATGGGAGATGGACAAGGGAGTCGCGGAGAGAGTGGTCTCTCCGGAAGGCAGACAAGGGTGGGGATGGAAAAATAGCTTGGGTGGTGGGGTCAGATTGTAGATCTATTTTTCCATCCCCACCCTTGTCTGCCTTCCGGACAGACCACTCTCTCCATGACTCCCTTGTCCGCTCCACACTCCCCTCCAACCCCACCACACCCGGCACCTTCCCCTGCAACCGCAGGAAGTGCTACACTTGCCCCCACACCTCCTCCCTCACTCCCATCCCAGGCCCCAAGATGACCTTCCATGTCAAGCAGATGTTCACCTGCATATCTGCCAATGTAGTATATTGTATCCATTGTACCCGGTGTGGCTTCCTCTACATTGGGGAAACCAAGCGGAAGCTTGGGGACCGCTTTGCAGAACACCTCCGCTTGGTTTGCAACAAACAACTGCACCTCCCAGTCGCGAACCATTTTAACTCCCTCTCCCATTCCTCAGACGACATGTCCATCATAGGCCTCCTGCAGTGCCACAATGATGCCACCCGAAGGTTGCAGGAACAGCAACTCATATTCCGCTTGGGAACCCTGCAGCCAATAGTATCAATGTGGACTTCACAAGCTTCAAAATCTCCTCGTCCACCCCTGCATCCCAAAACCAGCCCAGTTCTTCCCCTCCCCCCACTGCATCACAAAACCAGCCCAGCTCGTCCCAAACCCCCACCGCATCCCAAAACCAGCCCAGCCTGTCTCTGCTTCCCTAACCTGTTCTTCCTCTCATCCATCCCTTCCTCCTACCTCAAGCCGCACCTCCATTTCCTACCTACCACCTCATCCCGCCTCCTTGACCTGTCCGTCATCCCTGGACTGACCTTTCCCCTCCCTACCTCCTCACCTATACTCTCCTCTCTACCTATCTTCTTTTATCTCCATCTCTGGTCCGCCTCCCCGTCTCTCCCTATTTATTCCAGTTCCCTCTCCCCATCCCCCTCTCTGATGAAGGGTCCAGGCCCAAAACGTCAGCTTTTGTGCTCCTGAGATGCTGCTTGGCCTGCTGTGTTCATCCAGCTCCACACTTTGTTATCTTGGATTCTCCAGCATCTGCAGTTCCCATTATCACTGATACAATATGTCCAGGCAAGTTATTTGGGTAGAACTGAGAAATGAAAAAAGGAATGATTGCCTTATTGGGATTGTACTTATAGGCCCCAAAGTATTAGCAGGAAATTGAGAAACAAACTTGTAAGGAGATCTCAGTTATCAGTAAGAATAACAAGGTGGTTATGTTAGGAGATTTTACTTTTCCAAACATAGACTGGGACTGCCTTGGTGTTAAGGGCTTGGATGGAGAGGAATTTGTTAAGTGTGTAAAAGAAAAATTTCTGATTCTGTATGTGGATGTACCTATTACAGAAGGTGATAAACTTGGCCGACTCTTAGGAAATAAGGAGGGCAAATGACTGAGGTGTCAGTTGGGGAGGACTTCGGGTCCAGTGACCATAATACCGTTAGTTTAAAATAGTGATGGAAAAGGACAGACCGGATCTAAAAGTTAAAGTTCTAAATTGGAGGAAGACCAATTTTGATGGTTATTAGGCAAAAACTTTCAAAGGTTGATTGGGGATGGATGTTTGCGGGTAAAGGGACATCTGGAAAAAGGCAAGCCTTCAAATATGTGACAGTGAGAATCCAGAGACAGTATGTTCCTGTTAGGATGAAGGGCAAAACTGGTAGGTGTAGGGAATGGATGATTAGAGAAATTGAAGTTTTGGTCAAGAAAAAGACAGAAGCATTGGTCAGGTATAAACAGCAGGGATTGAGTGAATTCCTGGAAGAGTATTAAAGGCAGTAGAAGTATACTTAATAGAAGGAATCAGGAGGGAAAATAGGGATATAAGATAGCTTCGGTAAATAAGGTTAGGGAGAATCCAAAGGGATTCTATAAATACATAAAGGGCAAAGTAGTAACTAGGGAGAAAATAGGGCCCCTTTAAGATCAGCAAGGCCACTTGCATGTGGAACTGCAGGAGATGGGGGAGATACTAAACGAGTATTTTGCATCTGCGTTTACTATAGAGAAGAATATAGAAGAGGTTGAACATGGGGAAATAAATAGTGACATCTTGAAAAATGTCCACATAACAGAGGTGGTGGTGCTGGACGTCCTAAAATGCATGAAGTTGGATAAATCCCTGGTACCTGATCAGGTGTACTCTGTGGGAAGCTAGGGAAGTAATTGCTGGGTCCCTGGCTTAGATATTTACATCATTGATAACCATAGGTGAGGTGCTGACAGATTGGAGGTTGACTAACATGGTGCCACTATTTAAGAAAGGTGGCATGGAAAAGCCAAGGAACTATAGAATAGTGATCCTAACATCAGTGGTGGGCAAGTTGTTGGAGGGAATCCTGAGGGACAGGATTTACATCTATTTGGGAAGGCAAGGATTGATTAGGGCTAGTCAAAATGGTTTTGTGTGTGGGAAATCATGTCTCACTAACGATTGAGTTTTCGAAGAAGTAACGAAGAGGATTGATGAGGGCAGAGCAGTGGACATGATCTATATGGACTTCAGTAAGGTGTTCAACAAGATTCCCCATGGTAGACTGGTTAGCAAGGTGAGATCAAATGGAATACAGAGAGAACTAGCCACCTAGATATAGCATGGTCTCCAAGGTAGAAGACAGAAGGTGGTGGTGGAGGGTTGCTTCTCAGACTGGAGGCCTGTGACCAGTGACGTGCCACAAGGATCGGCCCACTGGTTTTGGTCACTATATAAATGATTTGGATGTCAACGTAGGAGGTATAGTGAGTAAGTTTGCAAATGACACCAAAATTGGAGGTGTAGTGAATAGCGAAGAAGGTTATTTCAGAGTATAGCAGTATCTTAGTCGGATAGGCCAATGGGCTGAGGAGTAGCAGAGAGAGTTTAATTAAGATAAATGTAAGGTGCTGCATTTTTAAAAGGCAAATCAGGGCAGGATTAAACATGTAATGGTAAGGTCCTGGGGAGTGTTGCTGAACAAAGAGACCTTGTATGGGAGTTGGGACGTCATGTTGCGGCTGCACAGGACATTGGTTAGGCCAGTTTTGGAATGCTGCATTCAAATCTGGTCTCTCTGCTATCGGAAGGATGTTGTGAAACTTGAAAATATTCAGAAAAAACTTAAATGAATGATGCCAGGGTTGGATAGTTTGAACTACAGGAAGCAGCTGTATAAGCTGGGGCTATTTTCCCTGGAGTGTTGGAGGCTGAGGAGTGACTTTTCAAAGATTCACAAAATCATGAGGGGCATGGATAGGGTAAAGAAATAAGGTCTTTTCCCAGACTGTGGGAGTCCAAAAGTCAAGGGCAAAAGCTTAAAGGTGAGAAGACTAAGACTTAAAACCTTTTCACATGGAGGGTGGCGCATGTACGGAATGAGCTACTAGACAAAGTGGTAGAGACTGGTACAATTGCAATGTTTAAAAGGCATCTGGATGCATATATGAATAGGAAGGGTTTACATGCATACGGGCCAAATGTTGGCAAATGGCACTAAATTAACTTAAGATATCTGGTGGGCATGGACATGTTGGATCAAAGGGTTTGTTTCCGTGCTGTATACATGGCTATGACTTTGTGACAACTGAATATGACGACACTCAGAGCTTAGGTCTGGTCCTTTGGTTGTAGAATTACATAGTTCAGTCTATTGCTACTTGCTTATGTTGTTTGGTGGACAAGTAGTCCTGTGCTGTAGCTTCTCCTTGCGCTGCTCCTGGCTTGTCTGTCTTCATTTTTCATTGAATTAGATGAGCGGGGGATATGCTTAACCACAAGGTTATGGATTGTGTCTGAGAATGATTTTCCTGCTGTTTATGACTTAACCAATTTGGTTAGTAATGGTGCTGCTGAGTCTCTCTTGGTGATTGACACTGAAGTCCCCCACCCAGAGTACACTCTGTGCCCTTGCTGCCCTCAGACCTTTTCTAAGTGGTGTTCAACATGGAGAAGACTTGATTCATCAGCTGAAGGCGGGGGGCATAAATTACAATCAACAGGAGTTTTCCTTGCCGAGGTTTGACCTGATGCCATGAGGCTTCATGGGGTCTGAGTCAATGGTGAGGACTCTACAAGGGCACCTCCCTCCTGACTGCACTGTGTCACCACCTGCTGTTGGGCAGGACATATGCGGGGTCAGTGATGATGATGTCTAGGACATGGTATGATACAAATTTGAGAGTATGAGTACATTAGACAGTCGTCTAATTAATCTGTGAGATGGCTCTTCCAACATTGGCACTATCCTCAGACATCAGTTGGAACGAGGGTCAAGTTTGCCACTGTTGTTTTCAGTGCCTAGGTCATTTGTCCAGTTAAATTCTTTTGAGACATTTTAGTGGTTTGATACAATTTGGTGGCTTGCTTGGCCATTTCAGAGGGCAGTTAAAAATCAACCACATTGATGTGAGTCACAGACCAGAACAGGTAAAGTACATTATTGAACCAGATGCGTTTTTATAACAATCAATCATTTGACTTTTAATTACAAACTTTTCTTTTCTTTCAATTCAAAATGCACCTTCTGCCATGGTGGGATTTGAACCAGGGTTGCCAAAACATCAGAGATAATGGGAACTGCAGATGCTGGAGATTCCAAGATAATAAAATGTGAGGCTGGATGAACACAGCAGGCCAAGCAGCATCTCAGGAGCACAAAAGCTGACGTTTCGGGCCTAGACCCTTCATCTGATGAAGGGTCTAGGCCCGAAACGTCAGCTTTTGTGCTCCTGAGATGCTGCTTGGCCTGCTGTGTTCATCCAGCCTCACATTTTATTATCTTGCCAAAACATCACCTGGTTCTCTGGATTACTTATCCAGTGACAATATCACCACACCATCGCTTCCCACCACTCTGACAAAATTCAAAAACAATGACATCGTCTAGGGCAAAGAGCCCATTTGCTTGGCAGCCCATGAAGCACCTTAAACATTCAGACCCTCCATCACTGGCAATACGGCTATGCGGTGCACTATCTGTAAGATACACTGCAGCAACTTGCCAAGTCTTCTTTAACAGCATCTCTCAAATATAAGACCTCAAACACCTAGTAGGACACTGGAAGCAAATGCATGGGAACATCACCTTCAAGTTAAATAGCATCTTCATGTGGAAGTATGTCACCATTTCTCACTGATGCTGAGTTGAAATCCTTGCACCTCCTTCCTAACAGCACTTCAGATGTACTGGCATCATGTGGACTGCAGCAAAAACGTAACTCACTACAATTTGTCAATCAATTAACGTTGGGCAATAATGCAGGTTTTGCAACATCTGTAAACCATTTTTTAAAAAAATGATCAGGCAGCAACAGGAGGAAAGATAACTTCATGCTTCAGGTGAGTGACCTTTAACCAGAACTGCTGCCTGACCTGATCAGTATTTCTAACATCTATTGTTTTTCTTTCATGGTTGCAGTTTCTTCACTATTTTGATTTGTTTAAAAGGTGTTTCAATGCTTTGGACAGTTTTTACCTGAAGTCAAATTAAATATTAGGACATTGAGTCCGAATGAAAATCCATTGACCTGAAACAACTGGGTGGAATTTAATGGAGTCACTTGGAGTGGGAATCATGGGACGCTATGACATATAATCAGGCAAGAGTAAAAATCTTGGCTTCCTGATGGTAGGTTGGGTTTAAGGGATCAATGTGGTGTCATTTTGCGAGTCATGGTGTCCAGTGGCTGAATCTTCTTTCCTTACGTTTGCATGCCATGATGACTCATTAAATCACAACTTTGCATCTTCATCACGTTAACAGTAAACCAGAAACTCTCACTATCTGATATTTGGCTGGCTGAACCTGACATTCTAATCCTAAGTAAGTGACTGTGTTTGTTGAAAATTGGGGAAAATGGTGAGGGGAACAGGGTAATGAGAGGGGTGAGTGATAAGCAGGGAGTCCAAAACGGTGATTGGAGTGAGTGAAGGGTTGGATCTCAAGAAATGAGAATTAGAATTATGAGGGCATGAATGATGGTGGTAAAAGATTGGCTAAAGGATGGATGGAAACCTTCCAAGTCTACAACTCTGGCTCCCCCAGCTGACTGGCTCTCTCCCAGGCTTATCTTGCAGACTCTTTCATAACTTACATACAGCTCCACTTGTTGATGGCTTTCGCGACTTCCAGGCTGCCCAGTCTAGTCACATGATCTATCACATGCTGTGTGGCCATCACCTACTCTTTAAAATTACCATGAAATTCTGCATGTGCCAGCTGCCAACACACAGCCAGAAATGGTGCACATTTCCCCTATCACTGTCGTGACCTATGCCTCATGGATTCAATTCCTTCCTACAGAGGTGTGGAAAGCCCTCCTCTGAGTATTTCTAACTTGTTCTGTTCTTATTCAGAGAACCCTGTCCTATATCTTCTGAAGTATGAAACTGTAGAAACTGCAATAAAAATGTTAAACACAACAAAACTCAGCTGTAATCTGGTGACAGTACTTACTTGCTGCCATTCTTCTTACAGAAATTACTCTTGGCAGTTAAGTGTCTGCTGTTCAGTTCCAGTGCAGTAAATCCCCCATTATCTAAGGTCAGAGTTTCTTCCACATTTGTACTATTTTTACCTAAAGCACAAAAGAGCCACAGTAAATAAAGAAAGAACACTCTGTTGCTAAATAACACAGAAAACTTGATATATGGTCCATTTATAATTAATGGAAAGAAAATCTATCCCTACTTCCTTTTGCAGTATAAGTTTAAATTTATGGTTTTGTCCAAAAACATATACTGTTGGAAATAAAACAGGTTCAAGCAAAAATGTAGAATTGATCAACAAGCTTGAGTGCTTTTAGTCGAAGGGATTAAGGAAGAGACATTGATGGAAGATTTGTGAAATAACAAGTTATTATGGGAATTGTTGATAGTGAATCAAATGAAATGTTATTGTATGACAAGGTCATTTTATACATTGTGCAATATATTTTCTGCAGTTAAAAGGAGCTGTTTATACGTTAACCACATTCAAAGCCACAAAGCCCAATTGTTCTAATTAACCACAATTTGAAGCCAATCAGAGTTTATTTGCTACAGAGACAGTAGGAACTGCCGATGCTGGAGAATCTGAGATAACAAGGTGTAGAGCTGGATGAACGCAGCAGGCCAAGCAGCATCAGAGGAGCAGGAAAGCTGACGTTTCGGGCCTAGACTCTTCTTCAGAAATGGGGGAGGGGAAGGGGGTTCTGAAATAAACAGGGAGAGAGGGAGAGGGGGAGGCAGAAAGAAGATGGATCAAGGAGAAGATAGGTGGAGAGGAGACAGACGGATTAAAGAGCGGGTGTTGGAGCCAGTAAAGGTGAGTGTAGATGGGGAATTAGGGAGGGGATACAGCAGTCCAGGGAGGACTGACAGGTCAAGGGGGTGGGATGAGGCTAGTAGATAGGAGATGAGGGTGGGGCTTGAGGTGGGAGGAGTGGATAGGTGGGAGGAAGGACAGGTTAGGGAGGTGGGGACGAGCTAGGCTGGTTTTGGGATGCAGTCAGGGAGATTTTGAAGTTTGTGAAGTCCACATTGATAGAGTTCCCAAGCTAAATATGAGATGCTGGTCCTGCAACCTTTGGTTGGCTTCGTTGTGGCATTGCAGGAGGCCCAGGATGGACATGGCGTCCAAGGAGTGGGAGGGGGAGTTGAAATGGTTCGTGACTGGGAGGTGTAGTTGTTTGTCACGAATCGAGTGTAAGTGTTCCGCAAGTGGTCCCCAAGCCTCTGGTTGGTTTCCCCGATATAGAGGAGGCCACATTGGGGACAGCGGATACAGTCTACCACATGAGCAGACGTGCATGTGAACATCTGTTTGATGTGGAAAGTCTTCTTGGGGCCTGGGATGGGGGTGAGGTGTAGGGGCAGGCGTGGCACTTCTTGCGGTTGCAGGGAAAAGTACCCCGGGTGGTGGGTCTGGTGGGGACTGTAGACTCCAGGCAGTCCTTCCCATCTCCTGACTACTGCATGAAAAAAATGTCTTCTCTTCGAGGTACCTTCTTTTTTCGTTAATCACCCAAAGTCAAAGTCCTTGGTTTTCTTTCTGCCAAAGGAAAGTTTCTCCCCACCTTCTCACTCTAGACCCCTCATGATTTTGAAAGCCTCCTTCAAGTTTTCCCTCAATCTTCTACACATTGAATCTTACAGTACAGAAGGAGGCTATTCAACCCATTGTGTCTGTACTGGCTCAAAAAAGCTATCCAGCTAGTCCCATTCTCCAGCTTTATTTTCATGGCCTCTAAATCCATCACGTCCCAATACAGATCCAGCTGTCTTCTGAAACCTATATGGAATCTGCCTCCAACATGCTCCCAGGCAGTGCATTCAAAATCCTAATAACTCTCCAAGTAAAAAGTTTCGCCTCATCTCATTCTTAGGTGTCTTGCTGACAATCTTGAAATTGTGAAGCCTAGACACTGACATACCAAGTAGCAGAGACATAATATCCTTCTTTACTCTGTCAAAATTGTTCAGAATTTTGAAAACATCAACAACGTCATCTCTTAGTCTTCTCTGCTCCAAAGTGAATAAGCCCAATTTCTCTAATCTTCCCTTGTATCTAAAATGCCTCATTCCTGGTATCATTTTCTAGTAAACAAAACAGTAATCTCTGAGAGCAGTCACAGATTTTTAGATCTATCCAAAATTAAAATCCCTCATTACTAGAAACATTCGCATAAAGAATTCCTACATCCTTTTTAAAGTTTTTCGATTTTTCTTGAAGAATGGTGACCAAAATTGGACACAATGCTCCAGTTGAGGCTAGACTAGTATTTAATAAAGATTCACCATAACTTCATTGCTTTTGTACTCCATACCCCAATTTATAAATCCCTGAATCCTGTATGTCTTATTAATACCTTTCTCAACCTGCCTTGATACCTTCAACTATTTTTGCCTATACTAAAGAATCCTCTGCCCTGCATCCCCTTTACACTTACACCCTTCCTTTTGTATTCCCTCTCCCTGCTCCTGCTACTAAAATGTATTGATTCATGCTTCTTTACATTAAATCTAATCCATCATATGCTTGTTCATTCGTCCTTTCTATGTCTTTCTATGTCCTCCTGAATTTTATTACTTCCCTCTTTGTAGTTCACAATAATTGCAAGTTTTGCGCCATCACTGGAAAAGGAGGGGGTGCTGGAGGACTGAAAAATGGCAAGAGTGCAAGGGTGTCTACAGTAACAATAGAAGGAGTTACTGTACTTTCAGATAATGCCTCTTAGGTACAGTCAATGCGAGAAATATCAAAGAGCTAAGGATGGAGTTTGAACTCTGCACACTGGAAAGGAGATATATTAATTCCATTAGCATAGGAGTGTAAGGGCAAAGTGACAGTGGAGGACAGAATGATCAACTGCTGACATCCCTGAGAAGTCACACACTATTGTTTGTATCAATCACATCTATGACTTCTATGTAGCATGTCCTTGATGCAGTGAATGGGATGGAAACAAAACTCAATGGATTCAAATGGGCGATTGCAGAGTTGGGTTACAATGTTACTTTGAGAACTTTAAAATAAGTAGAGATTAGGAAATGATGTTGATCTATCAAGTTGAGAGTGATTAATGTCTACCAAACTATGATATTGTAAGCAGATACTAAGATTGTTGAGTTACGCATTACCTTTGCATTCACTTGAATAACAAAGAGTTATGAGACACTTCTGAATTTGTAAATTTTAAAGCAACATTGATTGTTCAAAGTTTCAATTCTACATGCTGGAGAATATCTCACCAGTATTGTTCTTGTACTTTTTCCTCTGTCCATGTAGGATCAGCCCAAACACCATGAGCAGAATGAGAATAAGGCTGCAGAGAGCCATCACTACCAGGAACCACCACTCTTCATAAAATGGAAGTTTTCCCAGCTGAGCTGTAGGAAAACACAGAGCAAAAGCAGTGACATAAGCAACTGCTATCTAACGTGAAAGATCTCCACTATTTAATTTCCTTCACACTCAATTTCTTTACAGCAAACAGTTGGACGGACTGCCTACAATGTGTACATGTTAAACAACTGCAAATTCCCAACATGGCTTAGATACTGCAGGCACTGAAGTTTGTATACTGCCCCAACTTGGGTTTAGGAACAGGAGGAGGCTACTTAGACCAAGTGTATTCTGCCAGTTAATGAAACTTCACATTTGTCCATATGAAATCTAATTACCATGGCTTTATTTAATCTAATAATATTTGTAATTTTATCCTTCTGTCCATGTTGCTTACCAGTTTCCCATCTTCATGTTTCAGGAAAATTTGGATACATGGCTCTCTACCAAACCATCTAAGTTATTAATAATAAATACACAAATATTGTACTTTCTTGGCATTTCATACAGTTCCCTTTGAGACACCACTAACTGTATCTTGCTAAAGATCTGCCCCTTATTCCTAATCACTGTCTCCTAAAATTAACAGTATTTTCTAAACAGGTCAGTTGTTCACCTTCAAATTCAAAAACTTTAACTGTAGCAAACATTTAGATAAGAAACACTTTATTGAATGCCTTCTGGATACCCATATAAGTAACATGCCTCTTCACTATATTGGTCACCTCTTCAAAGAATTTGACTGGGTTCATAAGTTGACCTACACTTTACAAATGCAGGAGAAAGCAAGAACTGCAGATGCTGCAGTCAGTGTCAATACAGTGTGGAGCTGGAGGAACACAGCAGGTCAGACAGCATCAGAGTAGCAGCAAAGTCAACATTGTGGGTTTATACCCTTCATCATGAAGATGGGCAGGTTCCCACAGCTCCACATTGTATTGACTTTACAAATGCATACTGGCTTTTTCTTGTCAGTTAAAAATTGTAAAGGGATTTAGTTGCTTGTTCCTTAATTATATGCTCGCAATTTCCTGATATCAGATATGAGGTCAATTGGTCTATTGGTTTCCCTTTCTAATTTTCTGAAACGGTGGAAAGGTATCTGAAGGGAATATTCCTGAGTTGAGGAATAGCTAGGGTACTGCAGTACTCTGTTACAATCTCTTTAAGACAATGGGATGGAAGCTTTCTGGGCCTGGGGGTTTGCTGTCTTTTAATGGCATTTTTTCTCAATTTATTTTTGTTATTTTTATTCCTATAATTTAAATAACATCTATCCCTGCCTCAACATTAGCTGCCCTTGCAATGTAGAATGTGACATCCTTTTCATCTATTACCACACTCTAATTATTCAATATGATCACTGTACGGTAATTTTCATTTAAAATATCATGACCTGCTCTTGCAGGGCCATGTTGCTTTATCAGCCTTTTTTCCTAATGTAATTTTTAGCGTTAGTTTTAATATTCCTTGCAAATTTCTTATCACATTTCATTTTTGTAGATTTTACTGTTTATTTTGTCAGCTTCCATTCTTTGTTGTAGCTCACGCAATCGGCAGCATCTTTTTTCTGCATCTTAGCATGCTCTTCCTTTTAATCTTTGATTGCCCTGTACCTTTTCTTATTGTCTATGGCTGTCTTTTGATTGGCAAATAGAATGCTTAACCCTTAGGAATATAAACTGGTCCTGGATCATATTAAATTATTTTCTGGATACTTTCCATTGGTCTCCTGTTGATTTACCTGTACAACTTCATCCCATTCCCTGAAAACTACCACTGCACCTCAAAGGCTTGTCAAGATGAACTTTTATGATTGTTTTTAGATAAACCATCATGCACTATTCGACTGTTAACCAAATCAGGCCCATAACTTGTAATTAAATCTAATATGGCCTGCCCCCTTGTGGTTCTACAAGTAGAGATCAGCAACTATTTTCAGAAAAAAACTTCCAAATCCCAGTTATTAACAAACATAATGAAGCTACAAAGTGCCACTATTGAAAACAAGGAAACTGATTGTGAGCTTGAAAGTCTGTGTCCTTTTATATTGTTTAACAAATTTCAGGCCCCCTAGAGGTTTTAGTTTTCAATTTCAGTATCTGTCCTCCTTTGAAACCAAACAGTTCCATTTCCTTGATAACAAGGCGTAGAGCTGGATGAACACAGCAGGCCAAGCAGCATCAGAAGAGCAGGAAAGCTGACACTTTGGGCCTAGGCAGTTCCTTCTACCTCTGAACAGCATCTGCAGTTCCATCTATCTCTGATCAGATTCTCCAGCATCTGCAGTTCCTTCTATGTTTGCTGTCCTGCTCCTCTGATGCTGCTTGGCCTGCTGTACTCATCCAGCTCTACGCCTTGTTATCACAGATTCTCCAGCATCTGCAACTCCTTCTATCTTGGTTCCATTTCTGTTCTCATGCTCCCTTTTTGGTTAGGCCGAAAACACAAGCTCTGAGTTCAGTATATTGCTGCAATAATCTATTCTGAACAAATTCAAGAAATTCAAACCCATTCTTTACGCCTGGTCCTGCCCCACAGAATGCATCTCTTCCAAACTTGACTCGATGTTTTCTCCCCTTCTCCAGTCCCTTCCCATTTACATCCATGATTCGTCTGATGCTTTATGTCAGTTTCAGAACTTCCAATTCATGGACTCCAGCCATCTCCCCTTCACCATGAACATGACATTCCTTTATATGACCATCCCCTGTCAGCATGGTCTCAGGGCTCTCTGCTTCTACCTGGATAAAAAGGCTTGAACTGTCCCGATCCACCATCATCCTTATCGGCCTGGTTGAGCTTGTCCTCGTTCTGGACAACTTCTCCTTAAATTCCTCTCACTTTCTTATAATCAAAGGGAGAGCCATGTGTCCATCTCTTTGCGGGGTACACAGAAGATTCCTTATTCCAGTCCTACTTGGGACCTACCCATAACTCCTTTTCCAGCACACTAATGACAGCATTGGTGCTGCTTCCCTCTCTCGTCCAGAATTGGAAATGTTTACCAACTTTGCTTCCAACTACCATCCCGCTCTGACCTTCTCCTGGTCCATATCTGACTCCTCCTTTTCCTTCCTTGACAGCGGTTTCCATTTCTGGGTGTAAAAAGCCCACCATTATTCATTGCGAGTCCACCAATTCCCACAGTTGCCTGACTATATGTCATCACAATCTGCGTCCAGGAATGATTCCATTCTATTCTCCCAGCTTCTCCATCTCTGCCATACCTGATCTGATAATGCCAATTTTGACAATTGGCCTTTGAGATGTCTACCTTCTTCCTCAACTGAGGATTCCCCATAACCGTGGTCAACAGGGTCCTCAGCCGTGTATGACCCATGTCCTGTACTTTGGCCCTCACTTCTTCTCTTCCCTCCCACAACAGCAATAGGGGCCCCTGGTCTTCACTTACCATTCCACCAACATCCACATCCAAAGGATCATTAGCTGCCATTTCCACCACCAGACACCATATTTCCTTCCACTCCCTTGTCAGCCTTCCACAGGGACTGTTGCCTCTCGACATCCTGGCCCACTCCTCTCCATTCCCAGTGCCTACCCACAGCCCCATAGCACCTATCCCTACAGGCACGGTGGTTCCTTGGTTAGTACTGCTGCTTCACATCGCCGGGGGCCTGGGTTCGATTCCACTCTTCAGCAACTGTCCGTGTGGAGTTTTCACATTCTCCCAGTGTCTGTGCGGGCTTACTCCAGATGCTCCAGTTTCCTCCCACAGTCCAAAGATGTGCAGGCTAGATGGATTGGCCATGCTAAATTGCCCATAGTGTTCAGGGATGTGGAGATGAGATGTGCTAGCCATGGGGAATGCAGGGTTACAGGGAAAGGGTAGGAGGATGGGTCTGGGTGGAATGCCTTTCGGAGGGTCAGTGTAGAGTTGTTAGGCTGAAGGGCCTGTTTCACAAGCTAGGGAAACTATGAACCACAGAAGGTGTATCACCTGTCCATTTATTTCTTCCCCTTTACCTGCACTTCACTCAATCTAGTCTTTTGTATTTGCTGCTCATAACATGGTCTCCTCTACATTGGCGAAACAAAGTGCAGACCACTTTACAGAACACCAACGTTTTGTCTGCAAAAATGACTCTGAGCTTCTTGTTGCCTGCCACTTCAACACACCACCATGTTCCCTGGCCAACATCTCTGTCTCAGATTTGTGCAATGCTCCAGCAAAGCTCAGCACAAACTGGAAGAGCACTATCTTGTTCTCTGTTTCAGGACTCTGTCATCTTCAGGACTTAATATCGAATTCAATTACTTTAGGGCCTGAGCATCTTCTCCTGTGTCCTTACCCCTACCCCTCTTGTCATCACACGCACTGCTACCACACATAACCCATTGTCAGACACTAATGGTCCCCATTAGCAGTTATTCATTCTCCTAGGCTTACATTCCTTCATCTGCCAAAATGTTTCTCTCGCTCTCTGAGCTCCATCTCGACCTATCGTTTAACCCTACCACCACCCCATCTTCAGCATGTACACCAACCTCTTCTTGGAGTCAGTTCTGAAGAAGGGTCACTGGACCTGAAACATGCCTCTCCACAGTTGCTGCCAGACCAGCTTGAGTTTTTCTTGCAATTTCTGTTTGTGTTTCTGATTCCCAGCATCTGTAGTTCTTTTTTGTCAGAAAATTCATAAACTGACTTGAGCTCCTCTGCTGATTCCAACTTATATGAAAATTAAAATCCCCCACTGGAAGCACTCTGTCTTTGTTACAGGCTTGTTTATTCTCTGCATCTGTATATTCCGCTACTTTATGGGGGCTATATACACAAGTCCAATTTACCACATCGCCATCAAATGCATACCTTTCATTGCATACTCTCTTATCATTGAAATAATTACATGTTTAAATACTAAGCCTTCTTTCTCCATTTTTACTAGGTTCCATTATCTTTCTGGAAATCTCATGATTTGGTATATTCAGTTACCAGTCCTGACTGTATTGAGGCAATGTCTCTGTAATAACTGCCATATCATACACTTTAGGTTTTCTTGTCATCCTTATAATCTATGCATTTTTATGAAGATCATTTGTTTGGGCCATCCATCTTATGTTGTCATCCTGTTATAATGTCTTTTCTCCCCCACATATTTCTTATTTCTCTTTTAGTTTTCCTTTTTGTATAGTACCATACTTGAAGACCAGTTTTAGGGCCTTGCTTCAGATACAGTCTAGAAATGATCCTTCCTATGTTGCTGGCTCCAACATAGATCACATGACTGGATTCTTTTGCTAGATCTCTCCAATATCCCTCACCCTGACAGGCAACAAACAATAAAGTATTCTTGATCCTGCTTGTAAATGCATGCTATCTGCCTTTCTAATTATTGAATTCATTGCAACTATCACATTACAGTTCCTTTTCTTAACCCAGGTTCCTGCTTTGAGGTGCCTTGGCTAGAATTCTATATATCCTTCTGAATATCTATATTCCTATCCACTGGTAGCAAGTGCATTGTACCTACTGGATAGCACCAGTTTCTGCACTACATGCTTCTCTATCTGGACTGGTTGCTCTTATATGTACAATACCTATCAGATCAGCCACATTCATATTCAGTATCTTTTCACAAGGTGTGATTGAGATCTCAAGCAAACTAACCATGTGCTGCTTCCTCTTCACATTTACTTCATCCACATGGTGGTGATTTAACCTGAGGGCCACCAATATGGAGAAGGGAGAGCAGTTGAGAAGGAGAGTCTGTCATAGTAATCTCAGCCAGTGTGGGGATTGAATCCACGTTGTTGGCATCACACTGCTTTGCAAACCAACCACCCAGCCAACTGATCTAAACCAACCTCAACCAAGACATATACACAGGCACACATGCACATTGTTAATATTCATAACATAATTTAAAAAGTAAAATATAGGATGGGAAGACCTATAAATCAAATCAATGATGAATAGCTCCTATTTTATCATCCTGACACTGAAGCTGTACGCCATTAATATCTGTTACTGTGATGAAGAAAAGACCGCTTGCTCATAGTCAAGATTCTGACGATGCTCTGTAGCTTGTAAATAGGAAGTTAGAAACAGCATCCAGGAGAATTCACTCTCCATCAACTCATTCCTCCACCATCAGAAAATGATTAGGCTAAGCAACAAGCAGCAAATAATTAATTACCTGATGTTATGGTGGATGGTGTGCTTGGTTCCCCATATCCAAATTGATTGACTGCGATAATGCGAAATTCATAGCTCACTCCTTGTTTTAGCAGATCCCTATTAACCACATAGGATGTTGCATCGCCAGGAATATCCTTCACAAATGTATCCCACAATCCTTCATCTAAAAAGGCAAATGAATCTTGTTAAAGCAAACAAACATTAAAAACATGATATCACAGAACACGAAAATCTTAAAGGGTTTTAGTTCAGTTTGATATCATTAATAATTATTTTTAACACATCTTATTCCCAATTTTAGTCTCATTTTGTGCAGTTTGACAAAGACATTAAGAGTTGAGCGGGTGCCTGGTCTCTGACAGTCCTTTCATTGTTAGAGTCCGGGTGGGGGCTGTTTCTGCCTGGACCAGGTGCAGACACCTGCCAGTGGTATGGTCACCAGATTCTGCTCCGAAGTGTGACCTGACAACAGTACCCACCAAGGTGACAGTCTGAAGTACTGGAGGGTGCAGGGGAAAGCCTTGTTGGTGCCTCCTCTGAGGTTTCACCGGCTTCCTGCTCAGATGTGGAGGCAGAGATGGCAGTCTCTGTTTCTGGCTTCTTAGCAGGTGCCAATCAATGCTCCTTCGCAGATACGTGGATGCACAGCCACTTGGAGCCTGTACATGTCGATCTATTTGTGGTTGCACTGACTTCCAGTTCCAGAAGTCACTGCTGCGCATGAACTCCAGAGGTCTGCGGAGAATTAGAGGAATGTAGGTGCCACTAGTGGCAGCATAAGACATTAGAGGGAATTAGTTGTTGACGATGGATAAAATGTTGCACAGATTGATAATGAATTAGCATTAACGGTAATGAGCAAACAGCACAGCACAATGAAGCATTCGAGGTGTTGTGGACCAGGCCACACCACTTCAAATTATATTACGAAGGTAGCCTAGACCCCAACTTTTTCACATTTTAATGGTAAATGTAAGGTGCTATGTTACAGATGCAACTTGATTGGTACACTGGGTAACAGCCTACATTTGTTTTCTTCTGTTCGGACCTCTGAGAGCAATGTGTGGATCGATTTCCAAAACCAGAAATCAGCGCTGGGGTCAGCGTTGGCCTGTACGGACCCTTGCAGCAGCTCAGAAGAATGTAGTTTGAGGCCCATTCCCACAAGCTATTTGCAGACCAATTCCAGAATTTTCATCTTGAGTTAAGTAAGCACCCTGATTCCCGCCAACCCTCAATGCATGTTCTCACATCCCATGTCTGCCACCCTTATACCCCCAACGCCACCAATATTTCCTGCAATGAGCTATTATATTAGATGTATGTAGAATGGAAGAAGATGAAAAAGCAATCAGTCGTGATGTATTAACTGGAGGGGTAGTGAGGTATCCCCAGTGTGGGAGTGTAAAGAGCAGAGGGCAGGAAAACTTAGTGGTTTGGGGGAATAAGGTGGGTGAGAAATGTTATGTTAAACTAGTATACTTAAAAATGCAAGATTTTGTCTGTGAGCTTTACACCAGTAGGGCTAGACTGAGTGATGGCCTTCTGAAGGCAAGGTAGCAGAGACAGGATGGTGTCACTTAACCCTGCAGAGCATAGAAGATCATTGACCTTCTTTCTCCACTGCTGGATTCCTCTCTTCATCCAGGGGACTGCATTGAACTATGTTGCAAGCTGTCTTTATGTCTGCTGGGTCTGATTGTGTGGCCTCCTTTTGCAGTCAGCTTGAAAAGGATAACCCTCCTCTCCACCACCATTTGCAATTCCCAAATTCCTCTTTACTGTAGCTTTCTATAGGTCTTCTCCATTTAAATAATATTCAGCTCCTCTATCTTTCCTGCCAATGTGTATAGCCTCATATTTTCCCACTTTGTATTCCAACTGCCAAGCTTGTATCTATCCACTTAAACTGTCTGCATCCCTCTGTAGACTCTTTGTGTCACCCCATACTTCTCTTTCCATGTATTTCTGTATCACTTCAAAACTTGTTGGTAGTGGTACTAGGGACAGACAATATAATTTATTGTCTGTATATACCCAGGATGCACAAGTGAATTTAAAATTAACTACATTAACTTTCCTCATCCAAGTCAATAACACAAACTGTAAGTAAGCGTCGCCCTGTACTGATCCCTGTAGGTAAGAGCTGCCATCCTGAAAATGCTCCCCTTACCTCAACTCTGTCTTTTATTAGTAAACCAATCCTCTTTCCCTGCTACTCCATTACCTCTAACACTATGGGCTCTTGACTGTGTGTCAAGTATCTTACTCAATAAAACACAAATTTAAAATGGGAATATCTTGTCCATAGTCTTGGATTAAAAGTTTCTGTAATATGCTGCAGATTCATTGGGAAGATTAAAACCATAGTCATCAGTTCCTGACACAAACTCATCATGTTTACTGTCATTTCATCCAACCTCCAAACATTTATCATTGATTTGTGTCTTTTTGCACCATCTGTTTATCTTTTAAATGATGCCACTAATAAACGCGTTGCATGTGTGATTGGTGAGAAGATGTCTCTGTGTATGTGTACGTTATTACATTTATTTTGGATGTTATAAGTGTGCTGAGTCAAAGTTTTTGTATACTATTCAACTCCAGTCTGAGCTCCCAACCTTATAGCCTCTGAATATTTCTTACCTCTGCTCTACCTCTGCAATTTTTGTTTGAAACCCTCATCTGCATTTTACTCACCTCCAGATATGACTATTCCAATATTTAAATAATTAGCTTTCCATCCTCCTTTCTCCATTAACTTAAGTTTATTCAAAACAGTTGCTGCCCACATCCTATCCTGCATCAGGTCCTAAGTGTCCACTACTGAATTCTTCACTGACCTACATTAGCTTCCAGTCCCTCATTGTCTTGAACTTAAAATTCCCAACTCTGAATCACATCCCCCCATATCTTTGCAATGTCATTTATCTCAACAATTTCGGAACTATCTCCCCAGTTCTGCCTCTTACATCTTCACCTCTCCAGTGCTAACTGTTTCTTTAGCTATCAAAAGTTTATGATCAGCAATTCCCTCCCTAAAACTATCTGCCACAACACCTCCGTCTCCTCCTTTAGCACTGACCTCCTCATCACCTCTACTTTGGGTTGGTATCCATTTTCCTAAAAAAATGCTTCTGTGAAATATTTTGGGACACCTTTCATAGATGTGCCATTTAAATGTTTTATTGACATATAGGATAAATATATTAAAGGAGATCTACTTTGACAAAGGTTTATCTTCTTGAATGCCCTACCTCTGAGGAAGAACAAAAGCTGAGAGGGCGCATTCAACATCTACCTGAAAGTTGTATCCTCAGGGTAGGGAATAGTGCTATGAATCAGTATTCATTTTTAACAGGAAAATTTGAAAAAAAGAAAGCAACATCTTTAAAGAAATTCTCTAACTGGGATGGTCTCCTGTAACATATTTAAATTGTTAAGGAAATCAGTTTAAAGGTTACTAAAATGGAGGTCAGTCTCTATCCATGGACGCTGTCTGACCTGCTGTGACCTCCAACATTTGTCGTTTTTGGTATTCTGAGATTCTGCTGAAGTCAGCTATGCTCACCTGAGGGTTGTGCTTCAATTACATAGCTTTGTATTGGCCCAGCTCCAAGCAAACCCTGTGTCCAATGAACAGTGAGTGTAGAGGCGGTTTCACTAATTGAGGGGTTCAGCGGGGGACCAGGGGAACCTGTGCAAAAAAATCAGGAAATTACTTAAGAAGTAAAGAATAAAAGCAACTCACATTGAAACACTGAGCGTTTGGAAATTATAATCTTCTACAAGTATTAAGCACTCAGTTACTGTGTTAGTTATCCATTTAAAATATTGAAACCAATTTAATACTTCAACAACACCAGTTTTTCAGCCTTGCATTAAGATGCAGACTCCCAACAAAGAAACTAATAACTCTCCATTAACATTAAGTAAAATTAAAGGTGCACTGAGGACTGTTGGATTGTTTCTTGGCAGTGTGGCCTTAAGAGTCATGTAGCGTGGAAACAGACCCTTTGACCCAATTTGTCTATACTGACCAGGTTTCCCAAACTAAGCTAGTCTGACTGGCCTGCATTTGGCTCGTATCCTTCTAAACCTTTCCTATTCTCATCTCATATTTATAATGTAATTGTATCTGCATCGACCACATCCTCTGGCAATTCAGTTCACACACCAACCCCTCTTTTTCCTCTCATGTTAAAATTATGCCCTCTTGTTTTGAACTCCTTGGTTGGTGAAAATTAACTTTTGCCATTTTTTGATGTTGAACTGGACAGAGGAAATTACAGAGAATAGACATCTGTGAACTTTGGTTAAATTGCAACAATGTTTTGATGCTACTTAAATAAGAGATTATAAACCAGCATTAACACGAATGTTATTGATATATAACAATTTCCAATTTATGAAGACTGCTGTTAATTAGACAGCCTTTTATTTGATTATTCATTTTAACATATTGGGCTCATACTTAAAAATCTGATATGCAGCAATTTTAATGAGCCTAACATCCCTTAAAAGGAGATTCTATTTCTGTGTACACCTAATGCAAGTGTGTTACAGCTTCTGATCTTGTCTCAGCAGATATAAGGAGTTTAAGTGCAGTTAGAAATGGCTAGTTATTGAAAGAATTCGAAATTGTCACAACAACATTTCCCATTTATCTTGGTACCAGATGTCGTGAAGGAAAAATGCTAGTCACAGCACAAACATCACTGATTACATTTCCCTGTGAATCCAAATTGAAGTCTCTTGTGTTAAATGTACAATTGGAAGTAGGATCACATGGGGGCTAAGCTAGAGGACTGTTTGTGATGTTACTGATCCACCATGCATTAGTGAATCTTACTAGATTCCCAGTTTCACATTCCACAAAATGAAATCGCATCCTTTAACACTGTTGGAAATACACATCTTAAAAGAAAACATGTTTTCTCTCTGTCTTCCTCAATCTCACTAATTAATTCTTCCCATGTAAGGACATGCCTTGGCTACGAGGCAACCTCCTCTGAAGGTTTTGTCTATATCATTCCACTTTTTACAACTGGAGTCAATAGTTAAGTGAGCAGAAGCCAACTGTTTTTTTTCTCTCCTTGTTTTGGTGAAACACCAAGTCTTTGCTTACTATCTGGCCTGACACTGTTTATCGGAGATTGTGTGGTAGATGCAACATAATCACAGGTGTGTTCTTTCGGCTTCCCTATGTAATTGGTTGATGAAATTCTACCACTCCTGCAAATAAAAAATGAAAATTAACATCTAGGTAGAACATAAGCTCTATTTCTTTCGAGTAATTTTTTGAGTTGGGTATAGAAACAGAATTTAAAGATGAGATAAATGGATTATAAGGAATGTTTTTCTGGTTCTCAGTTTTTGTCAGTTCACACAGAAATGATTACTGCAATTTCAAATTCTGATGGAATCTTTAAGGCCTCATTTCACAACGATTAGCTTAAAAGTACCACACCTGACGCAAAGTCCACTTTGGTGGAACGGCCATGCTCACATTGCTAACGCATACATAAGAGCCTTTGAGGTAAGCCTGATAGCACAACTGCAGAGGGGCACTCCCAATATATGCAGGTAGTAATGCATGTGACATCAATGACAGAAAAAATAACTGCAGATGACAGTAAAATTGTTGGGAAAGTAAATTGCGAAGAAGAAATAAATAGATATGGATAGGTTAGGTGAATGGGCCAAAGTCTGGAGTCTAACTTGAGGTTACCCATTTGGGTGGGAAGAATTAAAATGTAAGTTATTATCTAAATAGAGAGAAATTTCAAAATGTTTTGGCGCAGAAGGATCTTGGAGTTCTCGTGCATGAATCGCATAAGGCTGGTAAGCATGTCACAGAATCAGAGTCAAACAACATGGAGACAGGCCCTTCAGCCCAAAATGTCCATGCACACTAACCCCACATCTCTGCACTTTGCCCATATCCTCCTAAACCTTTCCTATCCATGTATTTATCCAAATGCCTTTTAAATGTTGTTAATGTACCCAGCACAACCACTTCTGCTGGCAACTCATTCCATATGTATACCACCCTCAGGTTCCCATGTATTCTTTTCCCTCTTACCTTAAACTGGTGCCAATTGGTCCTCAATTCCCCAACCCTGGGAAAAAAGAATGAGTTCATTCACCCGATCCATGCCTCTCATGATCATATACACTTTGATAAGATCCCCTGCCTCAGCCTCCTGTGTTCTAAAGAAAAAAGTCCTAGCTTGTCCAACCTGTTCTTATAACTCAGTCCCTTGAGATCTGGCAACATCCTTTTAAATCTCCTCTGCACTCTTTCCAGTTTAATACCATCTTTTCTATAGCAAGGTGACCAAAACTGAACAAAATACTCCAACTGCAGCCTCAAAAATGTCCTGTACGACTGCAACATAACTTGCCAAATCTGTGCCCTGACTGATGGAGGCCAGTCTGCCAAAAGCTTTCTTCACTGCCCTGTCGACCTGTGACTCCACTTTCAGAGAAACGTGCTCCAATGTCCCTCTGTTCCATTACACTCCTTAAGGCCCTACCATTAACCATGAAACTCATACCTGGATTTGACTTTTCAAAATGCAACACCTCACACTTTTCTCTATTAAACTCCATTTGCCATTTCTCGGCCCACTTCCCCAGCTGATCAAGATCTTGCTACAATTTCTGATAACCTTCCTTACTGTTTACAATACTGCCTATTTTAGTGTCATTTGCAAACTTACTAATCAGGCCTTGTACGTTCTCATTCAAATCATTGATATAGATAACAAACAGCAATGGGCCCAGTGCCGATCCCTGAGGCACACCGCTAGTGACATGCCTCCAGTCCAACAAACATCCTTCCACTATTACCCTCTGCTTCCTACCATCAAGCCAACTGCATGTCCAATTTGCTATCTCTCCCTGGAATCCCTGCGATCTAGCCTTCAAGAGCAGCTTACCATCTGGAACCTTATCAAAGGCTTTACTGAAATCCAGATAGACTGCATCTACTGCCCTGCCCTCGTCAACCTTCTTGGTCACTTCATCAATGAACTCTAACAAATTTGTGAGCCACGATCTCCTACACGTAAAGCCATGCTGACTACTCCTAATCAAACCCTGTCTTTCTAAATGCATGTATAAATTACCCCTCGGAGTCTTCTCAAGTAGTTTACCTACCACAGATGTTAAGCTCACTGGTCGATAATTCCCAGGTTCTTCTGCAGCCCTTCTTGAATAAGGGCATAACATTTGCTATCCACCAGTCTTCTGGGACCTTACCCGTGGTTAACGATAATGCAAATATATCAGCCAGGGCCCCTGCAATTTCTATCCCAGCCTCTTGCAGGGTTCTTGGATATATCTGTTCAGGACCAGGAGATATATCCACCTTCATACATTCTAATACTTCCAACATCTCCTCTGCTGTGATATGGACTGTCCCCAAGATATCGCCACTAACTTCCCCCAGTTCCCAAGTCTTCATTTCTTTCTCCACTGTAAACACAGAGGAGAAATATTCATTGAGGACCTTGCCCATTTCCTTTGGTTCTTGAGTTCTCTCTCTAGTTACTCTTTTTCCTTTAATACATTTAAAGAATCTCTTTGGATTCACCCTAATCTTCTCAGCCAAAGCTTTCTCATGCCCCCTTTTTACCCTCCTGATTTTCTTTTTCAGTAAACTCCTGTTTATTTCCAGGGCTTCCCTTGATCCCAACTGTACCTGACCATGCCTCCTTTTTTCTGGTCAAAGCCTCAAGATTTCTTATCATCCAGGGTTCCATATTGTTGCCAATCTTGCCCTTCACCCTCACAGGAACATAAAGACCTTAAACTTTACCTATCACGCTTTTGAAGGCCTCCCACTTGCCGGAGGTCTCTTTGCCTGCAAACAACTACTCCAATCAACCCCTGATTCAGTGAGAGGATTGGCAGCAGGGGATGGAGAGAGAAGCATGCTGCCACCTTCCTCACCTTGCTGCTGACTCCACCTTGGTATTGTGACCACATGCCCCTCGGTTTTCTGTTTGTGGCCTCCTAATCATCAGAACTTCACACACTACACAAAGTTGCTCAACTACAGGGGTCCTGGCCATTATAAATGTAATATTTACAAAATATAGGAAAGTGGCACATAATTAGATGTCATGTAATCAAAGCTCCAAGAACACATACAAGCAGAGTTGGTAACCCTACTTGAAACTAATGGTGCTAGATAAAAGAGTTTACTACCATTCCCAACACTGATTGATGGTTGGTGTAAAACTAAATGCAAGTAAGTGGTAAACAGGAAATTGAAATACTGTGAGGTAATTTGGGAAACAAATATTGCTTTGATTGTCTCTTTTGTACGTAAGTATATTTTTATGATTAATTTTGCTGTTACTGATTTATTTTGGTGAATGAAGACTGTCACTGTTTATATACCCCATAGCAAACAGGAGATGGATTGGGCTAAGGGATGGTTCAAGTTTAAATGTCAGGAAATCTGTCTCTAGGGAGCATTCAACATTTCTGTGATGACAGATTGTGTTCTATGGGTGTCCTTTCTTGGAAGAGGAGAGGCACTTCGTTGTAGTACATAAATCATGCTCTGACAGTGCAGATAAGAGGGAGCCTATATTAAATATAAGAGTTGATTAGGCTCATGAGACCAGGCAACATGTAAAAACAGCGTGTGCTTTCATCAGCTATGTTCTTTTTAGAACATTCTGTGGTCCAGGAGCTGGGGTGCATCCCATAGCCTCATGAAGTAAACCGTTGGCCATTGTTTGAATTGGGCCTCAGTTCTCTTGCACGATTGTTTTCTCACCTCTGTCCAATTGCTGATCTCCGGCCTGCTCAGCATTAATTGCTTGATGTCACCCCTCAACCTCAAGCCTACTCTGTGATCACATAAAGCCAAATCCATTCCCAACTCTTGATCTCTGGTCTGCACATGCCCAAGGCCCAAGGGGGAAGAAATAACAGCAAAACATGCATATGACATGTACTGGTCCAACTTGTTTATATTCCTCAGGACAGTGCTCCAGTATGACCAGCAGACCAGCATGTCCATTTCCAAGTTTTTTTTTAAACTGCTGCTTCATTCTGAGTGGAACAACAACCACTTTCTGCCAACTGCACCTTCATCACCATTGCTAACCTCTCCTGACCTGTCGTGGATGTTTTCTAATTGCTGCAGGCCAACGGAGCTGCTGCCTGCCAACCAGGTTTTCCAGCCTGGTAGATGGTCAGGCTGACAATCCAACTGGCTAACAGGCAAGAAAAGAGAGAAAAAAATCTGTAATGAGGTCCTGCATTAATATCTGTATGATCACTGAATCTTTGGGGCATCCCTCAAACTACCACCATGAAAAACCTAATCAGGATCAGAGAGTTAATCCAGTAATATCAAGATACAGGCTAATACAACTTCAGAGTTTTACCTTCTTCTGGTCCTGGTGTAACGTTAGCCTTTATCTCAGGGCCAAAGGTATAGGTTCTGGCTCGGACACGAAAGCTGTAGGAGACCCCCTTAAACAAATCCCGAACCTTCAACCAGCGTTGGTTGTTGCCTCTAAGGTCGACCGTCACCACTTTACTCACACCTAAACAAAAGAATGAATGAATAAAGAAACGATCCCAAAATAATGAACAATGCTGTGTCTCAGAACCAAAGGAAAATGTTAGCATCTGAGAATAGTACAATTTCAGTCTATGCTAAAGACCTTTGCTACCCACTTAGGTTGAATTAGAAACTCACTAGAGGTAATTTAGAATTTGTTCAGAAGTGTAAAGCAATGGTCACTTTAAATAAACAAAATCTCTGAAAGAAGTGTGAATTTTACAAATCAGAAACAAAAATAGAAGTAGCTGGAAAAGCTCAACAGGTCAGGGAGCATCTGTTGCGTGCCATCAGAGACTACATTGGGGAAATTAAGCCCAGACTGGGTGACTGCTTTGCAGAATACCTGATTGATTGACTATTGTCATGTGTACTGAAGTACTGTGAAAAACGTTGTTTACAAGCAGTACAGGCAGGTCACACTAAGCAAGGATGTACAGCTCAAAACAAAACTTTACAGAGGCTTACAGATTACATTGCACAAGGCATGTGCTAGGTGAGATCAACGTTAACAAAATCAGCATTGTTTGAGGCCAAAGAGTCCATTCATCAGTCTAAATACAGCTGGGAAGAAACTGTTCCTGAACCAACTTGTGCGTGTGTTCAGGTTTCTATATCTTCTGCCTGAAAGAGATTGTAGGTGGTCATTTCCAGGGTGCAATGGGTCTTTGATGATGTTGCCAGCCTTTCCGCGGCAGCAAGCCATGCAAATGGAGTCCATGGATGGAAGGTTGGCTTCTGTGATGGTTTGGGCTGTGCACACCACCTTCGGTAGTTTCTTATGGTCCTGGGCGCAGCAGTTGCCATAACCAGGCTGTTATGAACCCAGACAGTACACTTTTAATGTTGCATCTGAAGAAATTGGTGAGGGACCTTATGGCTGTGCCAAATTTCCTGAGCCGCCTAAAGAAGAGGTGTTGTTGTGCCTTCTTGACTGTTGTATTTACGTGCGAAGTCCAGGACAGGTCGTCAGTTAGCATAACTCTGAGGAACCTGATGCTCTTCACTCTCTCAACCTCAGTTCCGTTGATGTAGATGGGGGCTTGTTCTTGTCCTTTCTTTCTTAAGTGAATGATCAGTTCTCTAGTTTTGCTGACGTCGAGACAGCTTGTTTTCATTGCACCACATCACCAAGCCCTCTATGTCCCTTCTGTAGTTTCAGTAGTCATTGTTAGATATCTATATCACTATAATGATGTCGTCAGTGAACTTGTAGATGGTGTTTGGTCAGAATTTGGCAACACAGTTGTAGCTTTTGACGGAGTACAGTCGGGGACTGAGGACGCAACCTTGAGGAGCTCCACTTTTGAGTGTTACTGTGGAGGTGCTGCAGTTGCCTATCTTCACTGATTGCGGTCTGTGGGTCAGAAAGCCGAGGATCCAGTTGCAGAGGGCAGAGTTGAGACCAAGGTCACAGAGTTTTGAGGCCAGTCTGGAGCGTATAATAGTGCTGAAGGTGGAGCTATAGTCAATGAGCAGGAGTGTGACGTGGGTGTCTTTGATGTCCAGATGTTCAAGGGATGAGTGCAGAACTAGGGAAATGGCATTCTAACTGCAAAAAAGACCCTGCTACTTCAATAGATCATTGTGTTCTCTATCAACACTTCTGTCTCAGGCTTGCTGTAGTGCTAGCACTGCTTGGGAACTCTGCAGTCTTCAGGACTTAATATCGAGATCGATAATTTTAAGGCTTGAGCACTTCTCCCCATGTCCTTCCCCAACCTCCACACACCAGCCATTCTCCCAGGCTAATCCTTATCCACTCCTTTGTTGGTCCAACTGCTTTTTTCTCTCTCTAGGCTCTATCTTCACCTATCTTTTAAGATCATAGATCATCGAATCCCTACAGTATGGAAACAGGCCCTTTTGCCCCACAAGTCCACACCGACCCTCAGAGCATCCCACCCAGACCAATCCCCCTCTAACTCACCTAATCTACACATCCCTGAATACTGTTGGCAATTTAGTATGGCCAATCCATCCACCCACCCTGCGCATCTTTGAACTGTGGGAGGAAGCCAGAGCACCCGGAGGACACCCCACGCAGACATGGGGAGAATGTGCAAACTCCACACAGACAGTCACCCGAGGATGGATTCGAACGCAGGTCCCTGCTGCTGTGAGGCTGCAGTGCTAACCACGGAGCCACTGTGCTGCTTCGTTTACTTAGTCCCTCTCCCTGACTCTATCTTTTCCATAAATACCAAGCTATCCCCAGCCTCTGTCAGTTCTGAAGAAAGGGCAATGGACCTGAAACATTAACTCTGATTTTTCTCCACAGAGCTGCCAAACCTGTTGAGATTTTCCAACAATTTGTTTTTGTTGTCAATTAAAATAAAATTGAAGAAGCATGTAAAATGAGCTGCTCCAACTGATATTATCCTTTTATACTTTTGTAGAAACTAAAAATTAACCTCAATTTATTTTGAAAAGAATTAGCGTGCGGATTTCTACACAGCAGAGAAATAAGATTTTCTGTTTAACAATGTGTCTAATAATCATAGCAAGTATTATACCTTGTACTGATTCCAATGGTTCATAAACCAATCTGTATCCCTCAAGAACTCCATTGGGCATTGGTGGCTCTCCCCAAAACACTTTCAATGTATTGGAGGTAACTTCTGTAAATGTGATATAACTAGGAGCACTTGGAGCTGGTGAATCAACAAAATACAAAAAGACATACATAAATATATTTTAAAGGAGTACTTTCAATTTTACAGTCACTGGTTAATTCACTGTCTCCATGACATTAAAAATTTGAGTATTGCAGGTTAAAATACTCTTTAACAACAGTTAAAAGCGGGTATGTGTAGACATGATTTTGGATCTATTTTCGTAATGTTTGTGCTACAGCTTGAAGGGAATTTTTCTCTTGTAGGATATGCACTTTACTCTGTGGTGAGGACTTTGCTTGGCCTGTGAATAAATAAAAATACTGCAGACTCTACCACAGTCTGAATTAACACAGATGCTTTGTGCAATATGTTACAATAGGCTGGTTATGGCAGAACCACTTGTTAAAGAACTATTCAAGAAACCTCTAATAAAAGACTGAAAATTAGTGAGAAAAGGACATTGGTGAGAAGGTAAATTTGTTGAAGCCGGTTTCCTCCATACAGCACTGTTAGCCAATTGGCAATGGTCCAAAGGTTATTGTACTGAATAATCCTGACAACTGTGCCAATGCAGTTTTTAATCAGAGGTTTCCTTAACATTTCTTAAACAATGATGCCTCTGCCACAATCAGTCCTTCATAACGTACCACATTTGGCATGTATTTATTCAGTCTTTAGCACAGTGTGTAGCAAATTTTCATTCAGACACCAAGGAAAATGGGGAAAAATGCATATTCCTACAGGCAGAAAAAAATCTGTTCGGCAGAAGCGCATGGGAAATAGATATAAAATGATGTTTTGATGATTGTGCCAAAGACAAAGTTTGTACCATCTGCTTAACGATTTTTATTTTAATCGCTCTGCTGATTCTAATGTCAGGTGGCACTGGACCCATGACTCCAGAGGGTTCATGACTTATTGTGTTGTTCATATGAATACATAAGCTTTCTTCAAATCATACCCATGTTTTGCAATAATTTTACCAATAGTAATTGATGGTGGATGAGGACAGCTCAAGTGGATAAAAGTTAGTTTACTTTAAGTGATTCTGCTTCCCCTACTGATAGTAACAAATAAAGAGGAATGTAAATTCGCTCAGACTGAGATGAAAGATTTTATTGTTGTATAATACAAAGTACATTAAAACACAGTTAGAAAGGATTATGAACCAAGAGCAACCACATTCATTGAAATAATTTTTCTTTTTCATTTTCAGCCTAAAAACTTCTTCCATCTGTCAAAAGTAAATGCTGCATGAATAAAATCAGTGTCTGACTGCACTCCTCTGGATCACGAAGTGGCTGACTAAGAAATCCAATAGGATATATTTCAATGCAAAAATTATTTTCATTTTGCAAGCTAATATTGTGATATAAGGTGTGTGATTGATATACGTCTTAATATCATTTATTTTAGAGTTTGAATTTTTAACTAGTGCCATGTGGGTTTTGTTTGTGTGTGAGAGAGAAGGTTTAATGATTAACTTGTCAGAATCTCTGAAGCCATAACATTTTAAAAAAAAACTAGTAAGAGAGAGACTTTCTGGAGTGATAATAGCAATTTGTCTACATTGGGAGAACATTTCATGAGGACAGAGTAAACACTGAGGATCAAGATGATATATGTTTGCTGACCCAAACAAACAGACAAAACGGGCCCAGAAACCATAACCACTCTCTCCTACATCAAAGACATTTCCGAAATGACTGCCAGACTACTTGGACCTCTTGGCATCAGGGTAGCCCACAAACCCACCAACACACTAAAACAGCAGCTAATGTACTTAAAAGACCCTATATAGACAACAAGCAAAACGAACGTCATCTACAAAATACCTTGCAAGAACTGTGACAAACACTACATTGGACAAACAGGCAGAAAGGTAGCCACCAGGATACATGAGCATCCACTAGCCACAAAACGACAGGACCCACTATCACTCGTATCCTTACATACAGATGAGGAAGGACACCACTTTGATTGGGACAACACATCCATCCTAGGACAAGCCAAACAGAGACATGCACAAGAATTCCTAGAAGCATGGCATTCCAACTGGAACTCCATCAACAAACACATAGATTTGGAGCCAATCTACCATCCCCTGAGAAAAAGAACAGGAAATGACATCACCAACGCAGAAAATGACATCACCAACCCAAGGAAACCTAACCAGATAAATAGAAAGCGGGACCTAACACCAGCGCTTCGTCAGAGGCTCACTGATGATGTTACCTAGAATGGTGACGAAACGTCTGAAAACTAACCTTCCAGCTCAGCGAGCAAACTCACATCCAGAACCTCAACCTGAGCTACAAATCTTCTCAAAACTCGATTGCATGCTTGTATTCAGTGAAAGACCAACTTTTTAAATAAAAAAGAACAAAATATGATCCATCAAGCCAGGTTTCATTCTGGGATTGGACTTTGAATGATAACATCAGCTAGGTCCTAACAATATCTAGTACAACACTATCATAAACAGGTAGGCAGTTAAATGAGCAATTGTGAATTTAAGATTAAATAACTATAGGATCAGTAATATTTTTACATCAGTTGGTCCTTGTTTTTTTTTTTTCTGTATTTGTAGAAAGAGTGATGAACTATCTAGATCTAACATTTCCCTTGCATGTAGGTTATTAACTCTTGCCCATGAATTTCTTTTTGTGAAAACAGCAACAAAAAGAGAAAGTAGGAATTGCAGATGCTGGACATCTGAGATAACAAGGTGTAGAGCTCCATGAACACAGCAGGCCAAGCAGCATCATAGGAATAGGAAATTTTGTTATCCTGTACTTCTTCACTCAAGCTTTCTTTTCATTGAGAAAGTAAAGCAGAAATAACCATCTGTATGCAATTGGTCCAGTTCCACAGAGGCTATAATTGAATGATGATATAGCTAGACTAAGTTCTTGGAATTTTCATTCACTTGCATTTGGGAGTCAGACAGAACCTCTTGCTGAATAGTCAAATGATGTTCTTCTCCATAATGAATCAAATAAACAGGTAACAGTTCCTATATCATGCAGCCTAGATATTCTGATAGTTAGAGTGTTGTTGGAGCTGATTAGAATGGAGCTATAACTCAGCACTGTGCAGAATTCTAGTTGCAATGGACTCCATGGGAAATGCCCAGCAATTTGAAGATTCTGACAGGCAATTCTCCTGCATCTGGAGCCGTCTGAAACAGTCTGTTAAAATTAGGAGATAATCTATTTGATAATCTACACCCCAGTATACTTAAGGAAGTGGATCTAGAAATAATGGATACATTGGTGGTCATCTTCCAAGATTCCTTAGACTCTGGAACTGTTCTTGTAGACTGGAATGTAGCTAATGTAACCTCACAATTTAAAACAGGAGGTAGAGAGAGAGAAAACAGGAAATTACAGACATGTGAGTCTGACATCAGTTATGGGGATGATGGTACAGCCTGCTATCAAGGATTTTATAGCAGCGCCTAGAAAACAGTGGTAGAATCAGACATAGTCAACACAAGTTTACAAAAGGAAAATCATACTTGACAAATCTGCTGGAATTGTTCAAGGATGTAACTATTAGAGTTGATCATGCAGAGCTAGCGGATGTGGTTTACTTGGATTTTCAGAAGGCTTTCAACAAAGCCCCATGTAAGAAATTGATGTGTAAAATTAAAATGCATGAGACTGGTGTCAATGTCATGAGATGGACAGAAAATCAGCAGACAGGAAACAAAGAGTAGGAATATATGGGTTTTTTTCTGAATGGCAGGCAGTGCTACAGGGATCAGTACTCGGACCATATTTATTCACAAATACATGTTAATGATTCAGATGAGGGAACTGAATATTACATCTTAAAATTTGCTGGTGGCACAAAGTTGGGTGGAAAGGTGAGCTGTGATAGGGATGCAGATATGTTGTGATATGTGAGTGGGCAAATGCATGGCAGGTGCAGTATAGTTATACACTTCGGTAGAAAAAATAGGTTCGGCAGATTATTATTTGAATTGGTTTTAAATTGAGAGAGGAGACCTGGGTATTCTAATGCAACAGTCATTGCAAGTTAGTGTGCAGGTGCAACAAGCAGTAAAGAAGGTAACCTGTATGTTAGACTTTATAGAAAGAATTAGAATAGAGAAACAAGGATATCCTGATGCAATTATACAGGGCATTTGTGAGGCCTCACCTGGAACACTGTGTGCCATTTTGCTCAATTTATCTGAGGAAAGATGTTCTTGATATAGAGGGTGTTCAGTGAAAATTTACCAATTTGAATCTGGGATGGTAGGATGGTGGGATTGATATTTAAGGAGAGATTAAGTTGGTTAGGATTGTATTCACTGGAGATTTGAAAAATTAATAGGGATCCCATAGAAACCTACATCATCCTAACAGAACCAGACAGGCAAGATGAAGGAAGAATATTCCCAATGGTGGGGGAGTCCAGAACCAGGGGTTATAGCTTAAGAATATGCAGTAAACTTTTTAGGACTGAGATTAAGACAAATTTCTTCACCCAGAGAGTGATGAACCTGTGGAATTCATGACAACAGAACCCTGTTGAGGTTGAAACAATATGTATTTTCAAAGAGGAGGTAGATATATCTGTTTTGGCTAAAGGGATCAACAGATAAGTGGGGAGGACAGGGTTAGGATATTGAGCTCAATGATCAGACATGATCATACTGAATGGCAGAGCAGGCTCAAGGAATCAAATGGCCGACTCCTACTCTTATCTTCTGTGTTTCCAGGAGAATTTGAAGAGTTCCATTTCAGTTAAGCTAATAGTTAACAGGGATAATTTAGAGCATTAAAAACCTCGACTAACTGTGGGTTGATTATTAAGCTAGCCCCAATACTCATCACTGCCATCAATATCTTTTCTACCGTGGATCCCTGACAACCAGCACCCACTCAATTCAACACAATTCTTTCTCCCCTAGGATCCAATAATTCCCTTGTCAGCCCAGATATTCCTTCCTCCTTGCCAGATATAACACCCTCTTACCAGAACCCCAGTCACTTTCATCTAGTCTTCCCTGGCACCAGATTAATACCAACAACCTACGACCACACTCAAAATCCTTCTCCTCCCTCCTAAACCCAATTCCCCAAGCTCCCCCATTGGACCCAACACCTGCACTGCCATGGAACCGAAGGCAGCCTATTCACACACTACTGGACCTTTCCCTCCCCAACCCCAAACTCCCTAGATATTTTATCACAACTGGCACCCTGCCCATGTTCTTACTTGGTGCCTTAAACATTGGTGCCACCCCAAACTTACACTTTACATGCTTATCATTTCACAGTAACTGAAGTAGTGCCAGGCTCTGCTGTGAGACATTTAAAACATAGGACATAGAATCACAGAATCCATTCGGCCTTTTGAGTCTACATCACACCTCCAAGAGCACCCTACTCCCCTATCCAAATCCCATACCTCCACATTTATTAATTATCAGTAACCCAACTAACCTGCACAACCCTGGAAATTACAGGACAGTTTAGCATAGCCAGTCCACCTAACCAGCACATCTTTGTAATGTGGGAGGAAACCAGAGCATCTGGAGGAAACCCATGAAGACACAGGGAGAACGTGCAAACTCCACACAGATAGATACCCAAGGCTGGAATTTAACCCTGGTCCATAGCTAACCACTGAGCCACTGTGCTACGTGGCACAATGACTGCTGCAAATGGGGTGTGGTTTCATTTCCTCTGACAGTCCTGGGAACTGTTTGGTTTCAGGTGTGATCTGCATTTTTGAAGGAATCCTTGGTTGGATATGCTGCCTAGAAATGCAGGGCTGACACCTTAAGGATAAAAAGTGTAGCAGAGGGGCAATCTGACTGTGATTACCACTCCTTGGAATATCTTGGCCATGTGACTGTTAAAAAGAGAACACCATAGACTAAATGATGCTTATCTTAACAAAGAGATTTAATTTTGTTGAATAATTTTCAGCAAGAAAATCTACAAAAGTAAGGAGCGCACATTAAAATCCTTGTAAACAGCATGTGAATTCTAAAGAGGATTTCATCTTCAATTCTCAGTTGCACATTAAAGTCTATAACAGAAAGCTTATTTCTTCTGAGCTTTCTTTATAATTTCATTTTGACTGTTACATAAAAGGATTCAGCCTTCATTATAGTAATTCATCTATTAATGACCATTTTCATATCACTAAGTATGTCGCTGTGCTAAAATTGATGGTACTGATTCAATATTGGACAATTAACTGTCAGACAAACAGGATAACGTAGACTTGAAATCTGAATTCTCACAATACATAATGGTTCATATATTTTGGTGAGAGAAACTGAAAAGAGATGCAACAATGAATAAAATATTTGTGAATGCAAATAATAATTCCATTTCCTGTGAGAAAAAAGTAACTGATCTGATTTGTCTATCTTAAATTTGCCAGAGAACCAAAAATAATTAATTTCCATTGTTTTCCTGTTTTCTCCTCCCTTCCAGACATTTATGTTGAGGAAGAGTTGATTTTTCAACACAGAAGGCCAGACCTGCAGCTATCATAATTGCTATGACTAAACAGCAACACCATTATTACCCTATTTATGCAACAATCAAATGGGGTCATACAGTCACACAGCATGGAAACAGATAGTTCAATCCAACTAGTCCATGCTGACCATTTTGAACTCTGACACATTAGGGAAAATACCTTTGCTATTCACCTTATCTGTGCTTCTCATGATTTTAGAAACCTCAATAATGTCACCCCTCAACCTCCAACGCTCCAGTGAAAAAAGGCTCAGCCTACCCAGCCTCTCCTTATAACTCAAACATTCCAGTCTCAGCATCATCCTGGTAAATCTCTTCAGAACGTTCTCTAGTTTAGAAATATCCTTCCTATAACAGGGCGATCAGAACTGCACACAGTACTCCAGAAGATGCCTCACCAACGTCCTGTACAACCTCAACACGACGTCCCAACTCTGACACTCAAAGGTCTAAGCAATGAAAGCAACTGAGCTAAAAGCTTTCTTAACTACCCTGTCTAACACTGATGCAAATTTCAACAAATTATGTAGTGAACTCCTTGATCTTTCTATCCAACACTAACCAAGGCCCTACCATTAATTATAATACCTTAGGTTTATCCAAATTATACTCCACTTGATGCTCCTCTGTCCATTGACCAAAATCTCTTCGTAATTTTAAATAACTTTCTTCACCGTCCGCTGTACCACCAATTTTGATGTCATCTGCAAATTTACTAATCATATTCTCACCCAAATCATTCACACAAATGACAAACACCAATTCCTGTAATGGTCTTTGGTCATCAAGCAGTTACTATAGGTATTTTTAACACCCCGTTCAGAGGTATTATGACACAAATCTGGAGCATGTGGGACTTGAACTCAGGCTTACCTCCCTCAGAAGTAGAGATTCTAGCGCCGCACCACAACTGCAGTTCCTTATATGCTTGCATAATTCTAATGATGCAGGGAGGCCACATTTTTATGTATCTTAACAGCTATTGGATATAATGTCTACTGAAAAATCTTTGCAAACACAGCAGACCTTATCCATGTGCATGGGAATAACATAATGTTTATTATATCTCTAACTGTGCAACAGGGACAGTAAATAGCAATGCCAAATCATAAATTAGCCTGTATCCTTGAATTTAATTGCAGAGCTCTCTCAAATTATAGAGTTATAGAGTCATACAGCATGGAACCAGACCCTTTAGTTCAACTTGGGCATGCCGACCAAGTTTCCCAAACTAAACCAGTCTCTCTTGCCTGCATCTGCTGTACATACCTATAAACCTTTCCTATTCATGTACCTATTCAAACGTCTTTTAAATATTGCAGTTATATCTGCATCTACCACTTCTTTTGGAAGTTTATTCCACATGAGAACCACAGTGTGTGAAAACGTGCACTCAGGTTCCTTTTAAATCTTTCTCGTCTCACCTTAAAAATATGTCCCCTAATTTTGATATTCCCCCACACATTAAGGAAAATACCTTTGCTTTTCATCTTATCTATGCCCCTGGTGATTTCATAAGCCTCTATAAGGTCACCCCTCAACCTCCTATGCTCCAGTGAAAAAAGGCTCAGCCTATCTAGCCTCTCATTACAACTCAAACCTTCCAGACCAGCCGTATGTTGGTAAACTTTTTCAGAATCCTGTCCTGTTTAATAATATCTTTCCTATAAGAGGGCGATCAGAACTGCACACAGTACTCCAGAAGATGCCTCACCAGCGTCCTTTACAACCTCAACATGACGTCCCAACTCCTATATTCAAAGGTCTGAGCAATGAAGGCAATCATGCTAAAAACCTTCTTAACCACCCTACCTACCTGTGGCACAAATTCCAAAGAATTACATACCTGAACCTCTAAATCTCTGTTCTACAACACTAGCCACAGCCCTACCATTAATTGTATAAGTCCAGCCCTTGTTTGTTTTACGAAAATGCAATACCTCATGTTTATCCAAATTATACTCCACTTGATGCTCCTCTGTCCATTGACCAAATTGATCAAAATCTCTTCGTAATTTTAAATAACTTTCTTCACTGTCCACTGTACCACCAATTTTGATGTCATCTGCAAACTTACTAACAAGCCTCCTATGTTCTCATCCAAATCACTGATACAAATCACCAACAAAACTGAGCCCAGAACTGATTCCTGTAATGGTCTTTAGTCATAAAGCAGTTCCTATAGGTACTTTTAATTGACTTGTCCAGAGGTGTTATTACACACATCTGGAGCAGCTGTGTCTTGAACTCAGGCTTACCTAGCTCAGGGGCAGGGACACTAGCACTGCACCAGAAGAGTAGTTCCTATATGTTTGCATGATTCTAATGCTACAGGAAGGCCACATTTTTGTGTATCTTAGGAGCTATTGTATACTGTGTTTCCTGAACATTCTTGGCAAATACAGCATATTGTTTGATTATAGTAGCTCTAACTATGGAACAGGGACAGTAAATAGCAATGTCAGATTACAAATTAGCCCACAACTTTGCAATTTAATTGCAGAGCTCTCTCAAATTATGTGTCATAGGTTCATACAGCATGGAAACAGACCCTTTGGTTCAACTCAGGCACACTGACCAAGTTTCCCAAACAAAACTAGTCCCACTTGTCTGCATTTGGCTTGAACCCTCTAAACCTTTCCTCTTCATGTATCTATCGAAATATCTTTTAAATGTTGAAACTGTACCGTATCTAACACTTCCTCTGACAGTTCATTCGACATATGAACCACTCTGTGTATGAAAAAATTGCCCCTCAGGATTCCTTTTAAACCTTTCTCCTCTCACTTTAAAAATATACTCCCTAGTTTTGAACTCCCTCACCCTAGGGAAAAGACATTTGCTATTCACCTTGTCTGTGCCCCTGATGATTTCATAAACCATTGTAAGGTCACCCCCAAGCCCCTACGCTTCAGTGAAAAAAGATGCAGCCTTCTTATACTCACACCCTCAATTCCTGGCAACATGCTGGTAAATCCTTTCTGAATCCTCTCTAATTTAATAATATCCTTCCTATAGCAGGGCCACCAGAACTGTAAACAGTACTCCAAAAAAATATTATCCATGTACTGTTATCAATAACAAATCCAAATTCTTGAACTTTGGTATTGCAAACTTATAGACAATTATAAATCCATCTTTAGCTGTGTTGTTGGAAATAAAATTAGTTGGCTTTTATGCTTGTTACTACCATTGTTTCAGACACACTGTATAAACTATGGTGAGTTTTGATATACCCAAATTTATCAAGCTGCTGTTAGAAGTTAATCTGCAACAAGGTAGCAACAGCTCACAAAATTAAATGAGCAATTTGACAAATTGAGGTTTCAGGATTGTTTCAGTGCTGCTGTCTTGACGAATCTGGGTCACATGTGCCACATACCCATATGTTGGCAGACCTCCTGTCTCTTACTTAAATGGTCGTAGCTTAAATGGGTGCTACTGCATGCAGAATGGGCAGAATAAGATACTGTCTTTCCTTTTGTTTTCAGAGTATAATTGATTGAATCCTTCCAACAGCCAAGTATATGATACTAGCATCCATTGATTCACAAATTCCATGCCACCCATCTAGCATCAAACTGAATTTCATCAGCAGGTCATTTGTTTTCCAAGAAAAGACATCACAAATTTGACCTCGACAATCATGACCGTCACATTGTTTGTACTAATTTCCTCTGTCAGGTCAGCCAAGTGTAATCAGACACTATCTTAAAAGTATCACTTGGGCTTATTTCTGAAACACATTTTATAGCTAAAACTGAAAGACTTCTGCTGATGCCAGACTAATTATTAACTGACTATTGCGGAAAATAAAAGTTTATGCTGTAGGGGGTAACATTTTGGCATGGATCGAAGACTGGCTGACCAAAAGGAAACAGAGACTAAGAATAAATCAGTCTATTTATGGTTGGTTGGCAGGATGTCATGAGCAGTGTGCCTTAGAGGTCGATGATGGGGCCTCAACTCAATTTAAACAAAAAGACCGAAGGTATTGTAGTTAAATTGGTGAATGACAGAAGATAAGTAGAATAACAAGTTTGAACAAGACATAAGGAACTTACAAAGAGGGACTGAAGGTATTGCAGTTAAATTGGTGAATGACAGAAGAAAGGTAGGAAAGCAAGTTGTGAAGAAGTAATAAGGAGCATACACAGGGATATATAGATCAATTAAATCAGTGGGCAGAGATTTGACAAATGGAGTTCAAGATGGGAAAATATGAAATTGTCCATTTTGGTAGTAAGAATAAAAGCAGAAAGATTATCTAAATGGTGAGAAGTTGCAGAACTCCGAGATGCAGAGAGATGTGAGTATTCAGTGCATGAATTACGAAAGGTTAATATACAAATACAGCAAATAATCAGAAACGCTAACAGAATACTATGTTTTATTGCAAGAGAAATTCAAAGCAAGATTGGAGGTTACACCAATTATACAGGGCATTAGTGAGACAGCATTTGGAGGACGGTGCGCAATAGTGGTCATTATACGTAGAGAAGTATGTTAATGCTTTGGAAGCAGTTCAGACAAGATTTGCTTGTATTAGTGAATTGTGTTATGAGGAAAGACTAGACAGGCTCGGCCTATATCCTCTGAGTTTAGAAAAGTCCAATGTGGCTAAGTTGAAACATACATAATCCGGAATGGATTTGACCAGGTGAAGGCGAAGAGGATGTTTCCTCTTATGACTGCACCTAGAACTAGGAGTCATAATTTTAAAAAAGTCACCCATTTAAACAGGGATGAAAAAAACATTTTTCTCTCGAGGGCTGAGTGTCTTTTGGAATTCCCTTCCTCAAAAGACAATGGATACAGAATCTTTAAGTATTTTTAAGGCAGATGTAGGTAGATTCTTGATTACCATGAGGATGAAAGATAATCAGAGGTATGCAAGAACATAGACTTGAAGTCAGAATCAATTCAGCCGTGGTCTTATTGAATGGTAGATTGAAAGGGATGAGTGGCTGACACTTGTTTTTTGTTCGCAAGTTCGTAAGACAACACTTCAGAGCTGCCACATTTGCACATTGAACTGCAAGCATGCAAGGTCACAGTTTGTGATATTAAAAAGTGCCCATTTTTGGGAGGACAACACCATAATGGTCACTCACTTCCAGAATTTCACTTGGGCAATGTGGCACGAACATTGTGGCTGTACAACATACATTTGGATAAGGTTACATAACTCAGAACTTCTTTTTGAGGCCTGACACATCCACCTCCCTATGAAGCCTCCATGGAACACTGTGTCAGGGTATAACATCACACTTCATGGTGAGTGATGTGCGAGCTCAGGAATGCTGTTCATGAAATGATGTCTTCTTTCTGACATGTCCCACAGATTAACTGCTCACATGTCTCACACTGGTTGCAGTCCCTATGGCACTGCTTCAAATGGAAGGCAATGTCAAAGGAGAGAGTAATTTCAACATTGTTTGCATGAACAGCAAATACGTGTAGCTGCTACAAAAGTCCCAGAACGAGAAGCAGCAGGTGTAAATCCCTAAAAGCGGCAGAGAAGAATGTGCAATATCCTTATTTACTGGCCTTGCTGTCAGTTTCTACAGCTCTTGGAAACATAGTGCAGAATCAGATTAAGGATGTCTTGGATACCATCAAATGAACCGTGTCATCTGCTGGAGTGGGAACTGTGCTCAGAAGGACTGGGTGGACATCCAGGTAATGGCTGCTCTGAATTTTTATGCCAATGGCAGATTCCGAGGATCAACTTGGGATGTGTGTGGATCTGTCCTAATCCTTGACCCAGAAATGTATCTGGGATGTCATTGACGCTAGTTGCAACAGATCACATCTTCAACTGTTCATAATCTTCCCATGACAAGAAGCATCAAGCAGGCAGGTAGTGGTTTCCCATAGGTGCAGGATGTTTTGCTTTGAGATCATCCAATAATTAACTCACAGAGGTCATCAATGGAACTGGCTTCTACTCCATCAATGCTCCAGTTATATCTGACTGGATTTTGAGGTCTCCACTAGACATCCTGGGAGCTGCCACGATGAATTCAATTTCCTGTGTCCTTCCAAGATCCTCAGGCATTATAATGATGAAACGGGCTCTGCTCCAAATATGGCTCATGACACATTTATGAAACCCTCTGAGTATTGCAGAATGAAGATACAATGCTGCCTCTGCTTCAACCAGAACCATAGTGGAAGTAACAAAAGGCCTGTTTAAGATGACATTTCAATGTCTGTACTGCTCCAATTGGTCCCTGCAAGATAAGCCCAGAGAAGGATGCTGCATTATTGTAACATGTGCTCTTAATATTATGGAGCCAAAAGAGAGGAGATATGTTCTAAATGCAGAGGAAATGAGGCAATGAGAGGAATCTTGTGAGAATGAGGAAGATCAGGACATTGACTAGGACAGACATTAAACAGGCCATAATAGAGCCATCCATCAAGAGAATCCAGAGAGGATCTAACTGAAACTTGCTTCTAGCATAAATGAACCTGGTTTGAAATTCCCTTAATCAGGTAACTTTTTGATGGTTACATAGAAAGCAGCCACTGTTTAATGCACAGTATGCATAGACATGGTTATTTTTCAGTCCTTGATATTTTCTGTTGCTGAATTAATGTTTCATTATCAGCTGTTTGTACGCTAGGCACATTTGTCTGATCCCACTTTCAAGTATCTTCACGTCACAGGCCATACTGACAGGGAAAAAGCACAAAGACGGTGCACTACGTTAAAAGCTACTGACCATGTGCAGCTCTTAAGGGTTTGGTCAACATATGATAACTAGGTGTTGTGGAGTGAAGTCCGTCAGGATAGGCAGCAGATTGAGGAGAAAACTGATGAACCTCTTTTTGATCCTTTCATCATTGGTTGTCTTTCAATGCTTCAGCATTGATGTAGAATGCTAAACTATCCTGTACTGCGTGAGCATCCTCAAAGACAGCATTCAACCTGAGAGACAAGGCATTTTCTCCAGCCAAGCCAAAGTGCTGAGGCAGAGTAGACATATGAACATGTCCCTTCCATGAATGGCAGTGTGATACCTGGAAAACTGATAGATACAAAGGCCTTTGCCTCCAGCAATGTGTGGAATCATCACTGATGCTGTACTATCACTCACAAGCCAGGTGTTAGTGTGGAAGATCTGTGCAGACCGTGCTCTAACACAATTCATGTTGTCTACATTAAAGTACAATGCCTTGGTTACAGCTATTAGTGTCACAGTTTAAGGAATGAGAGGTAGCAGAAGATCATGAACTTTTTTCCTGTGCCTCTATGCATTGCATTTTACCTGCTACAATCCATTGACCCAGGCTGCTACATTGGTCCAGACTGCCTTAGTCAGCGGGCATGGCCTTCTTTGCCAGTTAGGAGAATGTAGCACTGCCTTTTTCTTTATCATGCCATTCACTAACAGTTCCAAGTCCTTGTCGGCAAACCCAGGAACTAACTGCTCTTTGTTGGCAATTTCCTTGGGAATTGTAGTGCAGGACCACAGTGTCAAGGCCTGTTCCTGCTTGCAGCATCTGAAATGCTGTGGAGCTGGTGTTTAAGTATGACACTAGCAGCATGAACATGTCCACCTCTCCAGCTGTGCACTTCATAAGATGGGCACCGTACAGGTAAGTTGCTTAATTATTGAAAGGAAGAACAAAAGATTTTGTGAAAAATATTGCTGTGGCCAATGGAGGGCCAGGCGCCATGAATCTCAAACAAAAAAACTACCTAAAAATGGAAAAATTCAGTTCTATGAATGACTGACTGGCACTTTTGACAGTTAGACAGTTAAAGTCAGGTAACGTAGCTGGAACTGTTGAATGAGTTTGTAATCTGTAAGCAGTAAGCAGTCACTTGAGGAGCTGAACAAATAATTCTGCAACGGAATTAGCTGGGTACACCCAATGAGATTTCCGAAAGTTACATTACAGAACTCTGGGATATGGATATAAATTTATGTCTGTAATTTTGCATGTAATGTGTTCGCTGATCTTAATTATCTTTCAAGGGGATGTGCTAAGCTGAAACAAAGTTAAGCATATCCTTGGACTAAGGAAAGTTTCAGAAGTCACACAGCATTCACCTGCTGAAGGAGCTACACTCCAAAAGCTTGTGATTTCTAATAAACATATTGGACTATAACTGGGTGTTGTGTGACTTCTGACCCTGTAAACCCCATGCCAACTCCAGCACCTCCACGTAAGGTAAGTTTGGAAGAAGAACATCCTTTTTGGAAGTTACAAGGTAGAAAAAGACTCAAGAGTAAAAATTTGAAATTGATTAGTCTTTTAACAAGTTACATCACTCTAAGTCAAAACATGCCAGTGTTCAGGGCAGTTAGGGAAGGAAGGACAATACTTAACTCCAGTAAAGTGTAAAATGGTGCACGGCACAAAAGAGGCTTAGGAGAATGGGAAGTAAATAGAACAAGAAAGATGTTGGCTCATGGTGTTATGTATTGGGGAGTCAAAGGCTTTGGATGCAACCTTCATGTGAGAAAAGCTGCACATGTTGCAAGAACTAAGTGATTTCTACAGATTTGACTCAGCAACTATAGTTTAAGCATCATGGAAAAATGTCAAAGTGTGTTGTTCTCTGCAGACAGCAGCAAAATTATTTGTCAACTCTAACTGTAGGAGTGGAACCAACAATGATTCATCTTTCTAACTGTCAGATGCATATCTCCCTTAGGTGACAGCAGGGTTGTAAGTTTGGCTATTAAGTAATAGTGTATTGTTTAAGAATAAGTTTATCATTGTTATGATAGAAGAAAGCTCTCATGCAGTTCTGTAGTATCATCACTGTGAACCAATTTAGCAGTGACTCTTTGACATAATGACCCAGAAACAACATAACAAATTTGAGATTCTGGATTAACTGCAATGCAAAAATTGAGGGCTGAGCTCAGCAGTGAATCTAACAAACTTTGAAGTGATTTTGTTGTACTATAACACTTTCAAAAACTGTACGACACGGTTTTCGACCTGGTAAAAGAAAAAATGAAGATGGCGGTAATTATGGATTATCTGAGAGTCAGGTTAACTTGATGCTATTCAAATATAAGCATCATAAACAGCATAATATAAAATAATCAATGTACAGATCTGAGGCTTTATATTAATTCCATTGTGATCTCTGTTCATGTATTATGCCCATTAATTTCAAGTGTTTTTTTTCTGTTTTGGCAGGAGACAGCTTGAAAAAAATAGATTCACTAATGCTTCAATAAAAATGCTTCTGTGTGGTACTGAAGAAATGTATGATATTTCTAAAAGAGGTTCCGTAGGGTAGATCCACTATAATATTTCCTTCTTGTCCGAAAGCAACACTTTGCATGGTATACAGTCACAGAGTCATAAAGGCTGACATTACAGAAAAAGACCCTTTTTCTGCAATGATCAAGAACAACCAACAAACTATTTTAAACCCATTTTCCAGCATTTGTATGCCTTGGCATAGCAACTGTACATTGAAATACTTCTAAAATGTTATGAGGGTTTCTGTCTCTCTACCACCCTTACAGGTAATGAGTTCCAGATTCCCACTACTATCTAAGTGGGGGAAAATATCCTTAAATCCTTTGTGTAAACCTCTTGCCCCTTACCTTAAATTTATACTCCCTGGACATTGATCCCTCGACTAAACGGAAAATATCCTTCCTGTCTGCTCTGTATATGGCCGTCATAATTTTACACATCTCAATCATTCCCTTGCTCAGACTCCTCTACTCCAAGGAAAACAATCCCAGTCTGTCCGATTGGTCTTTGTAACTAAAACTCTCCAGTTCAGACAGCTTTATAATTAATTTCCTCTGCATCCCTCCTATAATACAAATACATCTCTCATGCACACTATAAACAAGCTGTGGCCTAACCAACTTTTCATACAGTTCCAGCATAATATTCCTGTTTTTAAACTCTGTGCCTTGGCTAATATAAACAAGTAATCCATATGGCTTCTTAACCACCTTATCTATCTGTCTCACTACCTTGAGGGACCAGGAGAAATGCACACCGAGGTCCCTCTGATCCTCAGTGCTTCTCAGGATCTGACCATTCACCATGTATTTCCTTGTCTTATTTCTGCCACCCAAGTGCATTAGCTCACACCTCACATTACCTCAAATCTGGATTGAATTTCACTTGTGACTGTTCAGCCCATCTGACCAATCCATCGATATCATTCTGTATCAAAGGATATTCTCCTCACTGTGTAACACCCTACCAATTTTCACATTATCCGCAAACTTACTGATCAACCTTCCTATATCCTGGCAGGACCCAACAGGACACGCTTACAGTCACAAAAATACCCCTCAACCATCACCATCTGCTACCTGACCCTCAGCCAATTCTGGATCCAAATAGTCAAATTTCCTTGAATCCCATGGGCTTTTACCATCGCTGGCAGTCTCACATGTGGGACCTTACCAAAAGCCTTGCTTAAGCCCAAGACTGCATCAAATGCATTGCTTTCAGCTACACACCAGGTCACTGCTTCAAAAAATTCAATAAAGTTAGTCAGACATGACCTCCTCTGAAGAAATTCATGCTGACCGTTTTTGATTAATCCCTACCTCTACAGTGGAGGTTAATTCAACCCCTCATAATTGCTTCCAATAGTTTCTCCACCAGTGACGTTAGACTTTCTGGCCTGTAGTTTCCTTGTTAATCACTTCTTGAAAAACAATACTGCAGTGACTGTCCTCCAGTCCTCTGACACCTCTCCCATGGCTAGAAAGAGGAAGTGAAAATGGCTGCAGTTATTGCCTACCTTGCTGCACCCAGTAGCCTGGGATACACTTCATCTATCCACGGATGTCCACTCAGAACCTCCTCTCTGCTAATTTTTAAAATGAAAACAGTCCATCTCCCTGATTTCTATATCCACATCGCTCCTTTCACTACTGAATGCCGACATATAGCATTCATTTCAAATGCTGCCAAAGTCCTCTGGCTCCATGTACAAATTACTACTGTGGTCCATAGTGGGTGCTACTTTTTCCCTGTTTATCCTTTTGTCCTCAATAAGACCGTGGATCTAGGAACAGAATTGAGCCATTGAGCCTGCTCCACTATCAATCATGGCTAATACATTTCTCAATCACATTATCCTGCCTTTTCCCTGCAACTTGATCTCCTTACCAATCAAGAACCTATCTATCTCTGTCTTAACGACGCTCAGTGACTTGGCCTCTGCAACCTTTTGTGGCAATGAGTTCCATAGATTCACTACCCTCTGGCTGAAGAAATTCTTTTTTGTCTCAGTCCTAAATGGTCATCCTTTCAGCCTGAAGCTGTGCCCTTGGGATTGAGTCTGTCCTACTAGTAGAAACATCTTCTCCATGTCCAATTTATTCAGGCTTTTCCGTATTCTCCAAGCTTCAATCAGACGTCTGTTCATTCTTCCAAATTTCATCAAGTATAAACCCAGAGTCCTCAACAGCTCCTCAAATGACAAGACTTTCATCCTGAGATCATTCTTGTAAATTTCCTCTGTACTCTTTCTAACACCAGCACGTTCTTCATTAGATACAGTTCGCAATATTCCAATGGATTCTGACCACAGCCTTATAAAGCCTCAACAGTGCATCTCTGCTCTTGTCATAGAGTTATACAATACAGAAACAGACAAACTCACCTGCACTGGCCAGACATGTGTCAGCATTTGGTCCACATCCTCTAAATCCTTCATACTGATATACCCATCCAGATGCCTTTTAAATATCGTAACTGTACCCACTTCCACCAATCCTCTGGCAGCTCATTCCATACATGCTCCACTCTCTAAGTGAAAAAGCTCTCCTTCTGGTCCTTTTTAAATCTCCCCCCATCTCACCTTAAACCTAAGTCCTCTAGTTTGGACTCCTCCAATCTAGGAAAAAGACCTTAGCTGTTCACCCTATTCATGGCCCTCATGACTTTATAAATCTCTAAAAGGTCACCCCTCAGCCTCCAACATTCCAGGTAAAAAAGCATCAGCCTATTCAGCCTCGCCCTATGACTCAAACCCTCCAGTCCTGGGAACATTCTTGCAAGTCTTTTCTGTACCCTCTCAAGTTTAACAATGTCCTTTGTGCACAAGAGCAACCAAACTTGTACGCAATATTCCAAAAGTGGTCTGACTAAGGTCCTGTACAGCCACCATATGACATCCCAACTCCTATACTCAACGTTACGACCAATGAAGGCAAGTGTGCCAATGTCTCCTTCACCACCCTGTCTACCTGAAACTCCACTTTCAAGGAACTATGCACCTGCACCCTAAGTCTTTTTGTTCAGCAACCCTCTCCAGAACCAGAACATTTACTGTATAAGACCTGCCCCGGTTTGCCTTACCAAAATGCAACACCTCATACTTATCTGAACAGAATTCCATTTTCCAGTCCTCAGCCCATTGGCCTATCTGATCAAGGTAATAATCTCTAAAACTTTATATCAAGATCTCACTGCACACTGAGATAATCTTCTTCACCGCCCTGTACATCACCTATTTTCATGTCGTCTGCAAAATTAATAACTGTACCTCCTTTATTCACATTCAAATCATTTAGACAAATGACAAAAAGCAGTGGACTCAGCACTGATCCCAGTGGCACACCACTGGTCACAGGCCTCCAGTCCGAAAAACATTCTTCCTCCACCACCCGTCTCCCACCATCCTGCCACTATTATATCTAATTGGCTAGCTCCCACTGGATCGCATGTGACTTGACCTTACTAACCAGTCAGACATGTGGAACCTTGTCGAATGCATGAATATAGTTCACACAGACAACGTCTACTGCTCTGCCTTAATAAATTTTCTTTGCTGGCTCTTCAAAAAACTCAATCAAGTTAGTGAGACATGATTTCCCACACTCAAAGCCATGCTGACTATCCCTAATCAGGCTTTGCCTTTCCAAAAATGTGTGAAAATCCTGTCCCTCGGAATCTCTTTGAACAATGTACCCATTACTGCCATTCACCAGTCTATAGGTCCCTAGCTTTTCCTTACAGCCTTTCTTAAATAATGGCACCACATTAGACAACTTCCTATCTTCTGGCGCCTAACTCATGGCTATCAATGAGACAAACATCTCAGTTAGTTGTCCAACAATCTCTTCCCTAGCTTCCCATAAAGTTCTGGGAAACATCTGATCAGGTCCTGGGGACATAGCTACCCTTACGCGTTTTCAGACCTCTTGCACCTATTCTAGCCTTCTCAAAATGAATGCCAACATTGCATTTGCCTTCCTAACTGCTGACTGAACCTACGACACAAAGTGTGGGGCTGGATGAACACAGCAGGCTAAGCAGCATCTTAGGAGTACAAAAGCTGACATTTCGGGCCTAGACCCTTCATCAGAAACCTGCATGCTAACTTTAAGAGAATCCTGAAATAGGACTCCCAAGTCCCTTTGTGAGTCATATTTCTGAAGCTTTGCCCCCTTTAGAAAATAGTCTATGCCTCTATTCTTCCTAACAAAGTGCAAAACCTCACACTTTCCCACATTGTATTCCATCTGGCACATCTTTTCCCACTCCCCTAGCCTGTCCAAGTCCTTCTGCAGTCTCCCTACTTCCTCAACACCACCTGTTCATTCATCTTTGTATATCTGCAAACTTAGCAATAATATCCTCAATTCCTTCATCCAGATCATTAATATTTAGCAAACAGCTGTGGTCCCAACACTGACCCCTGTGAAACTCCACTAGTCACCATCTCCCATCCTGAAAAAGACCCCTTTATCTCCACTTTCTGCCTTCTGCTTGTCAGCAATCATCTATCCATGCCAGTATCTTGCCCCTAACAATATCAGCTGTTACTTTTACAGCTGCTTCCTGTATGGAACTTTGTCAAAGGCCTTCTGGAAACCCAAATAGATCACATCCACCAGTTCTCCTTTGTCTAACTCGCTCATTATCTCCTCAAAAATATTGTAACAGATTTGTCAGGCATGACCTTCCCTTGCCTTAGCCCTATTTTACTATGTACTTGCAAGCTTTCCGCAATCTCATTCTTAATAAGTGACTCTTAAATTTTATCCATGACTGAGATCAGGCTAACTGCCCTATAATTTTCTGTCTTCTGCACTTATCCCCACCCCCACCCACTTCCTGAATCGGGATGTTACATTAGTTATTTTCTAGTCCTCTGGGATCCTCCCTGATGTCAGTGAATCCTGAAAGATTAACACCAATGCCTGCACAATCTCCTCAGCTATCTCCTAACTCTTGGGTGTAGTCCATCCTGTCCAAGTGATTTATTCACCTTCAGATCTTTCACTTTGTCCTTAGTGATGACCACTACACTGAACTCTGCCCCTTCTGTCTGTCTTGAAGTTCTGGTATTCTCCTGGTGTATTCTACCATGAACACTGATGCAAAGTATCTATTCAGTTTTTCCACCATTTCTTTGCTCCCCATTACTTCCCCAGCCTCATTTTCCAGCAGTTCAGTGTCCACTCTTACTTCTGTCTTACCTTTTATATACCTTAAAAAACCTCTTACAACTTTCTTTTATATTACTAGCTAGCTTAACCTCACATTTCAACTCCCCCCCATTGGTTTTTCTAGTTGTTCTCTGCTAGCTTTTAAAAAGGCTTCTCAATCCTCTGGCTTCCCACTAATCTTCACCACATTGTGTGATTGTTCTTTTGCTTTTATGCTATCCTGACTTTCCTTGTAAACCATGGTCGCCTTTTCCTCCCCTCATTCTGCTGCTTCTTCCTGGGGATGAATTTCTGCTGTGCCTTCTTCTGTGACCCACAGAAACTTCTGCCATTGCTGCTCAACACTCTTCCCTGCTAGGCATCCCTTCCAATCAACTCTGGCCAGCAACTCCCTCAAAGTGCAAGATGAATTCTATTAAATTACGGTCACTACCTTCCTAGGCATTCTCCCCAATGAAATCTGCCTCATTTCACATCACCAAATCCAGAACTGCCTTTTCCCTTGTGGTTTCTATCACAAGCTGCTCCAAAAAAACCATCTTGGACACATTCCACAAATTCTTTTTCTTGGGTTCTGCTATCAACTCGATTTTCCCAGTTCACCTGCAGATTGAAATCCCCCCGATTACTGTCATAGTGCCTTTTTAACACACCTTTTCTATCTCCTGATTTATTTTCTGCCCCACATCCTGATTGTTGGAGACCTGTATTCAACACCCATCAAGAGATTTTCCTTTCTGCTTCCACATCTCAACGCACACAGATTCCACACCTTCTGACTCTGTATCACTTCTTGCTATTGATTTATTTTCATTTCATCCTAACGAGGCAACCCAACATCCTTCTGCCCACCTGCCTGCCTTTCGATAGGATGTATCCTTGGATATTTAGTTCGCAGCTGCTTCCCTTGCAGTTACTTCTCTGTGATACTCACAACATCGTACCTCCCAACTTCAATATGTACTACAAGCTCATTTACCTTGTTTCGTATACTGCGTGCATGAAGTATAACACTTTCAGTCACACAGTGCCTGCCTCTCTTCTCATAGCTGTCCCCTCATTGACTGTGCCTTAAGTTAGATTCCTAAGCCTTTCCATACTTTCTGTTCTATTACTTGTTCTGGAAACTTTAATAACCTCTGCTGAACCCTTTCAACCTTTAACTTTTTCCACGCACTCATAAAATAAATTTTCCTTTATCTTACCTGTCAGTAATCTTTCTTGTTCACTTTTTGCTCTTCTAATTTCAGTTAAGTTTCCCCTTGCACTTATTATTGCAGTATTAATGCGGAATAAAACAGCTGACAAATAATAAGCCGGTCAAAAAACTGCTGCTATGTTTGATTGTGTACTTACCTTACAAAGATGCTGTTAACACTAAACCAATTGCAATGACAGCATTATTAGGGAAATGACAGGCTGGGTTTTCAAGGAGTGGCAATCTCTCAGATTTCTGCTTTGTTCTCTTTTCATGACATGAAAGTTCCACATTTCTGACAGGAGATTCCGATAACGGTTCCTTTGGAAATGTAGAACCAACCTTCCATTCCAACAGTTCCCTCACAGCGCAGAACTATTAGGGAAAAGGAAACGACACCTTCTTTTTCACAGCAGTCAGGAAGTTTAAGGGTTCAGAATCACTGACAGCCAATTTGACCAGGTAGACTGCCAGAGAGCAAGGTGGGCTGGGAAATGATTGTATGTTTAGAGAAGTCAAGGTAGTTGGGAGGTATCAGACCTGTCATGAGGGATGCTGGTGCCGCAAGGTTAGGTGGGTGGAGGGGATCAAGTCCCAGAATTTCCTGTTATCTCCTAATGTGGCGAGTAGTATCTGTAGTGATCATTTTGTTGGCACATCTGCAATCAGAAGCACCAGGGCATCTAGTCAATACTAGTTCTAGTGCAAACAGTTGCTTTTTGCTTCTTCTTTTGTACAAACTGAGGGATCCAGCCAAATTTTACGTGCATGTTTATGTAGTTTCCCAATCATAATTTACAAATTCCTCTGGATAAACAACTCTACAGCTATAAGGGCAGTTATTGACCTGTATTGAAATATACATCATAAATATCAGGGGTATAAAGACCATTTCCAAGATTTTCAAAATATATTCATTGCATGATTGTTAGGATATCATAATGATTTCTGTAATAATTATATTTTCATAACAGAGATTACAATATGACTTTGACAAAGGCTCTGACTAATGTGCAAACAGTAAACTTTTCTCCTACCAGCCTGATGTGTCCTTCCCTCAACTGGTTCACTCCTAGGTCCATCTCCAGCAGCATTGAATGCTGATACACGAACCACATACACTGTATAACTGGTCAGGTTTTTTAGGTGGATAATGTTCTCTGGGAGGAACAGGATCTTCACTTTTTGTGTTTCATTCTGGTTCTGAAGCTGCCAGTAGTGAATCTGCAATTGAATAAATAACTGTTTTGATACAAAATTAACAATTCTAAGATCTGCAGATAAGATGGGCTAAACAGAAAGAGATTCACTAATGTAGGTAATAGCCATAAAATATCATCAGCTCAAGACTTAAGTTGACCCAAGCATGTATTAAAATCACCATTATCAGAATGAATTACTTTTTTGCTTAACTTCTTTACTGCAGTCCAGCTCCACAGGTGCTGGTAATGGACAGCTGAGATGCCCATTGTCTCTGTGTCAGCTTAGACAAGAAGTGACAGCTGGCTGTTCATTCTCAAAGTGTCAGTAGCTGATCCTGCCATAGAATTGTAGAGATCTATAGCACAGAAAAGGCCCTATGGCCCATCAAGTCTGTGCCTGTCAAAAATATCCACCTAATTATTCTAATCCTATTTTCCAGCACTTGGCTCACAGCCTTGTATGCCTTGGCACTGCAAAATGTAAACTGAAATATTTCTTAAATGTTATGAAGGTCTCTGCCTCTGCCACCTTTACAGGCAGTGAGTTCCAGATTTCCACCTAGGAATTTCTGGGTTAAAGTTTTTCCTCATATTTCCCTTTAAATCTTCTGCCCCTTATCTTAAATCTATGCCCCTGATTCAGCCACCAAGGGGAAAAGTTTCTTCCAGTATCCTGAGTATGTCCCTTATAATTTTAAGCATCTTAGTTATGTGCCCCCTCAGTTTCCTCAGTCTTTGAGATGAGGAGAAATTACTTCTCTCACAGGGAAGAATCTGTGCAATTCACTCCCTCAGACTGTGGTGGATGCTAGGACATTAAGTAATGTTAAGGAGGAGATAGATTTTTAAGTGGTAATGGGTTGAAAGGTGAAGGAGCATGAACAGGGAAGTGGAACTGTGACTGTATCAAATGGCTTCAGGGGATGAATTGCTTACTCCTGCTTCAAGTTGTTATCTTCTCTGCCCCAAGGAAAACAACCCCAGGATATCCGATCTCTCTCCGTAACTAAAACTCTGCAGCCCTGGCAACACCCTGGTAAATCTCCTCTCTCAGTCTCTTGTGCTATCATCACATTCCTCCCATAACATGAATTCCCGAATGGGCACACTATAATCTAGCTGTGGCCTAAGCAGTATTTTATACACATCCAACATAGCTTCACAGTTCTTAAACTCTGTGCCTAAACCAATAAAGACAAGATTCCCATATGCTTTTTAAACTAGCTTATCTACTTGTCCCACTACCTTAACGGATCAGTGGACATGCATGATCCCTCAATCCTCACTGCTTCACAGCATCTTATCATTCATAACATATTGTCTTGCCTTGTATGTCTTACTCAAATGTATCACCTCATGCTTATATGAACTGAACTCCACTTGCCACTGATCAGCCCATCTGACCAGCCTGTCTGTATCCTTCTGTAATCTAATGCTATCCTCATTATATACCACCCCACAATTTTCATATCATCCACAAACTCGCTGGTTAATGCTCCTACATTTGAGTCTGAATAGTTTTTACATCATAAACAATAAGGGCCTGTGGAACCTCAGTATTCACCTAACACCTGTAATTTTCCACATTTCTGGTGATGCCGATTTTAATCTCTGGTAACCTTGCATACTGAGGCCGTTGTATGTGACTAAATCCATGCCTTCCAGGATCCACAAATGCAGTGTTGGTTTTAGATGGAAACTACAGCTTTCCTGACCTGTACGGCTCATGCAGTAATTGGGAAAGTTGGAAACATAATTTATCCTTTTGGGATTTTGCAGGGTTCCTGTCCAATCTCTGTCTTGGTAAGTCAACTCTTCCTCGTGGAGCCAACAGTAAGGTGCCTTATTGAATACAGGATAATTTATATATGATGACAATGTGTTCTAATGTGCAGCACTGAAACTACAGGCAACCTTATTCCTAAAGTTGAGATAATTCATTCTTAGAACTTTCATTTCTTCCTCATGGGCCAACTTGAATTTTCTTTTGCTACTAATTTTGTCAGACTATTAGTTTGAACAGGGATGTTCTTTTGCTGGTCCCTTATTGATTTATAAATCCTAATCTGAGCATTGATGTTTGTCATCAGCAGCAACTTGAGGCCTGTAAAACATTAAGAGTCTTCAAAACTCCACGGTATGGATCTATGTAGGTTCTGATGGCAAAGACATGGATATGCCTGATGAAAGTTGTTGTAAAGACAGCCCTGGGCCTCAGTTCTTGCCATTTATTTCAACAGGATGTTGTAAAGCTGAAAAATGCTGCAACTGTTAAAATATTTAGCAGTATTCAAGTCAGTGACTCATTACATAAGAGCCCTTTGTTAATTATGCTCATGCCTACACTGAGTTTTATTTTGTACAGTTTTGGAGTACTTTCCATATCCAGTCTTCAGCTATTATAAGTTGCAGAAGCTTCATACTTTTAATTTAAGATGTTTTAAGTGATATAAATGCAACTGAGCTTAGTAACGGTCCTAATTGTACCATGAATTAAAGCAGAGCATGATAACAAGCATGCCCACTGTTTAAAAAAACATGCAGATTATTAACATATATCAAGAAAAGCAAGGGTACCAATGCGACCCTTTCTATCGACTCATAAAGAAATCTATAAAATAGTGAGGTGTATGGATAGTGTTAATGGTAGTTGTGTTTTCCCTCAGTAGGATGGGGAATTTAAAGACTAGGGGGTACATTTTTAAGGTAGGAGGAGAGAGATTTAAAAAAGAAATGAGGGGCAATTTTTTATCCAAAGGGTGGTTTGCATGTGGAATAAACTTGCTGAGGAAGTGGTGGATATGGGAACAATTAAACATATAAAAGACATTTGGATAAGTACATGAATAGGAAATGTTTGGAGGGATATGGGCCAGGGGCAGGCAGATGGGACTAGTTTAGTTTGGGAATGTGCTCTGCGTGGACTGGTTGGACTGAAAGGTCTGTTTCCATGCTGTATGACTCTATGACTCTATGCACTCATATAGAGAAACTGATTGAAGATTACTGAAAAGAGAGTCAGATCATTGAAGCTTTATATTTTACACTCATCATTACAAATTAAGAATGCCAAATTTCAACCAATTGCAATAAATGATGAGCAAAATGTGCTCATTTGGCAGCATCTCTGAAGGAAAAAAGCACAGTTTATGTTTTGGGTTCGGTGACCCTTCCTCGGGACATTTCTGAGGAAGAGTCACTGGACCCAAAACATAAACTCTGTTTTTTCCCTTCACAGATGCTGCCAGACCTGCTAAGCTTTTCCACCAACTTTGTTTTTGTTCCTGATTTACAGCATCAACAGTTCTTTTGGCTTTTAAAGGGTCCTGATTTGTTAGCTTGAAGGCCAAACAAAAAGAATCAGCAACATTGTCTTCTTCGTGTATTTATACCTTTGATAAGTTTTTTTCTACAGTTCTACTTTCATGAAATTGTCTTAATCTGTTCTTGAGGTGTCACTCTCTCCTGCTTGCATTTTCAGTTGGCAACTTAAGACTGTGATTATATAGTTGAAGAATTTGGACACAATTCACAACACATGGAAAAGTGGATCTCTAGTGACACAGAAATACCAGTTTGCTGTCATTACTTCACTGAAACTGATACTTTGGAACCTGTGGATGTGCAGAATAATGCAGGAATCCAGAAGTTGCTGTCAATGATTTGATGCCCCTCCAGAGATGCCACTGTTAAGACAACCTCAGAGTACAATCCCAAACCATAAGTGAATTCCAATTTCAGAATGTTAAATCTAACTGTAGAAGCCCTTCAAAACAATTGATTTTTATTGAATGAGACTAAATATATTTGAAATGGTATATTATCTTCACAATTAGTCCACATGATCAAAAACACTACCTTTAAATTTTCCTTAAATTTATACTTTAGCTTCTATCTTAATCCAACTATAATCAACAATTTCACTACCTGAAAAATTAAATTGGAAGGGAAGGATGATCAGACCTTTAACTCCTTTGTTTGCTGTCTATGATAATAGTTCTTTGAGGTTGACGATTTACTGAAATTATTTCTGGATGGTTAGAGATTTTTTTGACTTGGTGCCAGATTTGAGCTTGAATGGGGAAAGAGGGAGTCCATGCCACAGAGGTTGCCAAATCTTTGTGAACACTTTTCTTGAAGTCAGTAGTGAGTGCAGTCATCTTCTCATTGACTCCTATATCAGTCCAGTCTGAGCATATTTTTAACTGCACCGAGTTGAGAGCAAAAAATTGCATCACTGCACGTGCTTTAAAATATAAAAAATGTGTTGAATTACACCTGAAAATGTTTTTGCAAACACTTTAATCAAGAATTATTAAAGTTGGATAGAAAAAAAACTGAAAAACTATTAGAAACTATAGTAACTGACATAACTTAGCAGACAGAAATATTTAAACTGAAACCTCTGGAAATAAATTATCTGATGACCTTGTTACAATACAGCCACAGCATTGAATGCAGCCTAATAAAAGAACTGGATAGTGATGAAAAAGATGCTATTGCCGCTAGAAGGAGAAGTATTGTAACCAACGAATAAAATTAATATTGTTCACTGGCTTTATATGTATGAATTCAGTGTCCACGGCACTCAAACAGGCCAATAATGCAATGCTTAGCTTACTGGTCTGGATAAAACTCTTCAGTCACTGGGAAAATGGTTAGAAATAAAAGTTTGAAATGAAATCCTGATTTTTCCCAGGTTACCGTGGAATTCACCATATCGCACAAACTGGTCAACTTCTACAGAATCTCAAATGTCAGAATATTATAAAGTAACAGAGAAACTCAGCAGGTCTGGCAGTGTCATTAAGAGCAACAGAATTAGTGTTTTGAGTTCAGCATGACTGTTCTTTAGAACTAGAACAAAACTTCAATTTGGAAGAAGTTATAGTGACTCAAAACATTATCTCACTTTCTTTCCAAAAAGACTGCCAGACCTGTTGAGTTTCTCCACTATTTTCCGTGTTTGTTTCAGATTTCCAACATGTGCAGTATTCTGCTTTTAATACAAAGTCATGTTATCTAAAACAACTCTGGGATGTGATAAAATATTCATGGAATGTTATCTGCAAACATAACAAGAATTTTATAAAATTGTCAAAGTCATTTCCAACGCTACGAGATCTCACCTAGGTAAAACAGCTTACCTTATAACCCTGTATTTTGCCATTCTGGAACTCTGCCGGAGGAGGCTCCCATGTAACTTCTAATCGAGTTGCTGTGAGAGGATGCACCTTTACATTCTGAGGACCTCTTGTAGGTGCTAGTGGGGAAACAATACAAGAATTCAGTTATGGTCAAATGAAGCAAATAAAGGAACAAAAAAAAAAGCAAAATGGGTCTTTGTTTCCCTCCATCTGTTTACCTGCTTCTCCCACATAGACTTCTTTAGGATTGCTGGCAGGACTCTCACCAACAATATTAAATGCTTTCATTAGGATTTCATATCTTGTGTACTTCTTTAGATCTGCAGGGTAAAAGATATGAAAACTCCTGCATGTATTTTAAATAAACATAAACATAACATTTGCCTTGTTACACAATGACAAGAAATAAAGCGAGAAATGTTCTCTCAGAAAAGGTGGAGAACTACCTAGTCATGTTGGATTTCTTGGTCAGAAAAGACATGCGCAGGCTATAAGATCCATTTTTCTTTCTCTTTGAATTATAACCAAGCAAAGTGAAATTTAACACCCTCACTCCCTCTGGGCACCAATTCTGTCATTCAAACCTAATTAAACGTAGTACTAGTCAGTACGTCAATATGTCATTTTCCCTGAATATTGCTCCAATTTCTTGCATATTTGAGAAAACCTGGGAGGCTTGCTAAATTGAGACATTGTTGCACCTTGTACTGCTTCCAACTAACACTAAAATGGTATGTATCTGCAGTAGTCCAATATACTCATTTTTTAAAATATATAGATTTACTTGAAGGTCAACAGAACATAATATACAAGGTGTTCTGCTATAATGCGTGTTCTGGCAACGTGAATAGGCGATAATGCGACTGACAAATAGGCGAATGCTATTTCTAAAATGTGAACTTGTTTTGGCAACAGTGTGATTCCATTGAGTACGGGTCATCATCGCAGGCTTTGAAAAGAAAAAAAATATTTTTTTCAATCCTTGCAGATGGTGTAAATGTTCAGAGTCAGTCATAAGGAGCTCAGTTGACAACGGTAATTGGCTTGTATGTCAAAAATTTCAAATATGATATCACACAGAGAGCAACTGTCTTATTAGGAAAATGTTTGAAGTCTTAGTTTGAAGACTTTACGCCGAACACATTAAATGCAAAAAAATGAAGTATAGTTTAAAATAATGAGTGCTGTTAAACATGCACCTTTGTAGTATTTTTGCCTAGATTTTGTTCAGTATTTAATGTGCAAGAACTTATGAACTTGCTCATGCAAATCATTTATACCAAAAATTGTCTGTGTTACAACCTGCTTTCTTCCAGCACGATTTTAAATGCAATGTTACTTAGGTTTATGACACATTTTAATCCTACAATTAATTTCAAGGTCAATAGGTACATAAGAAAGAAAGGTCAGATTCCTCTGCTTCACTTTTCTGAAAATCTATCCAAAAGTCTATGCCAATGGAATGTCAGGTCAGATCAGCAGTGGACTAGGTTGTGATGTAGAGTATGTTGCAGGTGAACCGATTTCATTTGATTGTAAGTATCAAGGTTCACACAAGTGACAGGTATGGCGCCAACACTATAGGAGAGTGGTGAGAAAGAATTTTGAGTGAATTTTTTGGTGGTGTGCCCCTAACCCTGCTTTTCCCACAGGACCTGTTATTTCTACTGCACAATTTTCTATAACGTGATGTTGCGCTGGAATGCAACTATCACATTATAGCAGAACCCCCTGTATGTTTGCACATGCACATTAGCTTCTGCAATATGTACATATATGTATAAGTAGATGAAATTCTGGTACATGTGCTCTTTAAAGTATGTATCAATCCCGGCCACAACATTAGTAAAAGTATAAAATTATAGGGCAGTTGCTCACCCCCACACAGGAGGGCTATTTAATGAGAAAGTTGATCAAGGTTCCAGATGGTTATATAAGAATCAGGTAGCTGGCTTATTGTACAGAAATACTTTAAAAAATCTGATAGCTAACAAAATCTGAGGAGAGAATAAAGGAGGAAAGGACACATATTTCAGTACAATAGCATGACAGGACAGTGAAGTTTATGACCTTGCCAAGAAAATGCTCTAAAATACTGTTTCTTTCAAAGCAGAGTGGAATTAACTTGTTTGTGAGTGACAGACAGGGAAAGAAGAGCAATAAAGGATCAGTGTGCCGAGAGATAGAAACATCAAGCAGACAGAAGAAATAACAGATTAGAATTACATAAGTATTTACAGCAAGAATATTTGTTGAAGTCACGTAATGTGGTTAGACCTTACCTGTATCTAATACACTTTGCAAACGGCAGACATTGCTTTCTAGCAGTATGATAGAGTACAGGCTTCAAAACAGGGTACAGCACAGCCATTGGCTAAATCCAAGTGGTTCTAAATACTTATTAAACCTGAGCTACATAAAGAAATATGACCATGTAAATGAATATTAAGGTAAGAAAAGTGCATGTCTACACTTACGTGTTAGTTCAAACTCTGTTACTGTGGAGCTGCTCACTGTCTTGAAGCTATTCTCAGCTATATGAGATAAGCAAAGCAGAATAAGTAAGTGAGTCCAGACGATTAGTATCTGCAATGCTAACTCATAACAAGGATGGCAAGATTCAATTAACAACACATAAAAAGTGACAAAGATTTCCTGTAAAATATATTTTTGCAATTTAAAAATATCCAGTTCAGAATGCAGTGGGTGACATTGGGAAAATATCACAGTGATATCTATGATAAACAAGTGAGACATGTAACAAAATAATTTAAACGTGTGAAGTGGACTTTATTTCTCAGTACATCACAAGTAAAATTGGCTGCATTTTCAAAGTAACATGAAATACCATCATATCCAATGCATGGCATTTAATGCTGTTAGTTAATTTGGTCGTTATACAAGGTATTTTTGAAACTAATAAATTATGTTTTTACTCTTTGATAATCAAAACCTCCCAAACATGTGATTGTACTTTAGTCACAGAAATTTAAACAAGGAGGCCACTTCAGTCCACCATGCCCGTGTTATTGCTTGATCAACAATGGAATTATCTATTCCAAATACATTCCTGCTGTTTCCACACAACCTACAGAATGTTTCTTTAAGTGCTATGCTTCCTCCTAAATGTAACTGAATCAGTGACAATAGCCATTTATGGTAAAACACTGCAGGTTTAAATAGCCCATTGAATTAAGCATTTTCCTTGAAATCTCTAGACTTATTTTTGAAAGCACTTCTCATGAATCCTACTATCAATCAATAATGATTGGAACAATGCCTAATAGGGTGGTAAAGGGCACGTTAAACGTATCTGGTTTCATTATTTTCAACATTTTTATTAGGTCCACCTTAAGCTTCTCTGTCACAATGAAACATTTCTAGCCTTCCAGACCAATCAACATAACTAAATTCTCTCCTCTGATTCTAGACGAGTAAATCAGTTGCAAACTTTCAAATTTGGATATTCCTACAAAGGAGTGCATGGAACTATACAGTTAATCGAGAGCATTTGAACATAATATTTTGTAGACTTTTAACATCACTTCTTTGCTTCTGTAATCAATGCCCATATATAACATACAATAGATGTAAAAATTTAGAATTCAAGATGTCCTTTTTCTGTATTTGTCCAAATCTATCTTTTTTTTGAGGTCTGTGTATCGAAGTCTCTAGACTGTTCCTTGCTTCCTTACCAAGGATTTTAGCACTTACGATCTTATTTTCCTTCTTTATCTCAACGTACCACTTCATTACGAAACCACAGACATGTTACACTGTACAGAAGGCCATTTAGCCCACTGTGTCTGCATTTGTTCTTTAAATGAGCGTCTTCATTGGCTGCCAATTTCTGACTTTTCCTCAAATACCCTTGCATATTATTTTTATCCAAATAATCCAATATCCTCTTCAATACCTCAGTTGAACCCACTTTCGCGACACTTCAAGGCAGTGTGATCCATTCCCTAACTATTCCCACGTCACATTTGCTCCTTTTGCAAATCACTGTAAACTTGTGCCCTTTGTTTCTTTAAGTTTTTAATGAGTGGGAAAGGTTCTCCCTATTTATTTTTCAAGTCCACTCATGATTCTGAAAACTTCTCTCAGATCTAATTTTAGCCTTCTCCTTTGCAAGGAGAGCAGTCCTAATTTCTTCAATCTTCATGACTGAAGTTTCTCATCCTTAGAACTATTCTTCTGAACATCCTCCACCGCATTCACAAACAACTGATGCAGTAAAGCAAGTAATTAGGAAAACTAATAGAATTTTATTATTTATTTACAGGGATATTGGATACACATCTGGAGTACTGTGTATTGTCTCTTTATTTAAAGAAGGATACAAATATCTGGGATTCAGTTCAAAGAGGGCGCAGCTGGCTGTCTGACCAACATTGGTTATTAGTCATTAGAGAAGGTGGTGGTGAGCTGTCTTCTTGAACTGCTGCAGTCTATGTGGTAGACATGCAATGCCTTCAGAGAAGATTCCAATTCCAAGATTTTGACCTGTTGACAGTGAAGGAACTGCGATACATTCCCAAGTCAGGACAGTGAGTGGTTTGGAGGGAAACTTGCGGTTGGTGGTTATCCCATGTATCTGCTGTCCTTGTCCTTCCAGATGGAATTGATCATGTGTTTCTAAGATGCTGTTGAAGGACTTTTAGGGAATTTCTGTAACGCAGCTTATCAATAGTATACACTGCTGCTCTGAGTGTCGGTGGTGGAGGGAGTGGTGCCTGGGGATGTAGTGCCAAATAAGTGGGCTGCATTGTGCTGGATGGTGTCAAACTTTATGAGTGTTCTTGGAGCTGTGTCTATCCAGTAAAGTGAGAAAGATTCCATCTCACTTCTGACTTGTGCCTTGTAGATGGTGGACAGCTTCTGGGGAGTCAGGAGGTGAATTATTCATTGTGGAATTCAAAGTCTCTGATCTGCTCTTGATGTCACTATATTTGTATGACAAATCCAATCGAATTTCTGGTCAATGATAATTCCCATGCTGTTGACGGTGGGGGACTGACATCATTGAATGTCAAGGGCAGTGTTTAGATTGTCTCTTATTGAAGATTGTCATTGCCTGGCATTTGCAGTGACATAAGTATTTCAGTCCAAGCCTGGGTATTGTCAAAATCTTGCTGTATTTGAACACAGACTGCTTCAGTATCTGGGGAAAGACGAATGGTGCTGAAAATCCTGCAATTATTGGTGAACAGTCCTACTTCTGACCTTGTGATGGAGGGACGGTCATTGATGAAGCAGCTGAAGCTGATTGGGCACCAGACACTACCCCAAGGAACTCCTGCAGAGATTCTGGAGCTGAGATGACTGGTCTCCAAAAACCATGACCAACTTCCTTTGTGCCAGATATAACACCAACCAGCAGAGTATTGCCTCTGATACCCATTGATTCCAGTTTTGCCAGTGCTCCTTCATGCCATACTTGGTGAAATGCAGCCTTGATTTCAAGGGCTGTCATTCTCACCTCACCTCTGGAATTTAGCTCTTTTGTCTGTGTTTTACCCAAGGCTGTAGTGAAGGATCAGGAGCTGAATGGCTCTGGCAGAACACAAACTGGGCATCAAAGATTAGGTTGTTGCTAAACAGGCATTCCTTGATTGCATTGTTGATGACACCTTCCATCACTTTACATATGATCAGGAATTTAGTTTAAAAATAAAGGATCATCAACTTAAGACAGAGATAAGGAGATTTTTTTCTCTTAGAAGACTAAGCATCTCTAAGTTTTTAATGAGTGGGAAAGGTTCTCCCTATTTATTTTTCAAGTCCACTCATGATTCTGAAAACTTCTCTCAGATCTAATTTTAGCCTTCTCCTTTGCAAGGAGAGCAGTCCTAATTTCTTCAATCTTCACGACTGAAGTTTCTCATCCTTAGAACTATTCTTCTGAACATCCTCCACCGCATTCACAAACAACTGATGCCAGCATTAAACTCCTCCTCAAAAGATGGTAAAATCGGAGTCTTTAAATATTTTTAAGGCAGAAGGAAATAGCAAACAATTAGGAAGGCTAATGGTTTATTAGCCTTTATCACAAGATGATTTGAGTACAGGAGTAGCGGTTTTGTTTCAATTATATAGAAGTTTGGTTAGACAGCACCTGGAGTATTGTGTGCAACTTTGGTCCCCTTATCTTGGGAAGGAAATAATTGTGATTCAGGGACTGCAACAAAAATTCACCAGATTTGTTCCTGGTATGACAGGAAAGTTGATCTAACTGAAGCCATTGAAATCTACAACTACTTAAACTGATTAACAGGGTAAACTCAGGTAAGTTGACTTTCTATTGTTGGGGAATCTAGAGTCAGATCACATAATGTTAAAGGGGCGAGGCACTTAGGACTCAGATGAGGAGAAGTGATTTTCCCCGAATGTTGTGAATTTTTGGACATTTTTTGTGCCAGATGGCTGGGGAAGCTCAGTCTTTGACTGTGCTTAAGATAGAGATTGACCGATTTCGAAATACTGATGACGTAAAAGGATATGAGGGTATTTTAGGAAAAAGGCATTGAAGCAGCTCAGAGCAGGCTGAACTGAGTGACCTACTCCTTCCCCTTTGCGCCTAGATAGATTCTTGATAAGCAAGAGGTGTAAGATCACCAGAGGTAGGCAGGAGTGTGGAATAATCGGATCAAACATGATCCTACTGAATGGTGGAATAGATCGAAGAGCCAAAGTTTGTATCCATGTTTGTATGTGTCAGGATATATAAATGACAGAGTAATAAGAATGAAGAAATTAAGGTAATCAACACTGGCAAGAAAAAGAACTGGAGAAAAATCAAATGACTAAATTCTAATGAATCTCCCAAGATATGATGATGTTTTGGAACAATCCCAGCAGATTGGTAGATAGCAAATGTAACAGTGCTAGTCAAAAAAGGAAGGAAGGAGAAATCAGGGAGCAAGCAACGGACTAGTCAGCTTGAAGACAATTATCAGAAGTACAGGAATATATTATCAAGGAAGTTTTATCAATATACTTAGAGAAATATGATAGAGTAGAACAAATCAACATCGTTTAACAAAATGGAAATCCTACTTGACAAATTTATTAGAATTTTTCAAGGATAAAGAAAACTAGTAGGGCAGATAAAGGGGGAGCATTAGTAAGGTGCCACATAAAAGGTTAATACACAAGATATGGAATATTCTAGCATAGATAGGGGATTGGCTAATGTACAGGAAGCAGAGACTGAGGATAAGCAAACATTTTAAAGTTGGCAGACTGTAATTTGAGAGTACAACGTGTGCAGCTGCTTGAACATAGCAGGCCAAGCAGCATCAGAGGAACAGGAAAGCTGACATTTCAGGCCTACACCCTTCTTCAGAAATGGGGGAGGGGAAAGGGGTTCCGAAATAAATAGGGAGAGGGGGGAGGCAGGTAGAAGATGGATAAAGGAGAAGATAGGTGGCGAGGAGACAGACAGGTCAAAGAGGTGGGGGCGGAGCCAGTAAAGGTGACTGGAGGCGGGGAGTTAGGGAGGGGATAGGTCAATCCAGGGAGGACAGACAGGCCAAGGAGGCAGGATTAGGCTGGTGGGGCTAGAGGTGGGAGGAGGAGATAGGTGGGAGGAAGGACAGGTTAGGGAGACGGGGACAAGCTGGGCTGGTTTTGGGATGCGGTTGGGGGAGGGGAGATTTTGAAGCTTTGCAGAACACCTACGTTCAGCTCGCACCGAACAACTGCACCTCCCAGTCATGAACCATTTCAACTCCTCCTCTCATTCCTTAGATGACATGTCCATCCTGGGCCTCCTGCAGTGCCACAATGATGCCATCCAAAGGTTGCAGGAACAATACCTCATATTTTGCTTGGGAACCCTGCAGCCCAATCGTATCAATGATAAGACCTTGTGAGCTTGAAGACCCTGGTGTCATACTGAAAGGACAGTTGGACATCACATCAGACTTTACATAAGAAAGGAACTTGTCCTCAGACTGTGATGGTCACGCCTATGAATTCAGGCATAGGATCCAAGGTGGCCAAACTTGCTTCCAGTTTTACTGAGTGTGGACTCCAGGTGCTGCTGGACTGGATTACAGAGAGAAGATCTATTCTTTTCCCAGCTGACCGGATAAGAAGGCTACCCCATCAAACTCATCAGAGATCATAGCATGGGTCAGTGTTGTGGCCACTCTAAAAAGGGACATGCAGCAGTACCACAAAAAGATCAATAAATGTCTGCAGTTTGCACGGCTACCTCACACTCATAACGTCATCACTCACTCTATTGTGCCACTGTACACACCTCTCACTAAAGATAATGGACTGCAGGTTTCAGCATCACATGCGTCACATCCATTCAAGGAGTCACACCCATCTCATTCTCTCAAATAATTAACCCATCTTGCCCACTGTACCAACCAGGAAAAAAATTAGGCTGCTTCATCATTCAATTAGATCATGGATGATCTGATTTTAACCTTAACTTCAAATCCTAATAATGTATCATCCATATTTCATGCATCTATGCTTCCTACTCATTCATTAAGACACCTCACATGGTTATGCATGAATGCCAACTGCTCCTGCATCCATCCCATCATACTTAAACCTGCTGTTTATGTTAATATGATCATAACCGCCCCACAACCAGTAGAGAGGGCCAAGACCAGTGGGGGAGTGGCAGAAATCAGGCTCCTCATCACTTTCGGGAAGCAACTGTGATCTGCCTGGGGAAACCCAGGATTGCCTTTGTTGGGATGAGGAGACAGCAGTAGGTGCCAACTAAGTAAAAGCAACATTATGCTCTGCTCTTCTTGATGAACACCAATACAAACACTTAGCCTTGGTGAAACTTTACCAACTAATGCCCTCTTCTTTTATCCAGACTGGTAGCAGACAGGGAACCACAGCAGGAAAGAGGCCACATCCCGTACATCACTGCACCAGTGGCATTTCTGAAGAGGAGCATGAACCTTCAGCATTGATACCACATTCACCTGCATCCTCCACTAACACTGCAACAGTCACATCAGTGAGGTACTTCAATTATTTAAGATGTGCAGGCCAAATCTAGTGAGAAAATCATTGATCCTTGTCTGCAGCCAATGGAGGGAACAATGCTCAAACCTCTGACACTCAGAGGACTGCTGGCGATCACATATCTAACTGTTCAACCTCATGCAGAAGAAAGTCCCTGCACTCAGACGTAAGGAACATGGTCAACCTGCACAGGTAGGCAGGGGAACATCAGGCAGGTCTATCGGAGACTCCTGGTAGACTGGACTAAAAGATGAAGGAGCTCTTCCACAAGCTCCCTGCTGTGGCGTTTCCAGTATGCGAGCATATGGCTGCCTCCCTGGGAACAGCATAGGCCACTTTCCAGATTCAGATCCAGGAGAAAGCTCGGTAACTTTTGTCACGTACTTTGAACTGCACTCCATCACTTTAGTAAGATAACTCGTGTTTATTGCAATAATAGAAAAGTAGAGATTTTTCAAAAGGTGTGAAATTTGTAAATGGTAATTTTCAAAGAAATGTAGGTGTACTTGTAGAAGGAACAGTAAAATCCAGCAAGCAGGTAGAGCAAACAATTAAGAAATCAAATAGCATATTGGCCCTCTTTGCAACTGGACTGGAGTGTAAAAATAATGAAGTCTTGCCACATTTGCAAAGAGCTTTGGAAAAACAACATCTTATGGCAGCATGGTGGCTCTGTGATCAGCACAGCTGCCTCACAATTCCAGGGACCCAGGTTCAATTCCACCTTTGGGCAACTGTCTGCAAGAGTTTCCTCCATGTATTCCAGAGATGTGCAAAAACGTGCAGGTCAAGTGGACAGGCAACACTAAATTGACCATAGTGTCCAGGTATGTGCAGGTTGGCTGAATTAGCTACGGGAATTGCAGCGTTATAGGGTAGGGGGTGGGACTGACTGGGTCAATGTGGACTCAATAGGCTAAATGGCTTGCTTCCACATTGTTTGGATTCCAAGATTCTATACACTTAGAATATGGTGTGCAATTTCAGTTTCAATATTTAAGAAATAATACTTTTGCATTGGAAGCAGTACAGTAAACATTCACTGAATGGTAATGGGATGTAGCTGAGCAAATTGGCTCCATGCTTTCTTGAGTTCAGAAGAATGAGAGATGGTCTTATATTATCATTCAAGATTACAAAGAGACCTAACAGGGTAGGTAAAAAGATCTTTTTCTCCCTTCCTGGGGAATCTAGAAAAAGGAACAAAATTCAGAACACAATAATTTAGCAGTGAAACGGAAAAAAATTCCTGACTGTAAGTGTTGTGGATGTATCACTGAATATACTTTCTTTCTCAGGGAATCCATGGATATGGGAAGCAGGCAGAAAAGTGGAGTTAAAGTCCATGATCACTGTATAACAACGGATTTGGCATAATTCGGCTCCTTGGTTACCAGTCTTTAGTTTTCCTTCTTTCTATATAGGAATGAGTTTAGAATTACTTTGTGTCAATTCTTAATGGCCTGGTTAAGATCATTTCTGTCCTCTAATATACTGTGTGTATTGTCACATCAACGCACTATACCATTACTATACCCAGGATTTCACTCAGTTGCTCGGTTAGCATAAAATGTGAAACTTAGATCTGGAAATGTTGGCTTTATGCTAATGGTCTAGCAATCCAGAGGCCTGAACTAATAAATCAAAGGAATGAGTATCTTGAAATTAATACATGGCCTCATTGGCATGGAAGGTCCAATTGTTGTAAAAATCCAACAGCTACACCATTTTCCTTCAAGAAAGGAAATGTACTATCCATCTGCTCTGGCTTATACGTGACTCAAGTTCTCAACCATCATGCTGAATTTTTAACTTCCCTCTTAAGTGACTCAGTAGGCACTCAGTCATAGCTAACTGTTATGAAGAAAGGGTACGCCGCAAAGTTTTTTTTAGTAATTCTTTTTTACTATATTTGAAGATAAAGCTGGTAACCGGTCATTGTGAGAACTTCAAACAAACGAAGAAAGCCATCAATACCTAAATTGACAGCAATCAAATCTCCTTACAATGGAAAAGCATTTCCCCATGCTGATTAGTATACTGGCGTAAGACTAGTGAAAAACAGTCTGTCCAAAGGTGTTACTTTCTGGATGTCATCATGATGCCTTACTAGCATAAGATAATGACAATCAGTTTTTGACCAAGCTTCAATTAAGTTGGAATTGGGCTGTTAGTGAAAACAAATGGAAAATGTCAATTAAGACAAAAGGGCAATAAGTTACAGGAAACATTTTGACAGAATGTGAAATTCTCTATTTAACATAGAGACATTTGGCCCAGCACTTTTGTTCGGTACATTTCCAGCAGATTCCTCACTAAAAGAAGCAATCCAGGTGTTCCCCTGAAACACATTTGAATGTTTCTTTACAAGTACTTAAAATAATTCCCTCAGTGACTTCATTGTGCATAAAGGGATATTGCTCAAATTTCCTGTTTAATTATTTATAAATGTATCTCCTAGTTTCTAAATCCTTCATCATTGCGAGACGAATACACCTGGATCAACTTTCTCAATCCTTCTGATTATCCTGGAAATTTTTATTGGACTCCCTGAAAGCCTCTCTTGATTTATTCTAACACGAAAATAAAATAAACCAAACGGCTGAACACAGAGAGAGCCTATTCAGGTCAAATCTGTCATCAAATTGTCCCATCAATAGCATAAATGATGACATGAGACGTATTTAAAGTGGAATAGGTGCTCATATATACTATAAAAACTAAGTAACCATGTGAACAGAGACAGATGTGCTGCCTTGAGGGAGATATTGTTGCTGAATGCTGATGTGAGAGTTTGCTTTGCTTTACATGCATCAATGTAGGAGTTCAGGAAGCAGGATGAAAATTACATCCCCTGATCAGGCCAGCATCGTTCATAGACCTAATTCTTCTGTAAAGCCAAGAATATTTACTTCCTAATTGAGATATTTCTCCCCATCTATTTCAATTGGGCATCTTACACTCAGAATGCATTCCTGAAAGCAGAATTTATTTTGATTCTATTCCTGATGTTGTTTTGAAACACATTGCCAGGTGTAATCAAACAGCCAGGCAGTTAGAAACATTCATCAGATTTTCCTGATGAAGCCCTGCTCTCTTCGCCAAGATCCCAATTTTAATACTCTTCTCTGAGCAAGTCAGAATGTTGCTGGAAGCTAGTGGGTTCTTCTTTAAATATTCAGTCTGAAAGCTTCAATTACTGCTGTATTAATGCAGTGCAGAGAAGTTGTTGCAACTCCCCCTTGAGGTGCTAGAAGAGGTAAAATTGTTTTTGCTTTCCTTTTTGAAAAGAACTTTCATTGTGGGGCTAACAAGAGAGAAAATTCCCCTAACACTATGCCGTAGACCACACTTTGGGTTCCCAGTAACAATTTTTTTGCTTTGCAACGCTCTATTTCTGCACGTTAAGGATGGGCCTGTCACCACTTCCTTCTGTTTTCCACCTGACTATTGCTCTGCATTAAAATCAGGATATTTGAAATGGCTGCAGCTCCGACCTTTGCACTATCTATGTTTGATAGACTATTGCTTGCATGCTCCCCACAGTGTTGAAGTTACAAGTTCAATGACTGGAGCATTATGGATGCCAATCTACGTTATTCAAATGTGGCACTGCACGGATATGCATTAACTCAATATCCTGCTGTGATTATTAACTTGACAAATGCAAGCTAGCATTATCGTGATCACTTCATACTTATTATTAAGACCCTGAAAACATTACATTCAGAATGACTGTGTTCGGATGCTCACTGCAAAGGGGACACAGCAATCTAGCTAGTGCAACACTTTGGAGAAATAGGAAAAGGAAACGCAGACAAGCTTTGTTAACAAGGGCTGACCAGCAAAATTAGATACAAGAATCATTTTTGACTGATATCTTGAAAAGCATTTCATATTTCATTACGGCTTTCAAATTGAAATCTTAGAAGTGCTAAAGGACGTTGACCTTCCATTTCTGCATTGAGAAAGAACACATTCATATAGCTAAAGATGCATAATTTATAAGTGAGAGTGTAAGTGAAGAAAAATTCAGGGACCGTTCCTGTCGTGCGATAATAGACATCTCAGGGTTTAACACTATAATTTCTTAATTTCTGTTTCATTACTTCTCCTACTTGGTCATTTCCAGTAAGTCACCTTTCACATTGATTCATTTTAATGCTGGTAATTGGGGTTTGCAATCTTGCTGCATGTTGTTTACGTTGTTTCCTGTTGTTCCACAGTAGTGCTATGAGACCTAACTGGCACCAGTCCTGTCCCCTTCTCCAACTCTTTGATGTGCAGTCTCTTCCTGAACATAACGCGCCCTCTTTATCGCTTTTCTCCCTAAACCCGCACTCTTGCTCATGAACTAAATCCAATCCAAAGCTGGAGATCTGGGATTGTGATAATGAGAGTCCCAATTGGCCAGAAGCACATACTGGTCATCAGCATACGTTTTTTAAGGTAGACAAGTCAGAAAAAGGTGTGTTTTTTTTCCCCCTTTTCCCTTAAGTACTACATTAAGCAACTGAAGGTCACTCTTGCTTTATGACACTGCTAGTTCTCTGTAAATTGGACTATTGACAGAGATGAATGCACTTACAGAAGAAAGTCATGAGGTTAAAACTTTGTAAGTGCCATGCTTAGTTTTAACCATAACAAGAAACCCAAGCTTAGAATTTAGCAGTGGGACAGTCTGCATCTAGATTCAGATAACAAAAATTTAGCATTCTGCATGAATACCAAAAACAATTGTTATGCCCCACAATTTGCATATTAAAAGTGTATAACATTTACTAAATAACCTCAATGTGTAATGACTTTGCAATAGGGGAAGGCAATGATCCTCCCTCATAAAAGCAGGCCACCAATGCCAGATAAGTTAATAAAAGAAATTTTGTTAAGAACCCCATCTCGCAGAATCACGAGGAGCTGCAGAGCTTCTACAATTGCACAGGAATTGCAACACCCCAGCACATATAACCTGCTGGAGTTATTAAAGGTTGTTCCTGGTGAACCAGATGTTTTATAGTTGATTACCTTGCTCAGGGGAGCTGCCTGTGGAGCACAACTTCTGGCAGTAGCTCAGGCTATTTATGTTAATGATGCCCAGAGCATCTGCACACTGATCCTTTGTTCCTCTTCTGAGACTGAATGCATGTTGGGAGGTTATAATTTAAAGCCATTAAGTTAATTCACATTTGACTCACATTTTTTCTCTGTTGTTAAATGCACTGAGGTATTTTCAGTTGTTTCGGATGTGACACACATAAAAATATGATACTACATTAAGATGTAGAATGCATCACTAACTGAACCATGAATTGTGGAATCAGAAGAATAAAAGTGAAGAGCATTTTGAAAAAAAAATGCTGTGTAAACAGCCTCGCTGTAGCTATAAATCTGTGATCAATTTATTTAAATTCTGACTATAAAACACCTGTGAGATAAAGATTAACAAGAAATATATCTTATTAATAAGGTCATAGTCATTCTCCAATCAACTCAAGTGCTAGATCTGTCAAGTTAGAAAATGTATATATCACTGAAAGGTGAAGGGTGGATTCCAAAATTGATATGATAATGATGCTATATGTTTAAATCTAAGCAATATTTGCATTTTTATTGCTTTTGTCAAAAGTGACACAATCAAGTTAGACTCAGCGAAAACTAAGCAGTCAACCTTTAAAGTTCTGCAGATATGTCTATGAAAACAACACAAGGCTTTAAGAAAATATTTTCGAATTATGTCAAGGCTGTCCAATGATCAGTCTGCCATCAGTTGTTACTTACATGCTAACTCTGCCTGCAGAGAAGAAGGATCCCCAATGGGCTGGATGTTGAATCTAGGCATATCCTCATACACAAGCTCCCTGTAGTAAATCCGAAATCCCAACAATATGCCATTTAAACCTTCTTCCTCTGGTGACTAGGTAAAGAGAAATTGGAGAAATTATTCACAATGTGTTTCCATGTTATTGCATTGATTTGTCTGGTTCATGTTGTGCTTTATTTCTGCTATAGTAATAAATTTGTTTGCCTCCCTTCCAAAGAAAAAATAACCTACCCCTCAATTTAATTACTATGTAAATAAAATGCCTGAAAAAGTAATAGCCATATAACTGGGAACTAGTTAACTCCAGGTAACACAAAATAGCTGATTCAGCGTGGGGCAGTGAATGATATTGCTACAGCAGCCTGAAATACCCATGTGATACTAAGCAGAAAAGTCATCTAGTGATCATTGTCATAGGATCAAGAGATGATTGCTGTACAGGAAGTGGACGTTTGGCTCATTATTGTCCGTGCAGGTTATCTGCAAGGATAAACTACCAACTTACACACCACTGCTTTTCCCACAGTCCTACAACTTTTTTCTCTCGAAAAAAATGTACGATTCTCCTTTGAAAGCTTTGATAAAATATTTTTCAATTACAAAATTCTAGCTTCAACAATTGGGCAATTCAGATTCAAACCCTTTGTTATGAATGAAAAGATTTTCTTCATGTTGTCATTTTTTTTTGTCAGTCACCTTAAATTGGTGTCCTCTGGTTCTCAATCCTTACACCATTGGGAGCATTCAAATCCCTTTTCATTTCAAGCAAATCTATCAGATGTTTTCTTCTTCAATGTATCCATAAAACAGAAGTTCCTCATCCCTGAAACCATTCTTTTCTGCACCATTTCCTAATATCTTAACTTTCTAAACAATAGCACCCAGAGCAGGCACTATACTCGCGGTTTCTCATGACTGGTCATTATTTTCTTGCTTTTGAATTCTTCTCCCCTATTTATAAAGCCTGAGATCCCCATATACAAACCACACACTCAACCTGTCCTGCCATTTGCCCCAAAACTAGAGGAAAGATCCTCTCCATGTCCATTCTATCCAGGCATCTCAGCAATCTTTAGGTTTCAATGAGAACCTCCCTCATCCTTCTAAACTCCATCAAGTTCAGACCCAGAGCCCTCAACCACTCCTCAAATGACAAGATCTTCATCTCTGAGATCATTCCTGTCAACCCCCTCTGGATCTCCTCCAACACCAGCCTATCCTTTCTTAGATACGAGTCCCAAAACTGTGCACTGACCAGTGCTTTGTACAGGCTAAGCTCTCTGCTCTTGTATTCTAGCCCATAGGAAATGAATGCTAATATTGCATTTGCCTTCCTAATTGCCAAATGAACCTGCATGTTATCCTTACGAGAATCCCAAACTAGGACTCCCAAGTCCCTTTGTGCTTAAGATTTCCGAAGTCTTTCCCCAATTAGAAAATAGTCTATGCCTCTATAAAGCTTTGTCCTACACAAAACTACTGTGTGGAGTTTGCACATTCTTCCCGTGTCTGCGTGGGTTTCCTCCGGGTGCTCTGGTTTCCTCCCACTGTCCAAAGATGTGCAGGCTAGGTGGATTGGCCATGCTAAATTGCCCGTAGTGTTCAGCGGTGTGAGGGTTAGAGGGGGATGGGTCTGGGTGGGATGCTCCATGGGGCAGTGTGGACTTGTTGGGTCGAAGGGCCTGTTTCCACACTGTGGGGAATCTAATCTAACCTATTGATTCATTGGATGAAATGCTATGGAAACAATATTCATTGCCACACAAAATTAGGCATGGGTATTGTGATGTGCGATTCTCCTCCACCAATTGATTGAACTATTATTTGGGTAGACACGACCGATATTGTGAGTGACTAGTGTTGTATTATCATTTTTACAGTTGGAAATTGGGGTCCAATTAAAAGCAGACTTTTCCTAGTATTTTCCTAGCATGAGATTTAATTTTATAGCTATTTCTAGCAGTAATTGACATTCCGAAATTCTAGCATGGGAAAACAAAAGGGAAGGAAGGGAAAAATGAAGGTCACAATGCTCATTGAACTGGCTTCAACAACTTAGCCAATGCGAAATGTATTCTGTTATCTCTCTGTTGTTTTCAAAAATACGTGTTTGTTCTTCCAAACAATGGTAAATAAACTTCCAAATTAAGAGGCAAACAAAGTGATGACTGTCATCCGACATCATGTATAGCTGTCTCTTGGGCAGTGCTGAAAAGAGTTCAAACAACTGATTGACAAAGAAAATAGTCCTCTTCCAGAAATATGGCATAACAATAAGTGGTCAGGGCAGAGAGGAGTTCTCATTGGCGAATTCTCATCAGTCGGTCCTTAGTTGTCTTCTCAGATGGAAGGTGGGCCAGACGAAGAAGAAGAAATTCCAGGGAAGAGCTGCCTAACATTTTGCTAGAGAGCAGGATGCTACCCACACAAGTTTAATAAGACTAACACATTCAGTGCCAACAGCCTATTTGTCCTCTGGTATTACTGAACCATTTTCAATTGTCACAGTTGTACGCTTTGTCTAATTAACTAATGCATCAGATCAAAACTTCTGCTTCTTAACAAACTCAATAAACTATCAGAAAATTGCTGCAAGTCATTGACTGCCTAGATTAGGTAACTGTGATCACGAGCCCCTAAAATTAACAGCGGTGTCAGAAATAGGATTCGCAGAGGTTGGGTTTTTATTGGCTTTAGGTTTGAGAAGCTGGAAAACAGCAATCTTAGTTACTCAACATACATTTAATTATAATCTGAGTAAAACAGGAAGTCATTATGGAATTTCTAAAATATGACTGGTAATTTTAAAGAAAACTTCGGTCCATTTGTAGCAGCGTTGCATTGGAAATTGTAGAAAGATGCAATACTAAGCATGAGTCCTTCCAGATTTGGCAACTAAGTCAACTGACGCTCTCCATTTGAGCCTTACAGTTGGATAAGGAAATAAAAAGCTGTTGGAATTAGTAAAAAAGCTAAAGGATAAAAATGATTGCCAACGATATGCAATGTCCTTGTTACGCATAACATGATGAAACAGCTAGGGCAGACAAACTGGATACTGATGTTGAGACAGATCATGAAATAGTCTTATTCCCTGATTTAGCTAAATTCAAGACACGCCAAGTAGAAATCTATGAATAGACATCAGCTGGGATTGCTATCTCACAACATAAGGCAGGTAACCTTGAGAACACAGTTGAGAATGCGCCTCCCACTTAATTGAAACTTCCAAACTCATGAAGCCTTATATAAAAAATGATTGAGAGCATCTGCTTCTATATTTAGCTGCAATGGCGAATTACAGATTTAAGGGCACTGGTATCAGCAAAATGTATTACTGAGATCTTCTGAAGAAGGGTCAGTGGACCTGAAACGCTGATTTCTCTCCATTAATAAAAGAAGACCAGAAGAAGTGTGGATCAGAGGCAAAAACAGAAGTTGCTGGAAAATCTCAGCAGGTCTGGCATCATCTATGGAGAGAAACCAGAGCTTTGAAGAAGGGTCACTGGGCCAGAAATGTTAACTTTGACTTCTCTCCACAGATGTTGCCAGTTGCTTTGCTCTGTCTACAACGTGCTGCATCAGTTGTTTAGTACGCGTACAATTCAAAGTTATAGTATCGCTATGTTCCACCATAGTCTTACAGATGAAGCTTCTTCCCATTGTGGATGCATAGGTCATATTGTAAATATCTAGATTATGGTCACGTGTTTTCATATATAAATGTTACTTAGGAATTAAAATTTAATAATGGAAAATGGGATAAATGCAAGTGAAGCACATAGAAGTCTATTAGATTTAAAATGTTGGAGTCATGTGCATGAAGTGGTTAACAACTTTCAAGGCAGGATCAGAATCAGCAGGCGAGCTTGCTGGCCTACAGACAAGGTGACCACACTGCATGCAGTAGTGATAGTTCAAAGGGATTGTTTGTTTTAGAATTTAAGGCTAAATCAGTGAAAAACATTCAGTAATTTCTGAAATGTAAAGCCCATTTGATTTATCAGATTAAAGAAGAAATCGTAAATGAGGGATATTCAATCAAAAAGTCAGATTAAGGTTATTTCAGAACCGGCTATGTTATCTTGGAGATGTGAAGCTTAGGAAGGTTCTCTCATTTCAATTTTTCTGGGACTATATTTGTTGGAAAATATTTTTTGCAGCTTGGAACTGAAAGAGTGCTGAAGCAGAAGTAGCTAGACAGCATAAATGCTGCAATTAGCAGACCATGTAGTTCAGGTTCAGGACAAGTCCAAGGGAGTGGTGGTTCCAGGCTGTGGAAAACAATTAGAGCTAAAAAGTAGTCCTGGAAGCTACTTAGAGTTTAGCGCAGTCATGAGTCGGGTGAAGGAAGCCCAAAGGCAATATTTGCTTAATGTACCTGAGAAAGATTGAAGCTTAAGGAAATCTAGCAGCAGTTCAGTGAACCTAGCTGTTTGCTAAAACCTAGAACTATGCTTGGGAGCAGTCTCAGGAGTCCTGGGGAACTTAGTCTCAGATACAGACTCAAATAACAAGAAATGAGCAGTTGTTAAGATGGTCTGAGGTGGAGATGTTTTAGGGCATTCCAAGTCTAAATCTTCAAAAGTGAAGAAAAGGAATTCCTTTGCAAAGGAGACAGAATGTTAATGAGATTTGGTGGTTGACAAAAACATTGACGCAAGGTTGGGATCTGTCTTTGCCACATCAGTCATTTAAAGTGTAGCCTGTGAGGAGTTTATTTCAATTTGTCAGAGTTAATTCATAATTATCCAATATTAATCCTGATTGTTAAAATTTAAGTTGCATATATATCATATGTGGTTTAGAATGATCTTACCTGTTCCATATACCTATTAGTCATTATCGCTTTTGCTTGCTTTGTTCAAGTTGTATAACAAAGATGTCAGGAAAAAACATGTCATATTTTGGCTCAGTGTCAATTTTGTTGAGTTTCAAGGAGGATTTCTTTCCTTGGCATCCACTGAGATTCCTCACCACATTGTCCCAACCATTACTACCGGTCACACCCCCACATTTGATGCCTTCATCGGATGCCAGCCCAATTCTCCTGCCCACCATATCTGAAGAATGCACTGCTATGACATCCTGAAATAGACTGTCACCCCTGGCCTCCAGGACAGGATGAGGACGACACTGCTAGTGACTATGAAGATGAACATGTGATGAGCATTTTTATATCTGATTCTACCCAGGACAGAGCTAAAGATATTTGGAACATTGCACAGATTGCTACACAATGCTGCATGAGGGAGTTTGTTGATGCTTTCTGTTCTTTGAGAAGTAACTACCTTTAACAGTCCCTTGCCAGAAAGATGCAGATGGATTAAACACTAAGCTTCCTGGGGACTGCAGGCTTTCCTTGATGCAAGATGCCACTGACTGCACATACATCACTTGCAGATGCTAATGTCAACTCTTTCCTATGCCATCGTAGAATCTTGGAATTCATACAGTATGGAAACAGGCAATTTGGGCCATGAATTCCACACTCACCCTCCAAACTGCATCCCACAAAGACTGACACTCCTCCCTATTCCTATCAGCCTAATATTTCCCATAGCTAATTCACCTAGCCTGTATATCCCTGAACACTGTGGCCAATTTAGCATGGCCAATCCACCTAACCTGTACATCTTTGGACTGTAGAAAGAAACCAGAGCATCCAGACGAAACCCATGTAGACACAAGGAGAATATTCAAACTCCAAAAAGTTGCCAAGGGTGGAATCAAACCCAGGTCCCCGGTGCTGTGAGGCAGCAGTGCTAATCACTAAGCCACACTGTTGCCCACAGCTGGGAAAGCTTGTTTATATCATCATGGGATGTGGGCATCACTGAATGGTCAGCATTTATTGTGAAACCCTAGTTGCCCTTGAGAAGGTGGTAGTGAACTACCTTCTTGAATTGCTGCAATCCATGTGCTGTAGGTAAAGCCCCCTTCAACACCACACTCCCAACTTCAAACAGTTACAGAAAGCACTAAATACATATGAAACTGAAGCAACATCCACAAGAAATAAATCAACAAATAGATTTTATGATGATTCCTTTAAACAACACTGATGGGCGGGG